>NC_135137.1:16571694-16878831 GCF_051014445.1 Colletes latitarsis
GTGGTACCACACTGAAACAGTCAATTAAACCAATTCTGGGTCAGCATTTCAAAGGATAACGCATGTTAGGTCTATGTTAGGTCTGGGATTTACTCTCATCAGGCTTATACTTTCGCATATTTCTCGCACTTGATAGCCAGATAATGGGCTTTTTTTGGTTTGGATCACGTAGTAATGTGGTACCACACTGAAACAGTCGATTAAACCTGGTTTCGGTCAATATTTTAGAGGATAACGCATGTTAGGTCTAGGTTTGGTCTGGGATATGCTCTCATCAGGCTTATACTTTCGCATATTTCTCACACTTGATGGCCAGATAATGGGCCTTTTTCGGTTTGGATCTCGTAGTAATGTGGTACCACACTGAAACAGCCCATTAAAACTGGTTTCGATCAATATTTTAGAGGATAACGCATGTTAGGTCTAGGTTAGGTCTTGGATTTGCTCTCATCATTCTTATACTTTCGCATATTTCTCACACTTGATGGCCAGATAATGGGCCTTTTTCGGTTTGGATCTCGTAGTAATGTGGTACCACACTGAAACAGTCGATTAAACCTGGTTTCGATCTATATTTTAGAGGATAACGCATGTTAGGTCTAAGTTTGGTCTTGGATTTGCTCTCATCAGGCTTATACTTTCGCATATTTCTCGTAATTGATGGCCAGATTCTGGGCTTTTTCTGTTTTGGATCACGTAAAAAGGTGGTACCACAATGAAACAGTCCATTAAACCTGGTTTCGATCAATATTTTAGAGGATAACGCATGTTAGGTCTAGGATAGGTCCTGGATTTGCTCTCATCTGGCTCATACTTTGGCATTCTTCACATACTTGTTGAACAGATCCTTTGGTTTTTCTGGATTGGAACACATAGAAATGTGGTACCACACTGAAACAGTCAATTAAACCTGGTTTCGATCAATATTTTAGAGGATAACGCATGTTAGGTCTAGGTTTGGTCTTGGATTTGCTCTCATCAGGCTTATACTTTCGCATATTTCTCGTACTTGATGGCCAGATTCTGGGCTTTTTCTGTTTTGGATCACGTAAAAAGGTGGTACCACAATGAAACAGTCCATTAAACCTGGTTTCGATCAATATTTTAGAGGATAACGCATGTTAGGTCTATGTTAGGTCTTGGATTTGCTCTCATCAGGCTCATACTTTGGCTTTCTTCACATACTTGTTGAACAGATCCTTTGGTTTTTCTGGATTGGAACACATAGAAATGTGGTACCACACTGAAACAGTCAATTAAACCTGGTTTCGATCAATATTTTAGAGGATAACGCATGTTAGGTCTAGGTTTGGTCTTGGATTTGCTCTCATCAGGCTTATACTTTCGCATATTTCTCGTACTTGATGGCCAGATTCTGGGCTTTTTCTGGTTTGGATCACGCAGTAATGTGATACCACACTGAAACTGTCTATTAAACCTGGTTTCGATGAATATTTTAGAGGACAACGCATGTTAGGTCTAGGTTAGGTCCTGGATTTGCTCTCATCTGGCTCATACTTTGGCATTCTTCACATACTTGTTGAACAGATCCTTTGGTTTTTCTGGATTGGAACACATAGAAATGTGGTACCACACTGAAACAGTCAATTAAACCTGGTTTCGATCAATATTTTAGAGGATAACGCATGTTAGGTCTAGGTTTGGTCTTGGATTTGCTCTCATCGGGCTTATACTTTCGCATATTTCTCGTACTTGATGGCCAGATTCTGGGCTTTTTCTGTTTTGGATCACGTAAAAAGGTGGTACCACAATGAAACACTCCATTAAACCTGGTTTCGATCTATATTTTAGAGGATAACGCATGCTAGGTCTAGGTTAGGTCTGGGATTTGACCTCATTAGGGTCATACTTTCGCAGTTTTAACATACATGTTGACCTGATAGAGTGTTTTTTTCTGGAATTGATCACGTAAAAATGTGGTACCACACTGTAACAGTCCATTAAACCTGGTTTCGATCAATATTTTAGAGGACAACGAATGTTAGGTCTAGGTTAGGTCTGGGATTTGCTCTCATCAGGCTCATACTTTCGCAGTTTTAACATTCATGTTGACCTGATAGAGTGTTTTTTTCTGGTTTGGATCACGTAAAAATGTGGTACCACACTGAAACAGTCCATTAAACCTGGTTTGGATCAATATTTTAGAGGACAACGCATGTCAGGTCTATGTTAGGTCTGGGATATGCTCTCATCAGGCTTATACTTTCGCATATTTCTCATACTTGATGTACAGATCCTAGGCTTTTTCTGGTTTGGATCACGTAGTAATGTGGTACCACACTGAAGCAGTCTATTAAACCTGGTTTCGAACAATATTTTAGAGGATAACGCATGTTAGGTCTGGGATAGGTCTGAGGTTTGCTCTCATCCGGCTCATACATTCACATTTTCCGCATACTTGTTGGCCAGATCCCGGGGTTTTTCGTGTTTGGATCACGTGGTAATGTGGTATCACAATGAAACAGTCTACTAAACCTGGTTTCGGTCAATATTTTAGAGGATAACGCATGTTAGGTCTAGGTTAGGTCTTGGAGTTGCACTCATCAGGCTCATACTTTCGCATATTTCTCATACTTGATGGCCAGATTCTGGGCTTTTTTTGGTTTGCATCACGTAGTAATGTGGTACCATACTGAAACAATCCATTGAACCTGGTTTCGATCAATATTTTAGAGGATTACGCATGTTAGGTCTAGGTTAGATCTGGGACTTGCTCTCATCAGGCTCATACTTTCGCACATTTCTCATACTTGATGGCCAGTTTCAGGGCTTTTTCTGGTTGGGATCACATAGTAATGTGGTTCCACACTGAAACAGTCCATTAAACCTGGTTTCGATCTATATTTTAGAGGATAACGCATGTTAGGTCTAGGTTAGGCCTTGGATTTGCACTCATCAGGCTCACACTTTCGCAAATTTCTTATACTTGATGGCCAGATCCTGGGCTTTTTCTGGTTTGGATCACGTAGTAATGTGGTACCACACTGAAACAGTCGACTAAACCTGGTCTCGATCAATATTTTAGAGGATAACGCATGTTAGGTCTAGGTTAGGTCTTGGATTTGCTCTCATCAGGCTCATACTTTCGCATTCTTCACTTACTTGTTGAACAGATCCTTTGCTTTTTCTGGTTTGGAACACATAGAAATGTGGTACCACACTGAAACAGTCAATTAAACCTGGCTTCGATCAATATTTTAGAGGATAACGCATGTTAGGTCTAGGTTTGGTCTTGGATTTGCTCACATCAGGCTTATACTTTCGCATATTTCTCGTACTTGATGGCCAGATTCTGGGCTTTTTCTTGTTTGGATCACGTAAAAATGTGGTACCACACTGAAACAGTCCATTAAACCTGGTTTCGATCAAAATTTTAGAGGATAACGCATGTTAGGTCTATGTTAGGTCTAGGTTAGGTCTTGGATTTGCACTCATCAGGCTCATACTTTGGCATTCTTCACATACTTGTTGAACAGATCCTTTGGTTTTTCTGGATTGGAACACATAGAAATGTGGAACCACACTGAAACAGTCAATTACACCTGGTTTCGATCAATATTTTAGAGGATAACGCATGTTAGGTCTAGGTTTGGTCTTGGATTTGCTCTCATCAGGCTTATACTTTCGCATATTTCTCGTACTTGACGGCCAGATTCTGGGCTTTTTCTGGTTTGGATCACGTAAAAATGTGGTACCACAATGAAACAGTCCATTAAACCTGGTTTGGATCAATATTTTAGAGGATAACGCATGTTAGGTCTAGGTCAGGTCTTGGGTTTGCACTCATCAGGCTCATACTTTCGCATATTTCTCATACTTGATGGCCAGATTCTGGGCTTTTTTTGGTTTGGATCACGTAGTAATGTGGTACCACACTGAAACAATCCATTGAACCTGGTTTCGATCAATATTTTAGAGGATTACGCATGTTAGGTCTAGGTTTGGTCTTGGATTTGCTCTCATCAGGCTTATACTTTCGCATATTTCTCGTACTTGATGGCCAGATTCTGGTCTTTTTCTCGTTTGGATCACGTAAAAATGTGGTACCACACTGAAACAGTCCATTAAACCTGGTTTCGATCAATATTTTAGAGGATAACGCATGTTAGGTCTATGTTAGGTCTAGGTTAGGTCTTGGATTTGCACTCATCAGGCTCATACTTTGGCATTCTTCACATACTTGTTGAACAGATCCTTTGGTTTTTCTGGATTGGAACACATAGAAATGTGGTACCACACTGAAACAGTCAATTACACCCGGTTTCGATCAATATTTTAGAGGATAACGCATGTTAGGTCTAGGTTTGGTCTTGGATTTGCTCTCATCAGGCTTATACTTTCGCATATTTCTCGTACTTGACGGCCAGAACCTGGGCTTTTTCTGATTTGGACCACGCAGTAATGTGGTACCACACTGAAACAGTCTATTAAACCTGGTTTCGATCAATATTGTAGAGGATAACGCATGTTAGGTCTAGGTTAGGTCTTGGATTTGCACTCATCAGGCTCATACTTTCGCATATTTCGCAAACTCGTTGACCAGATCCTGGGCTTTTTCTCGTTTGGATCACGTGGTAATGTGGTACCACACTGAAACAGTCAATTAAACCTATTCTGGGTTAACATTTCAAAGGATAACGCATCTTAGGTCAATGTTAGGTCTGGGATATGCTCTCATCAGGCTTATACTTTCGCATATTTCTCGTACTTGATGGCCAGATTCTGGGCTTTTTCTGGAATTGATCACGTAAAAATGTGGTACCACACTGAAAAAGTCCATTAAACCTGGTTTCGATCAATATTTTAGAGGACAACGAATGTTAGGTCTAGGTTAGGTCTTGGATTTGCTCCCATCAGGCTTATACTTTCGCATATTTCTCACACTTGATGGCCAGATAATGGGCCTTTTTCGGTTTGGATCACGTAGTAATGTGGTACCACACTGAAACAGTCGATTAAACCTGGTTTCGATCTATATTTTAGAGGATAACGCATGTTAGGTCTATGTTAGGTCTTGGATTTGCTCTCATCAGGCTCATACTTTGGCATTCTTCACATACTTGTTGAACAGATCCTTTGGTTTTTCTGGTTTGGAACACATAGAAATGTGGTACCACACTGAAACAGTCTATTAAACCCGGTTTCGATCAATATTTTAGAGGATAACGCATGTTAGGTCTAGGTTGGGTCCTGGATTTCCACTCATCAGGCTCATACTTTCGAATATTTCTCATACTTGATGGCCAGATTCTGGGCTTTTTTTGGTTTGGATCACGTAGTAATGTGGTACCACACAGAAACAATCCATTGAACCTGGTTTCGATCAATATTTTAGAGGATAACGCATGTTAGGTCTAGGTTGGGTCCTGGATTTCCACTCATCAGGCTCATACTTTCGCATATTTCTCATACTTGATGGCCAGATCCTGGGCTTTTTCTGGTTTGGATCACGTAGTAATGTGGTACCACACTGAAGCAGTCTATTAAACCTGGTTTCGAACAATATTTTAGAGGATAACGCATGTTAGATCTGGGATAGGTCTGAGGTTTGCTCTCATCAGGCTCATACATTCACATTTTCCGCATACTTGTTGGCCAGATCCCGGGCTTTTTCGGGTTTGGATCACGTGGTAATGTGGTATCACAATGAAACAGTCTACTAAACCTGGTTTCGATCAATATTTTAGAGGATAACGCATGTTAGGTCTAGATTAGGTCTTGGAGTTGCACTCATCAGGCTCATACTTTCGCATATTTCTCATACTTGATGGCCAGATTCTGGGCTTTTTCTGGTTTGGATCACGCAGTAATGTGGTACCACACTGAAACAGTCTATTAAACTTGGTTTCGATCAATATTTTAGGGGATAACGCATGTTAGGTCTAGGTTGGGTCTTGGATTTGCACTCATCAGGCTCATACTTTCGCATATTTCTTATACTTGATGGCCAGATTCTGGGCTTTTTTTGGTTTGGATCACGTAGTAATGTGGTACCACACTGAAACAATCCATTGAACCTGGTTTCGATCAATATTTTAGAGGATTACGCATGTTAGGTCTAGGTTAGATCTGGGATTTGCTCCCATCAGGCTCATACTTTCGCACATTTCTCATACTTGATGGCCAGTTTCAGGGCTTTTTCTGGTTGGGATCACATAGTAATGTGGTTCCACACTGAAACAGTCCATTAAACCTGGTTTCGATCTATATTTTAGAGGATAACGCATGTTAGGTCTAGGTTAGGTCTTGGATTTGCACTCATCAGGCTCATACTTTCGCAAATTTCTTATACTTGATGGCCAGATCCTGGGCTTTTTCTGGTTTGGATCACGTAGTAATGTGGTACCACACTGAAACAGTCCATTAAACCTGGTTTCGATCAATATTTTAGGGGACAACGCATGTCAGGTCTATGTTAGGTCTGGGATATGCTCTCATCAGGCTTATACTTTCGCATATTTCTCATACTTGATGTACAGATCCTGGGCTTTTTCTGGTTTGGATCACGTAGTAATGTGGTACCACACTGAAGCAGTCTATTAAACCTCGTTTCGAACAATATTTTAGAGGATAACGCATGTTAGGTCTGGGATAGGTCTGAGGTTTGCTCTCATCAGGCTCATACATTCACATTTTCCGCATACTTGTTGGCCAGATCCCGGGCTTTTTCGGGTTTGGATCACGTGGTAATGTGGTATCACAATGAAACAGTCTACTAAACCTGGTTTCGATCAATATTTTAGAGGATAACGCATGTTAGGTCTAAGTTAGGTCTTGGATTTGCACTCATCAGGCTCATACTTTCGCATATTTCTCATACTTGATGGCCAGATTCTGGGCTTTTTTTGGTTTGGATCACGTAGTAATGTGGTACCACACTGAAACAATCCATTGAACCTGGTTTCGATCAATATTTTAGAGGATTACGCATGTTAGGTCTAGGTTTGGTCTTGGATTTGCTCTCATCAGGCTTATACTTTCGCATATTTCTCGTACTTGATGGCCAGATTCTGGGCTTTTTCTCGTTTGGATCACGTAAAAATGTGGTACCACACTGAAACAGTCCATTAAACCTGGTTTCGATCAATATTTTAGAGGATAACGCATGTTAGGTCTATGTTAGGTCTAGGTTAGGTCTTGGATTTGCACTCATCAGTCTCATACTTTGGCATTCTTCACATACTTGTTGAACAGATCCTTTGGTTTTTCTGGATTGGAACACATAGAAATGTGGTACCACACTGAAACAGTCAATTACACCCGGTTTCGATCAATATTTTAGAGGATAACGCATGTTAGGTCTAGGTTTGGTCTTGGATTTGCTCTCATCAGGCTTATACTTTCGCATATTTCTCGTACTTGACGGCCAGATTCTGGGCTTTATCTGGTTTGGATCACGTAAAAATGTGGTACCACAATGAAACAGTCCATTAAACCTGGTTTGGATCAATATTTTAGAGGATAACGCATGTTAGGTCTAGGTCAGGTCTGGGATTTGACCTCATTAGGGTCATACTTTCGCAGTTTTAACATACATGTTGACCTGATAGAGTGTTTTTTTCTGGAATGGATCACGTAAAAATGTGGTACCACGCTGAAACAGTCCATTAAACCTGGTTTCGATCAATATTTTAGAGGATAACGCATGTCAGGTCTATGTTAGGTCTGGGATTTGCTCTCATCAGGCTCACACTTTCGCATATTTCTCATACTTGATGACCAGATTCTGGGCTTTTTCTGGTTTGGATCACGCAGTAATGTGGTACCACACTGAAACAGTCTATAAAACCTGGTTTCGATCTATATTTTAGAGGATAACGCATGTTACGTCTATGTTAGGTCTTGGATTTGCATTCATCAGACTCATACTTTGGCATTCTTCACATACTTGTTGAACAGATCCTTTGGTTTTTCTGGTTTGGAACACATAGGAATGTGGTACCACACTGCAACAGTCAATTAAACCTGGTTTCGATCAATATTTTAGAGGATAACGCATGTTAGGTCTAGGTTTGGTCTTGAATTTGCTCTCATCAGGCTTATACTTTCGCATATTTCTCGTACTTGATGGCCTGATTCTGGGCTTTTTCTGGTTTGGATCACGTAAAAATGTGGTACCACACTGAAACAGTCCTTAAACCTGGTTTCGATCAATATTTTAGAAGATAACGCATGTTAGGTCTAGGTCAGGTCTTGGGTTTGCACTCATCAGGCTCATGCTTTCGCATATTGCTCGTACTTGATGGCCAGATTCTGGGCTTTTTCTGGTTTGGATCACGTAAAAATGTGGTACCACACTGAAACAGTCCATTAAACCTGGTTGCGATCAATATTTTAGAGGATAACTCATGTTAGGTCTAGGTCAGGTCTTGGGTTTGCACTCATCAGGCTCATACTTTCGCATATTTCTCATACTTGATGGCCAGATCCTGGGCTTTTTCTGGTTTGGATCACGTAGTAATGTGGTTCCACACTGAAACAGTCCATTAAACCTGGTTTCGATCTATATTTTAGAGGATAACGCATGCTAGGTCTAGGTTAGGTCTGGGATTTGACCTCATTAGGGTCATACTTTCGCAGTTTTAACATACATGTTGACCTGATAGAGTGTTTTTTTCTGGAATGGATCACGTAAAAATGTGGTACCACACTGAAACAGTCCATTAAACCTGGTTTCGATCTATATTTTAGAGGATAACGCATGTCAGGTCTATGTTAGGTCTGGGATTTGCTCTCATCAGGCTCACACTTTCGCATATTTCTCATACTTGATGACCAGATTCTGGGCTTTTTCTGGTTTGGATCACGCAGTAATGTGGTACCACACTGAAACAGTCTATAAAACCTGGTTTCGATGAATATTTTAGAGGACAACGAATGTTAGGTCTAGGTTAGGTCTTGGATTTGCTCTCATCAGGCTTAGACTTTCGCATATTTCTCATACTTGATGGCCAGATCCTGGGTTTTTTTTGGTTTGGATCACGTAGTAATGTGGTACCACACTGAAACAATCCATTAAACCTGGTTTCGATCAATATTTTAGAGGATAACGCATGTTAGGTCTATGTTAGGTCTGGAGTTTGCTCTCATCGGGCTCATACATTCACATTTTCCGCATACTTGTTGGCCAGATGCCGTGCTTTTTTCTGGTTTGGATCACGTGGTAATGTGGTGTCACAATGAAACAGCCCATTAAACCTGGTTTCGATCAATATTTTAGAGGATAACACATGTTAAGTCTGAGTTGGGTGAAGGATTTGCCCTCATCAGGCTCATACTTTTACATATTTCTCATTCTTGTTGGCCAGATCCTGGGCTTTCACTGGTCATTGGATCACGTAGTAATGTGGTACCACACTTAAACAGTCGATGAAACCGGGTTTCGATGAATATTTTAAAGGATAACGCAAGTTAGGTCTGGGATAGGTCTGGGATATGCTCTCATCAGGCTTATACTTTCGCATATTCATCATACTTGATGTCCAGATCCTGGGCTTTTTCAGGTTTGGATCACGTAGTAATGTGGTACCACACTGACACAGTCGACTAAACCTGGTCTCGATCAATATTTTAGAGGATAACGCATGTTAGGTCTATGTTAGGTCTTGGATTTGCTCTCATCAGGCTTATACTTTCGCATATTTCTCATACTTGATGGCCAGAACCTGGGCTTTTTCTGATTTGGACCACGCAGTAATGTGGTACCACACTGAAACAGTCTATTAAACCACGTTTCGATCAATATTTTAGAGGATAACGCATGTTAGGTCTAGGTTACGTCTTGGATTTGCACTCATCAGGCTCATACTTTCGCATATTTCGCAAACTCGTTGACCAGATCCTGGGCTTTTGCTCGTTTGGATCACGTGGTAATGTGGTACCACACTGAAACAGTCAATTAAACCTATTCTGGGTCAACATTTCAAAGGATAACGCATGTTAGGTCTATGTTAGGTCTGGGATTTACTCTCATCAGGCTTATACTTTCGCATATTTCTCACACTTGATGGCCACATAATGGGCTTTTTTTGGTTTGGATCACGTAGTAATGTGGTACCACACTGAAACAGTCAATTAAACCTATTCTGGGTCAACATTTCAAAGGATAACGCATGTTAGGTCTATGTTAGGTCTTGGATTTGCTCTCATCAGGCTTATACTTTCGCATATTTCTCACACTTGATGGCCAGATAATGGGCCTTTTTCGGTTTGGATCACGTAGTAATGTGGTACCACACTGAAACAGTCGATTAAACCTGGTTTCGATCTATATTTTAGAGGATAACGCATGTTAGGTCTATGTTAGGTCTTGGATTTGCTCTCATCAGGCTTATACTTTCGCATATTTCTCATACTTGATGGCCAGAACCTGGGCTTTTTCTGATTTGGACCACGCAGTAATGTGGTACCACACTGAAACTGTCTATTAAACCTGGTTTCGATGAATATTTTAGAGGACAACGCATGTTAGGTCTAGGTTAGGTCTTGGATTTGCACTCATCAGGCTCATACTTTCGCATATTTCGCAAACTCGTTGACCAGATCCTGGGCTTTTTCTCGTTTGGATCACGTGGTAATGTGGTACCACACTGAAACAGTCAATTAAACCTATTCTGGGTTAACATTTCAAAGGATAACGCATCTTAGGTCAATGTTAGGTCTGGGATATGCTCTCATCAGGCTTATACTTTCGCATATTTCTCACACTTGATGGCCAGATAATGGGCTTTTTTTGGTTTGGATCACGTAGTAATGTGGTACCACACTGAAACAGTCGATTAAACCTGGTTTCGAACAATATTTTAGAGGATGACGCATGTTAGGTCTAGGATAGGTCTTGGATTTGCTCTCATCAGGCTTAGACTTTCGCATATTTCTCATACTTGATGGCCAGATCCTGGGTTTTTTTTGGTTTGGATCACGTAGTAATGTGGTACCACACTGAAGCAGTCAATTAAACCTATTCTGGGTCAACATTTCAAAGGATAACGCATGTTAGGTCTATGTTAGGTCTGGGATTTACTCTCATCAGGCTTATACTTTCGCATATTTCTCACACTTGATGGCCAGATAATGGGCTTTTTTTGGTTTGGATCACGTAGTAATGTGGTACCACACTGAAACAGTCGATTAAATCTGGTTTCGGTCAATATTTTAGAGGATAACGCATGTTAGGTCTAGGTTAGGTCTGGGATATGCTCTCATCAGGCTTATACTTTCGCATATTTCTCGTACTTGATGGCCAGATTCTGGGCTTTTTCTGGTTTGGATCACGTAAAAATGTGGTACCACAATGAAACAGACCATTAAACCTGGTTTCGATCAATATTTCAAAGGATAACGCATGTTAGGTCTATGTTAGGTCTGGGATTTACTCTCATCAGGCTCATACTTTCGCATATTTCTCATACTTGATGGCCAGATCCTGGGCCTTTTCTGGTTTGGATCACGTAGTAATGTGGTTCCACACTGAAACACTCCATTAAACCTGGTTTCGATCTATATTTTAGAGGATAACGCATGCTAGGTCTAGGTTAGGTCTGGGATTTGACCACATTAGGGTCATACTTTCGCAGTTTTAACATACATGTTGACCTGATAGAGTGTTTTTTTCTGGAATTGATCACGTAAAAATGTGGTACCACACTGAAACAGTCCATTAAACCTGGTTTCGATCAATATTTTAGAGGACAACGAATGTTAGGTCTAGGTTAGGTCTTGGATTTGCTCCCATCAGGCTTATACTTTCGCATATTTCTCACACTTGATGGCCAGATAATGGGCCTTTTTCGGTTTGGATCACGTAGTAATGTGGTACCACACTGAAACAGTCTATTAAACCTGGTTTCGATCTATATTTTAGAGGATAACGCATGTTAGGTCTATGTTAGGTCTTGGATTTGCTCTCATCAGGCTCATACTTTGGCATTCTTCACATACTTGTTGAACAGATCCTTTGGTTTTTCTGGTTTGGAACACATAGAAATGTGGTACCACACTGAAACAGTCTATTAAACCCGGTTTCGATCAATATTTTAGAGGATAACGCATGTTAGGTCTAGGTTGAGTCCTGGATTTCCACTCATCAGGCTCATACTTTCGAATATTTCTCATACTTGATGGCCAGATTCTGGGCTTTTTTTGGTTTGGATCACGTAGTAATGTGGTACCACACAGAAACAATCCATTGAACCTGGTTTCGATCAATATTTTAGAGGATAACGCATGTTAGGTCTAGGTTGGGTCCTGGATTTCCACTCATCAGGCTCATACTTTCGCATATTTCTCATACTTGATGGCCAGATCCTGGGCTTTTTCTGGTTTGGATCACGTAGTAATGTGGTACCACACTGAAGCAGTCTATTAAACCTGGTTTCGAACAATATTTTAGAGGATAACGCATGTTAGGTCTGGGATAGGTCTGAGGTTTGCTCTCATCAGGCTCATACATTCACATTTTCCGCATACTTGTTGGCCAGATCCCGGGCTTTTTCGTGTTTGGATCACGTGGTAATGTGGTATCACAATGAAACAGTCTACTAAACCTGGTTTCGATCAATATTTTAGAGGATAACGCATGTTAGGTCTAGATTAGGTCTTGGAGTTGCACTCATCAGGCTCATACTTTCGCATATTTCTCATACTTGATGGCCAGATTCTGGGCTTTTTCTGGTTTGGATCACGCAGTAATGTGGTACCACACTGAAACAGTCCATTAAACTTGGTTTCGATCAATATTTTAGGGGATAACGCATGTTAGGTCTAGGTTGGGTCTTGGATTTGCACTCATCAGGCTCATACTTTCGCATATTTCTTATACTTGATGGCCAGATTCTGGGCTTTTTTTGGTTTGGATCACGTAGTAATGTGGTACCACACTGAAACAATCCATTGAACCTGGTTTCGATCTATATTTTAGAGGATTACGCATGTTAGGTCTAGGTTAGATCTGGGATTTGCTCCCATCAGGCTCATACTTTCGCACATTTCTCATACTTGATGGCCAGTTTCAGGGCTTTTTCTGGTTGGGATCACATAGTAATGTGGTTCCACACTGAAACAGTCCATTAAACCTGGTTTCGATCTATATTTTAGAGGATAACGCATGTTAGGTCTAGGTTAGGTCTTGGATTTGCACTCATCAGGCTCATACTTTCGCAAATTTCTTATACTTGATGGCCAGATCCTGGGCTTTTTCTGGTTTGGATCACGTAGTAATGTGGTACCACACTGAAACAGTCCATTAAACCTGGTTTCGATCAATATTTTAGGGGACAACGCATGTCAGGTCTATGTTAGGTCTGGAATATGCTCTCATCAGGCTTATACTTTCGCATATTTCTCATACTTGATGTACAGATCCTGGGCTTTTTCTGGTTTGGATCACGTAGTAATGTGGTACCACACTGAAGCAGTCTATTAAACCTGGTTTCGAACAATATTTTAGAGGATAACGCATGTTAGGTCTGGGATAGGTCTGAGGTTTGCTCTCATCAGGCTCATACATTCACATTTTCCGCATACTTGTTGGCCAGATCCCGGGCTTTTTCGGGTTTGGATCACGTGGTAATGTGGTATCACAATGAAACAGTCTACTAAACCTGGTTTCGATCAATATTTTAGAGGATAACGCATGTTAGGTCTAGGTTAGGTCTTGGATTTGCACTCATCAGGCTCATACTTTCGCATATTTCTCATACTTGATGGCCAGATTCTGGGCTTTTTTTGGTTTGGATCACGTAGTAATGTGGTACCACACTGAAACAATCCATTGAACCTGGTTTCGATCAATATTTTAGAGGATTACGCATGTTAGGTCTAGGTTTGGTCTTGGATTTGCTCTCATCAGGCTTATACTTTCGCATATTTCTCGTACTTGATGGCCAGATTCTGGTCTTTTTCTCGTTTGGATCACGTAAAAATGTGGTACCACACTGAAACAGTCCATTAAACCTGGTTTCGATCAATATTTTAGAGGATAACGCATGTTAGGTCTATGTTAGGTCTAGGTTAGGTCTTGGATTTGCACTCATCAGGCTCATACTTTGGCATTCTTCACATACTTGTTGAACAGATCCTTTGGTTTTTCTGGATTGGAACACATAGAAATGTGGTACCACACTGAAACAGTCAATTACACCCGATTTCGATCAATATTTTAGAGGATAACGCATGTTAGGTCTAGGTTTGGTCTTGGATTTGCTCTCATCAGGCTTATACTTTCGCATATTTCTCGTACTTGACGGCCAGATTCTGGGCTTTATCTGGTTTGGATCACGTAAAAATGTGGTACCACAATGAAACAGTCCATTAAACCTGGTTTGGATCAATATTTTAGAGGATAACGCATGTTAGGTCTAGGTCAGGTCTGGGATTTGACCTCATTAGGGTCATACTTTCGCAGTTTTAACATACATGTTGACCTGATAGAGTGTTTTTTTCTGGAATGGATCACGTAAAAATGTGGTACCACACTGAAACAGTCCATTAAACCTGGTTTCGATCAATATTTTAGAGGATAACGCATGTCAGGTCTATGTTAGGTCTGGGATTTGCTCTCATCAGGCTCACACTTTCGCATATTTCTCATACTTGATGACCAGATTCTGGGCTTTTTCTGGTTTGGATCACGCAGTAATGTGGTACCACACTGAAACAGTCTATAAAACCTGGTTTCGATCTATATTTTAGAGGATAACGCATGTTAGGTCTATGTTAGGTCTTGGATTTGCTATCATCAGGCTCATACTTTGGCATTCTTCACATACTTGTTGAACAGATCCTTTGGTTTTTCTGGTTTGGAACACATAGGAATGTGGTACCACACTGCAACAGTCAATTAAACCTGGTTTCGATCAATATTTTAGAGGATAACGCATGTTAGGTCTAGGTTTGGTCTTGAATTTGCTCTCATCAGGCTTATACTTTCGCATATTTCTCGTACTTGATGGCCTGATTCTGGGCTTTTTCTGGTTTGGACCACGTAAAAATGTGGTACCACACTGAAACAGTCCTTAAACCTGGTTTCGATCAATATTTTAGAAGATAACGCATGTTAGGTCTAGGTCAGGTCTTGGGTTTGCACTCATCAGGCTCATGCTTTCGCATATTGCTCGTACTTGATGGCCAGATTCTGGGCTTTTTCTGGTTTGGATCACGTAAAAATGTGGTACCACACTGAAACAGTCCATTAAACCTGGTTGCGATCAATATTTTAGAGGATAACTCATGTTAGGTCTAGGTCAGGTCTTGGATTTGCTCTCATCAGGCTTAGACTTTCGCATATTTCTCATACTTGATGGCCAGATCCTGGGTTTTTTCTGGTTTGGGTCACGCAGTAATGTGGTACCACACTGAAACAGTCTATAAAACCTGGTTTCGATGAATATTTTAGAGGACAACGAATGTTAGGTCTAGGTTAGGTCTTGGATTTGCTCTCATCGGGCTTAGACTTTCGCATATTTCTCATACTTGATGGCCAGATCCTGGGTTTTTTTTGGTTTGGATCACGTAGTAATGTGGTACCACACTGAAACAATCCATTAAACCTGGTTTCGATGAATATTTTAAAGGATAACGCAAGTTAGGTCTGGGATAGGTCTGGGATATGCTCTCATCAGGCTTATACTTTCGCATATTCATCATACTTGATGTCCAGATCCTGGGCTTTTTCAGGTTTGGATCACGTAGTAATGTGGTACCACACTGACACAGTCGACTAAACCTGGTCTCGATCAATATTTTAGAGGATAACGCATGTTAGGTCTATGTTAGGTCTTGGATTTGCTCTCATCAGGCTTATACTTTCGCATATTTCTCATACTTGATGGCCAGAACCTGGGCTTTTTCTGATTTGGACCACGCAGTAATGTGGTACCACACTGAAACAGTCTATTAAACCACGTTTCGATCAATATTTTAGAGGATAACGCATGTTAGGTCTAGGTTACGTCTTGGATTTGCACTCATCAGGCTCATACTTTCGCATATTTCGCAAACTCGTTGACCAGATCCTGGGCTTTTTCTCGTTTGGATCACGTGGTAATGTGGTACCACACTGAAACAGTCAATTAAACCTATTCTGGGTCAACATTTCAAAGGATAACGCATGTTAGGTCTATGTTAGGTCTGGGATTTACTCTCATCAGGCTTATACTTTCGCATATTTCTCACACTTGATGGCCAGATAATGGGCTTTTTTTGGTTTGGATCACGTAGTAATGTGGTACCACACTGAAACAGTCAATTAAACCTATTCTGGGTCAACATTTCAAAGGATAACGCATGTTAGGTCTATGTTAGGTCTTGGATTTGCTCTCATCAGGCTTATACTTTCGCATATTTCTCACACTTGATGGCCAGATAATGGGCCTTTTTCGGTTTGGATCACGTAGTAATGTGGTACCACACTGAAACAGTCGATTAAACCTGGTTTCGATCTATATTTTAGAGGATAACGCATGTTAGGTCTATGTTAGGTCTTGGATTTGCTCTCATCAGGCTCATACTTTGGCATTCTTCACATACTTGTTGAACAGATCCCGGGCTTTTTCTGGTTTGGAACACATAGAAATGTGGTACCACACTGAAACAGTCTATTAAACCCGGTTTCGATCAATATTTTAGAGGATAACGCATGTTAGGTCTAGGTTGGGTCCTGGATTTCCACTCATCAGGCTCATACTTTCGAATATTTCTCATACTTGATGGCCAGATTCTGGGCTTTTTTTGGTTTGGATCACGTAGTAATGTGGTACCACACAGAAACAATCCATTGAACCTGGTTTCGATCAATATTTTAGAGGATAACGCATGTTAGGTCTAGGTTGGGTCCTGGATTTCCACTCATCAGGCTCATACTTTCGCATATTTCTCATACTTGATGGCCAGATCCTGGGCTTTTTCTGGTTTGGATCACGTAGTAATGTGGTACCACACTGAAGCAGTCTATTAAACCTGGTTTCGAACAATATTTTAGAGGATAACGCATGTTAGGTCTGGGATAGGTCTGAGGTTTGCTCTCATCAGGCTCATACATTCACATTTTCCGCATACTTGTTGGCCAGATCCCGGGCTTTTTCGGGTTTGGATCACGTGGTAATGTGGTATCACAATGAAACAGTCTACTAAACCTGGTTTCGATCAATATTTTAGAGGATAACGCATGTTAGGTCTAGATTAGGTCTTGGAGTTGCACTCATCAGGCTCATACTTTCGCATATTTCTCATACTTGATGGCCAGATTCTGGGCTTTTTCTGGTTTGGATCACGCAGTAATGTGGTAC
This sequence comes from Colletes latitarsis, assembly GCF_051014445.1. Classification (NCBI taxonomy): domain Eukaryota; kingdom Metazoa; phylum Arthropoda; class Insecta; order Hymenoptera; family Colletidae; genus Colletes; species Colletes latitarsis. Next base: position 16,589,001 of record NC_135137.1, read on the forward strand.
CACACTGAAACAGTCTATTAAACTTGGTTTCGATCAATATTTTAGGGGATAACGCATGTTAGGTCTAGGTTGGGTCTTGGATTTGCACTCATCAGGCTCATACTTTCGCATATTTCTTATACTTGATGGCCAGATTCTGGGCTTTTTTTGGTTTGGATCACGTAGTAATGTGGTACCACACTGAAACAATCCATTGAACCTGGTTTCGATCTATATTTTAGAGGATTACGCATGTTAGGTCTAGGTTAGATCTGGGATTTGCTCCCATCAGGCTCATACTTTCGCACATTTCTCATACTTGATGGCCAGTTTCAGGGCTTTTTCTGGTTGGGATCACATAGTAATGTGGTTCCACACTGAAACAGTCCATTAAACCTGGTTTCGATCTATATTTTAGAGGATAACGCATGTTAGGTCTAGGTTAGGTCTTGGATTTGCACTCATCAGGCTCATACTTTCGCAAATTTCTTATACTTGATGGCCAGATCCTGGGCTTTTTCTGGTTTGGATCACGTAGTAATGTGGTACCACACTGAAACAGTCCATTAAACCTGGTTTCGATCAATATTTTAGGGGACAACGCATGTCAGGTCTATGTTAGGTCTGGAATATGCTCTCATCAGGCTTATACTTTCGCATATTTCTCATACTTGATGTACAGATCCTGGGCTTTTTCTGGTTTGGATCACGTAGTAATGTGGTACCACACTGAAGCAGTCTATTAAACCTGGTTTCGAACAATATTTTAGAGGATAACGCATGTTAGGTCTGGGATAGGTCTGAGGTTTGCTCTCATCAGGCTCATACATTCACATTTTCCGCATACTTGTTGGCCAGATCCCGGGCTTTTTCGGGTTTGGATCACGTGGTAATGTGGTATCACAATGAAACAGTCTACTAAACCTGGTTTCGATCAATATTTTAGAGGATAACGCATGTTAGGTCTAGGTTAGGTCTTGGATTTGCACTCATCAGGCTCATACTTTCGCATATTTCTCATACTTGATGGCCAGATTCTGGGCTTTTTTTGGTTTGGATCACGTAGTAATGTGGTACCACACTGAAACAATCCATTGAACCTGGTTTCGATCAATATTTTAGAGGATTACGCATGTTAGGTCTAGGTTTGGTCTTGGATTTGCTCTCATCAGGCTTATACTTTCGCATATTTCTCGTACTTGATGGCCAGATTCTGGTCTTTTTCTCGTTTGGATCACGTAAAAATGTGGTACCACACTGAAACAGTCCATTAAACCTGGTTTCGATCAATATTTTAGAGGATAACGCATGTTAGGTCTATGTTAGGTCTAGGTTAGGTCTTGGATTTGCACTCATCAGGCTCATACTTTGGCATTCTTCACATACTTGTTGAACAGATCCTTTGGTTTTTCTGGATTGGAACACATAGAAATGTGGTACCACACTGAAACAGTCAATTACACCCGGTTTCGATCAATATTTTAGAGGATAACGCATGTTAGGTCTAGGTTTGGTCTTGGATTTGCTCTCATCAGGCTTATACTTTCGCAAATTTCTCGTACTTGACGGCCAGATTCTGGGCTTTATCTGGTTTGGATCACGTAAAAATGTGGTACCACAATGAAACAGTCCATTAAACCTGGTTTGGATCAATATTTTAGAGGATAAGGCATGTTAGGTCTAGGTCAGGTCTTGGGTTTGCACTCATCAGGCTCATGCTTTCGCATATTGCTCGTACTTGATGGCCAGATTCTGGGCTTTTTCTGGTTTGGATCACGTAAAAATGTGGTACCACACTGAAACAGTCAATTAAACCTGGTTGCGATCAATATTTTAGAGGATAACGCATGTTAGGTCTAGGTCAGGTCTTGGGTTTGCACTCATCAGGCTCATACTTTCGCATATTTCTCATACTTGATGGCCAGATCCTGGGCCTTTTCTGGTTTGGATCACGTAGTAATGTGGTTCCACACTGAAACACTCCATTAAACCTGGTTTCGATCTATATTTTAGAGGATAACGCATGCTAGGTCTAGGTTAGGTCTGGGATTTGACCACATTAGGGTCATACTTTCGCAGTTTTAACATACATGTTGACCTGATAGAGTGTTTTTTTCTGGAATTGATCACGTAAAAATGTGGTACCACACTGAAACAGTCCATTAAACCTGGTTTCGATCAATATTTTAGAGGACAACGAATGTTAGGTCTAGGTTAGGTCTTGGATTTGCTCCCATCAGGCTTATACTTTCGCATATTTCTCACACTTGATGGCCAGATAATGGGCCTTTTTCGGTTTGGATCACGTAGTAATGTGGTACCACACTGAAACAGTCGATTAAACCTGGTTTCGATCTATATTTTAGAGGATAACGCATGTTAGGTCTATGTTAGGTCTTGGATTTGCTCTCATCAGGCTCATACTTTGGCATTCTTCACATACTTGTTGAACAGATCCTTTGGTTTTTCTGGTTTGGAACACATAGAAATGTGGTACCACACTGAAACAGTCTATTAAACCCGGTTTCGATCAATATTTTAGAGGATAACGCATGTTAGGTCTAGGTTGGGTCCTGGATTTCCACTCATCAGGCTCATACTTTCGAATATTTCTCATACTTGATGGCCAGATTCTGGGCTTTTTTTGGTTTGGATCACGTAGTAATGTGGTACCACACAGAAACAATCCATTGAACCTGGTTTCGATCAATATTTTAGAGGATAACGCATGTTAGGTCTAGGTTGGGTCCTGGATTTCCACTCATCAGGCTCATACTTTCGCATATTTCTCATACTTGATGGCCAGATCCTGGGCTTTTTCTGGTTTGGATCACGTAGTAATGTGGTACCACACTGAAGCAGTCTATTAAACCTGGTTTCGAACAATATTTTAGAGGATAACGCATGTTAGGTCTGGGATAGGTCTGAGGTTTGCTCTCATCAGGCTCATACATTCACATTTTCCGCATACTTGTTGGCCAGATCCCGGGCTTTTTCGGGTTTGGATCACGTGGTAATGTGGTATCACAATGAAACAGTCTACTAAACCTGGTTTCGATCAATATTTTAGAGGATAACGCATGTTAGGTCTAGATTAGGTCTTGGAGTTGCACTCATCAGGCTCATACTTTCGCATATTTCTCATACTTGATGGCCAGATTCTGGGCTTTTTCTGGTTTGGATCACGCAGTAATGTGGTACCACACTGAAACAGTCTATTAAACTTGGTTTCGATCAATATTTTAGGGGATAACGCATGTTAGGTCTAGGTTGGGTCTTGGATTTGCACTCATCAGGCTCATACTTTCGCATATTTCTTATCCTTGATGGCCAGATTCTGGGCTTTTTTTGGTTTGGATCACGTAGTAATGTGGTACCACACTGAAACAATCCATTGAACCTGGTTTCGATCTATATTTTAGAGGATTACGCATGTTAGGTCTGGGTTAGATCTGGGATTTGCTCCCATCAGGCTCATACTTTCGCACATTTCTCATACTTGATGGCCAGTTTCAGGGCTTTTTCTGGTTGGGATCACATAGTAATGTGGTTCCACACTGAAACAGTCCATTAAACCTGGTTTCGATCTATATTTTAGAGGATAACGCATGTTAGGTCTAGGTTAGGTCTTGGATTTGCACTCATCAGGCTCATACTTTCGCAAATTTCTTATACTTGATGGCCAGATCCTGGGCTTTTTCTGGTTTGGATCACGTAGTAATGTGGTACCACACTGAAACAGTCCATTAAACCTGGTTTCGATCAATATTTTAGGGGACAACGCATGTCAGGTCTATGTTAGGTCTGGAATATGCTCTCATCAGGCTTATACTTTCGCATATTTCTCATACTTGATGTACAGATCCTGGGCTTTTTCTGGTTTGGATCACGTAGTAATGTGGTACCACACTGAAGCAGTCTATTAAACCTGGTTTCGAACAATATTTTAGAGGATAACGCATGTTAGGTCTGGGATAGGTCTGAGGTTTGCTCTCATCAGGCTCATACATTCACATTTTCCGCATACTTGTTGGCCAGATCCCGGGCTTTTTCGGGTTTGGATCACGTGGTAATGTGGTATCACAATGAAACAGTCTACTAAACCTGGTTTCGATCAATATTTTAGAGGATAACGCATGTTAGGTCTAGGTTAGGTCTTGGATTTGCACTCATCAGGCTCATACTTTCGCATATTTCTCATACTTGATGGCCAGATTCTGGGCTTTTTTTGGTTTGGATCACGTAGTAATGTGGTACCACACTGAAACAATCCATTGAACCTGGTTTCGATCAATATTTTAGAGGATTACGCATGTTAGGTCTAGGTTTGGTCTTGGATTTGCTCTCATCAGGCTTATACTTTCGCATATTTCTCGTACTTGATGGCCAGATTCTGGTCTTTTTCTCGTTTGGATCACGTAAAAATGTGGTACCACACTGAAACAGTCCATTAAACCTGGTTTCGATCAATATTTTAGAGGATAACGCATGTTAGGTCTATGTTAGGTCTAGGTTAGGTCTTGGATTTGCACTCATCAGGCTCATACTTTGGCATTCTTCACATGCTTGTTGAACAGATCCTTTGGTTTTTCTGGATTGGAACACATAGAAATGTGGTACCACACTGAAACAGTCAATTACACCCGGTTTCGATCAATATTTTAGAGGATAACGCATGTTAGGTCTAGGTTTGGTCTTGGATTTGCTCTCATCAGGCTTATACTTTCGCAAATTTCTCGTACTTGACGGCCAGATTCTGGGCTTTATCTGGTTTGGATCACGTAAAAATGTGGTACCACAATGAAACAGTCCATTAAACCTGGTTTGGATCAATATTTTAGAGGATAACGCATGTTAGGTCTAGGTCAGGTCTTGGGTTTGCACTCATCAGGCTCATGCTTTCGCATATTGCTCGTACTTGATGGCCAGATTCTGGGCTTTTTCTGGTTTGGATCACGTAAAAATGTGGTACCACACTGAAACAGTCAATTAAACCTGGTTGCGATCAATATTTTAGAGGATAACTCATGTTAGGTCTAGGTCAGGTCTTGGGTTTGCACTCATCAGGCTCATACTTTCGCATATTTCTCATACTTGATGGCCAGATCCTGGGCTTTTTCTGGTTTGGATCACGTAGTAATGTGGTTCCACACTGAAACAGTCCATTAAACCTGGTTTCGATCTATATTTTAGAGGATAACGCATGCTAGGTCTAGGTTAGGTCTGGGATTTGACCTCATTAGGGTCATACTTTCGCAGTTTTAACATACATGTTGACCTGATAGAGTGTTTTTTTCTGGAATGGATCACGTAAAAATGTGGTACCACACTGAAACAGTCCATTAAACCTGGTTTCGATCAATATTTTAGAGGATAACGCATGTCAGGTCTATGTTAGGTCTGGGATTTGCTCTCATCAGGCTCACACTTTCGCATATTTCTCATACTTGATGACCAGATTCTGGGCTTTTTCTGGTTTGGATCACGCAGTAATGTGGTACCACACTGAAACAGTCTATAAAACCTGGTTTCGATGAATATTTTAGAGGACAACGAATGTTAGGTCTAGGTTAGGTCTTGGATTTGCTCTCATCAGGCTTAGACTTTCGCATATTTCTCATACTTGATGGCCAGATCCTGGGTTTTTTTTGGTTTGGATCACGTAGTAATGTGGTAGCACACTGAAACAATCCATTAAACCTGGTTTCGATCAATATTTTAGAGGATAACGCATGTTAGGTCTATGTTAGGTCTGGAGTTTGCTCTCATCGGGCTCATACATTCACATTTTCCGCATACTTGTTGGCCAGATCCCGTGCTTTTTTCTGGTTTGGATCACGTGGTAATGTGGTGTCACAATGAAACAGCCCATTAAACCTGGTTTCGATCAATATTTTAGAGGATAACACATGTTAAGTCTGAGTTGGGTGAAGGATTTGCCCTCATCAGGCTCATACTTTTACATATTTCTCATTCTTGTTGGCCAGATCCTGGGCTTTCACTGGTCATTGGATCACGTAGTAATGTGGTACCACACTTAAACAGTCGATGAAACCGGGTTTCGATGAATATTTTAAAGGATAACGCAAGTTAGGTCTGGGATAGGTCTGGGATATGCTCTCATCAGGCTTATACTTTCGCATATTCATCATACTTGATGTCCAGATCCTGGGCTTTCTCCGGTATGGGTCACGTAGTAATGTGGTACCACACTGAAACAGTCGACTAAACCTGGTCTCGATCAATATTTTAGAGGATAACGCATGTTAGGTCTATGTTAGGTCTTGGATTTGCTCTCATCAGGCTTATACTTTCGCATATTTCTCATACTTGATGGCCAGAACCTGGGCTTTTTCTGATTTGGACCACGCAGTAATGTGGTACCACACTGAAACAGTCTATTAAACCACGTTTCGATCAATATTTTAGAGGATAACGCAACTTAGGTCTAGGTTACGTCTTGGATTTGCACTCATCAGGCTCATACTTTCGCATATTTCGCAAACTCGTTGACCAGATCCTGGGCTTTTTCTCTTTTGGATCACGTGGTAATGTGGTACCACACTGAAACAGTCAATTAAACCTATTCTGGGTCAACATTTCAAAGGATAACGCATGTTAGGTCTATGTTAGGTCTGGGATTTACTCTCATCAGGCTTATACTTTCGCATATTTCTCACACTTGATATCCAGATAATGGGCTTTTTTTGGTTTGGATCACGTAGTAATGTGGTACCATACTGAAACAGTCGATTAAACCTGGTTTCGGTCAATATTTTAGAGGATAACGCATGTTAGGTCTAGGTTAGGTCTGGGATATGCTCTTATCAGGCTTATACTTTCGCATATTTCTCATACTTGATGTACAGATCCTGGGCTTTTTCTGGTTTGGATCACGTAGTAATGTGGTACCACACTGAAGCAGTCTATTAAACCTGGTTTCGAACAATATTTTAGAGGATAACGCATGTTAGGTCTAGGTTAGGTCTTGGATTTGCACTCATCAGGCTCATACTTTCGCATATTTCGCAATCTCGTTCACCAGATCCTGGGCTTTTTCTCGTTTGGATCACGTGGTAATGTGGTACCACACTGAAACAGTCAATTAAACCTATTCTGGGTCAACATTTCAAAGGATAACGCATGTTAGGTCTATGTTAGGTCTGGGATTTACTCTCATCAGGCTTATACTTTCGCATATTTCTCACACTTGATGGCCAGATAATGGGCTTTTTTTGGTTTGGATCACGTAGTAATGTGGTACCACACTGAAACAGTCGACTAAACCTGGTCTCGATCAATATTTTAGAGGATAACGCATGTTACGTCTAGGTCAGGTCTTGGGTTTGCACTCATCAGGCTCATACTTTCGCATATTTCTCATACTTGATGGCCAGATCCTGGGCTTTTTCTTGTTTGGATCACGTAGTAATGTGGTTCCACACTGAAACAGTCCATTAATACTGGTTTCGATCTATATTTTAGTGGATAACGCATGCTAGGTCTAGGCTAGGTCTGGGATTTGACCTCATTAGGATCATACTTTCACAGTTTTAACATACATGTTGACCTGATAGAGTGTTTTTTTGTGGTATGGATCACGTAAAAATGTGGTACCACACTGAAACAGTCCATTAATACTGGTTTCGATCAATATTTTAGAGGATAACGCATGTCAGGTCTATGTTAGGTCTGGGATTTGCTCTCATCAGGCTCACACTTTCGCATATTTCTCATACTTGATGACCAGATTCTGGGCTTTTTCTGGTTTGGATCACGCAGTAATGTGGTACCACACTGAAACAGTCTATAAAACCTGGTTTCGATGAATATTTTAGAGGACAACGAATGTTAGGTCTAGGTTAGGTCTTGGATTTGCTCTCATCAGGCTTATACTTTCGCATATTTCTCACACTTGATGGCCAGATAATGGGCTTTTTTTGGTTTGGATCACGTAGCAATGTGGTACCACACTGAAACAGTCGAGTAAACCTGGTTTCGATCTATATTTTAGAGGATAACGCATGTTAGGTCTATGTTAGGTCTTGAATTTGCTCTCATCAGGCTTATACTTTCGCATATTTCTCATACTTGATGGCCAGAACCTGGGCTTTTTCTGATTTGGACCACGCAGTAATGTGGTACCACACTGAAACAGTTGATTAAACCTGGTTTCGAACAATATTTTAGAGGATAACGCAAGTTAGGTCTGGGATATGCACTGATGAGGCTCATACTTTCGCATTCTTCACCTACTTCTTGAACAGATCCTGGGTTTTTTCTGGTTTGGATCAAATTGTAATGTGGTACCACACTGAAACAGTCGACTAAACCTGGTCTCGATCAATATTTTAGAGGATAACGCATGTTAGGTCTGTGTTTGGTCTGGGATTTGACCTCATGAGGGTCATACTTTCGCAGTTATATCATACATGTTGACCTGATAGAGTGTTTTTTTCTGGTATGGATCACGTAAAAATGTGGTACCACACTGAAACAGTCCATTAAACCTGGTTTCGATCAATATTTTAGAGGATAACGCATGTCAGGTCTATGTTAGGTCTGGGATTTGCTCTCATCAGGCTCACACTTTCGCATATTTCTCATACTTGATGACCAGATTCTGGGCTTTTTCTGGTTTGGATCACGCAGTAATGTGGTACCACACTGAAACAGTCTATAAAACCTGGTTTCGATGAATATTTTAGAGGACAACGAATGTTAGGTCTAGGTTAGGTCTTGGATTTGCTCTCATCAGGCTTATACTTTCGCATATTTCTCACACTTGATGGCCAGATAATGGGTTTTTTTTGGTTTGGATCACGTAGTGATGTGGTACCACACTGAAACAGTCGATTAAACCTGGTTTCGATCTATATTTTAGAGGATAACGCATGTTAGGTCTATGTTAGGTCTTGGGTTTGCACTCATCAGGCTCATACTTTCGCATATTTCTCATACTTAATGGCCAGATCCTGGGCTTTTTCTGGTTTGGATCACGTGGTAATGTGGTATCACAATGAAACAGTCTACTAAACCTGGTTTCGATCAATATTTTAGAGGATAACGCATGTTAGGTCTAGATTAGGTCTTGGAGTTGCACTCATCAGGCTCATACTTTCGCATATTTCTCATACTTGATGGCCAGATTCTGGGCTTTTTCTGGTTTGGATCACGCAGTAATGTGGTACCACACTGAAACAGTCTATTAAACTTGGTTTCGATCAATATTTTAGGGGATAACGCATGTTAGGTCTAGGTTGGGTCTTGGATTTGCACTCATCAGGCTCATACTTTCGCATATTTCTTATACTTGATGGCCAGATTCTGGGCTTTTTTTGGTTTGGATCACGTAGTAATGTGGTACCACACTGAAACAATCCATTGAACCTGGTTTCGATCTATATTTTAGAGGATTACGCATGTTAGGTCTAGGTTAGATCTGGGATTTGCTCCCATCAGGCTCATACTTTCGCACATTTCTCATACTTGATGGCCAGTTTCAGGGCTTTTTCTGGTTGGGATCACATAGTAATGTGGTTCCACACTGAAACAGTCCATTAAACCTGGTTTCGATCTATATTTTAGAGGATAACGCATGTTAGGTCTAGGTTAGGTCTTGGATTTGCACTCATCAGGCTCATACTTTCGCAAATTTCTTATACTTGATGGCCAGATCCTGGGCTTTTTCTGGTTTGGATCACGTAGTAATGTGGTACCACACTGAAACAGTCCATTAAACCTGGTTTCGATCAATATTTTAGGGGACAACGCATGTCAGGTCTATGTTAGGTCTGGAATATGCTCTCATCAGGCTTATACTTTCGCATATTTCTCATACTTGATGTACAGATCCTGGGCTTTTTCTGGTTTGGATCACGTAGTAATGTGGTACCACACTGAAGCAGTCTATTAAACCTGGTTTCGAACAATATTTTAGAGGATAATGCATGTTAGGTCTGGGATAGGTCTGAGGTTTGCTCTCATCAGGCTCATACATTCACATTTTCCGCATACTTGTTGGCCAGATCCCGGGCTTTTTCGGGTTTGGATCACGTGGTAATGTGGTATCACAATGAAACAGTCTACTAAACCTGGTTTCGATCAATATTTTAGAGGATAACGCATGTTAGGTCTAGGTTAGGTCTTGGATTTGCACTCATCAGGCTCATACTTTCGCATATTTCTCATACTTGATGGCCAGATTCTGGGCTTTTTTTGGTTTGGATCACGTAGTAATGTGGTACCACACTGAAACAATCCATTGAACCTGGTTTCGATCAATATTTTAGAGGATTACGCATGTTAGGTCTAGGTTTGGTCTTGGATTTGCTCTCATCAGGCTTATACTTTCGCATATTTCTCGTACTTGATGGCCAGATTCTGGTCTTTTTCTCGTTTGGATCACGTAAAAATGTGGTACCACACTGAAACAGTCCATTAAACCTGGTTTCGATCAATATTTTAGAGGATAACGCATGTTAGGTCTATGTTAGGTCTAGGTTAGGTCTTGGATTTGCACTCATCAGGCTCATACTTTGGCATTCTTCACATACTTGTTGAACAGATCCTTTGGTTTTTCTGGATTGGAACACATAGAAATGTGGTACCACACTGAAACAGTCAATTACACCCGGTTTCGATCAATATTTTAGAGGATAACGCATGTTAGGTCTAGGTTTGGTCTTGGATTTGCTCTCATCAGGCTTATACTTTCGCAAATTTCTCGTACTTGACGGCCAGATTCTGGGCTTTATCTGGTTTGGATCACGTAAAAATGTGGTACCACAATGAAACAGTCCATTAAACCTGGTTTGGATCAATATTTTAGAGGATAACGCATGTTAGGTCTAGGTCAGGTCTTGGGTTTGCACTCATCAGGCTCATGCTTTCGCATATTGCTCGTACTTGATGGCCAGATTCTGGGCTTTTTCTGGTTTGGATCACGTAAAAATGTGGTACCACACTGAAACAGTCAATTAAACCTGGTTGCGATCAATATTTTAGAGGATAACTCATGTTAGGTCTAGGTCAGGTCTTGGGTTTGCACTCATCAGGCTCATACTTTCGCATATTTCTCATACTTGATGGCCAGATCCTGGGCTTTTTCTGGTTTGGATCACGTAGTAATGTGGTTCCACACTGAAACAGTCCATTAAACCTGGTTTCGATCTATATTTTAGAGGATAACGCATGCTAGGTCTAGGTTAGGTCTGGGATTTGACCTCATTAGGGTCATACTTTCGCAGTTTTAACATACATGTTGACCTGATAGAGTGTTTTTTTCTGGAATGGATCACGTAAAAATGTGGTACCACACTGAAACAGTCCATTAAACCTGGTTTCGATCAATATTTTAGAGGATAACGCATGTCAGGTCTATGTTAGGTCTGGGATTTGCTCTCATCAGGCTCACACTTTCGCATATTTCTCATACTTGATGACCAGATTCTGGGCTTTTTCTGGTTTGGATCACGCAGTAATGTGGTACCACACTGAAACAGTCTATAAAACCTGGTTTCGATGAATATTTTAGAGGACAACGAATGTTAGGTCTAGGTTAGGTCTTGGATTTGCTCTCATCAGGCTTAGACTTTCGCATATTTCTCATACTTGATGGCCAGATCCTGGGTTTTTTTTGGTTTGGATCACGTAGTAATGTGGTAGCACACTGAAACAATCCATTAAACCTGGTTTCGATCAATATTTTAGAGGATAACGCATGTTAGGTCTATGTTAGGTCTGGAGTTTGCTCTCATCGGGCTCATACATTCACATTTTCCGCATACTTGTTGGCCAGATCCCGTGCTTTTTTCTGGTTTGGATCACGTGGTAATGTGGTGTCACAATGAAACAGCCCATTAAACCTGGTTTCGATCAATATTTTAGAGGATAACACATGTTAAGTCTGAGTTGGGTGAAGGATTTGCCCTCATCAGGCTCATACTTTTACATATTTCTCATTCTTGTTGGCCAGATCCTGGGCTTTCACTGGTCATTGGATCACGTAGTAATGTGGTACCACACTTAAACAGTCGATGAAACCGGGTTTCGATGAATATTTTAAAGGATAACGCAAGTTAGGTCTGGGATAGGTCTGGGATATGCTCTCATCAGGCTTATACTTTCGCATATTCATCATACTTGATGTCCAGATCCTGGGCTTTCTCCGGTATGGGTCACGTAGTAATGTGGTACCACACTGAAACAGTCGACTGAACCTGGTCTCGATCAATATTTTAGAGGATAACGCATGTTAGGTCTATGTTAGGTCTTGGATTTGCTCTCATCAGGCTTATACTTTCGCATATTTCTCATACTTGATGGCCAGAACCTGGGCTTTTTCTGATTTGGACCACGCAGTAATGTGGTACCACACTGAAACAGTCTATTAAACCACGTTTCGATCAATATTTTAGAGGATAACGCATGTTAGGTCTAGGTTACGTCTTGGATTTGCACTCATCAGGCTCATACTTTCGCATATTTCGCAAACTCGTTGACCAGATCCTGGGCTTTTTCTCGTTTGGATCACGTGGTAATGTGGTACCACACTGAAACAGTCAATTAAACCTATTCTGGGTCAACATTTCAAAGGATAACGCATGTTAGGTCTATGTTAGGTCTGGGATTTACTCTCATCAGGCTTATACTTTCGCATATTTCTCACACTTGATGGCCAGATAATGGGCTTTTTTTGGTTTGGATCACGTAGTAATGTGGTACCACACTGAAACAGTCGATTAAACCTGGTTTCGGTCAATATTTTAGAGGATAACGCATGTTAGGTCTAGGTTAGGTCTGGGATATGCTCTTATCAGGCTTATACTTTCGCATATTTCTCATACTTGATGTACAGATCCTGGGCTTTTTCTGGTTTGGATCACGTAGTAATGTGGTACCACACTGAAGCAGTCTATTAAACCTGGTTTCGAACAATATTTTAGAGGATAACGCATGTTAGGTCTAGGTTAGGTCTTGGATTTGCACTCATCAGGCTCATACTTTCGCATATTTCGCAATCTCGTTCACCAGATCCTGGGCTTTTTCTCGTTTGGATCACGTGGTAATGTGGTACCACACTGAAACAGTCAATTAAACCTATTCTGGGTCAACATTTCTAAGGATAACGCATGTTAGGTCTATGTTAGGTCTGGGATTTACTCTCATCAGGCTTATACTTTCGCATATTTCTCACACTTGATGGCCAGATAATGGGCTTTTTTTGGTTTGGATCACGTAGTAATGTGGTACCACACTGAAACAGTCGACTAAACCTGGTCTCGATCAATATTTTAGAGGATAACGCATGTTACGTCTAGGTCAGGTCTTGGGTTTGCACTCATCAGGCTCATACTTTCGCATATTTCTCATACTTGATGGCCAGATCCTGGGCTTTTTCTTGTTTGGATCACGTAGTAATGTGGTTCCACACTGAAACAGTCCATTAAACCTGGTTTCGATCTATATTTTAGTGGATAACGCATGCTAGGTCTAGGCTAGGTCTGGGATTTGACCTCATTAGGATCATACTTTCACAGTTTTAACATACATGTTGACCTGATAGAGTGTTTTTTTGTGGTATGGATCACGTAAAAATGTGGTACCACACTGAAACAGTCCATTAATACTGGTTTCGATCAATATTTTAGAGGATAACGCATGTCAGGTCTATGTTAGGTCTGGGATTTGCTCTCATCAGGCTCACACTTTCGCATATTTCTCATACTTGATGACCAGATTCTGGGCTTTTTCTGGTTTGGATCACGCAGTAATGTGGTACCACACTGAAACAGTCTATAAAACCTGGTTTCGATGAATATTTTAGAGGACAACGAATGTTAGGTCTAGGTTAGGTCTTGGATTTGCTCTCATCAGGCTTATACTTTCGCATATTTCTCACACTTGATGGCCAGATAATGGGCTTTTTTTGGTTTGGATCACGTAGTAATGTGGTACCACACTGAAACAGTCGAGTAAACCTGGTTTCGATCTATATTTTAGAGGATAACGCATGTTAGGTCTATGTTAGGTCTTGGATTTGCTCTCATCAGGCTTATACTTTCGCATATTTCTCATACTTGATGGCCAGAACCTGGGCTTTTTCTGATTTGGACCACGCAGTAATGTGGTACCACACTGAAACAGTTGATTAAACCTGGTTTCGAACAATATTTTAGAGGATAACGCAAGTTAGGTCTGGGATATGCACTGATGAGGCTCATACTTTCGCATTCTTCACCTACTTCTTGAACAGATCCTGGGTTTTTTCTGGTTTGGATCAAATTGTAATGTGGTACCACACTGAAACTGTCGACTAAACCTGGTCTCGATCAATATTTTAGAGGATAACGCATGTTAGGTCTGTGTTTGGTCTGGGATTTGACCTCATGAGGGTCATACTTTCGCAGTTATATCATACATGTTGACCTGATAGAGTGTTTTTTTCTGGTATGGATCACGTAAAAATGTGGTACCACACTGAAACAGTCCATTAAACCTGGTTTCGATCAATATTTTAGAGGATAACGCATGTCAGGTCTATGTTAGGTCTGGGATTTGCTCTCATCAGGCTCACACTTTCGCATATTTCTCATACTTGATGACCAGATTCTGGGCTTTTTCTGGTTTGGATCACGCAGTAATGTGGTACCACACTGAAACAGTCTGTAAAACCTGGTTTCGATGAATATTTTAGAGGACAACGAATGTTAGGTCTAGGTTAGGTCTTGGATTTGCTCTCATCAGGCTTATACTTTCGCATATTTCTCACACTTGATGGCCAGATAATGGGTTTTTTTTGGTTTGGATCACGTAGTGATGTGGTACCACACTGAAACAGTCGATTAAACCTGGTTTCGATCTATATTTTAGAGGATAACGCATGTTAGGTCTATGTTAGGTCTTGGGTTTGCACTCATCAGGCTCATACTTTCGCATATTTCTCATACTTAATGGCCAGATCCTGGGCTTTTTCTGGTTTGGATCACGTAGTCATGTGGTACCACACTGAAACAGTCGACTAAACCTGGACGCGATCAATATTTTAGGGGATAACGCATGTTAGGTCTAGGTTAGGTCTGGGATTTGCTGTCATCAGGCTCATACTTTCGCATATTTATCAATCTTGTTGGCCAGATACTGGGCTTCCACTGGTGTGGATCACGCACTAATGTGGTACCACACTGAAACAATCGACTAAACCTGGTCACGATCAATATTTTAGTGGATAACGCATGTTAGGTATAGGTTAGGTCTGAGATTTGCACTCATCAGGCTCATACTTTCGAATATTTCTCATACTCGATGGCCAGATGCTGGGCTTTTTTTGGCTTGGATCACGTAGTAGTGTGGTACCACACTGAAACTGTCTATCAAACCTGGTTTCGATCAATATTTTAGAGGATAACGCATGTTAGGTCTAGGTTAGGTCTGGGATCTGCACTCATCAGGATCATACTTTCGAATATTTCTCATACTTGATGGCCAGATTCTGGGCTTTTTTTGGTCTCGATCACGTAGTAATGTGGTACCACACTGAAACAGTCGACTAAACCTCTTCGCGATCAATATTTTAGAGGATAACGCATGTTAGGTTTAGGTTAGGTCTGAGATTTGCACTCATCAGGCTCATACTTTCGCATATTTATCAATCTTGTTAGCCAGATCCTGGGCTTCCACTGGTTTGGATCACGTAGTAATGTGGTACCACACTGAAACAGTCGACTAAACTTGGTCACGATCAATATTTTAGAGGATAACGCATGTTAGGTCTAGGTTAGGTCTGGGATTTGCTCTCATCAGGCTCATTCTTTCGCACATTTCTCATACTTGATGGCCAGTTTCAGGGCTTTTTCTGGTTGGGATCACATAGCAATGTGGTTCCACACTGAAACAGTCCATTAAACCTGGTTTCGATCTATATTTTAGAGGATAACGCATGTTAGGTCTAGGTTAGGTCTTGGATTTGCACTCATCAGGCTCATACTTTCGCAAATTTCTTATACTTGATGGCCAGATCCTGGGCTTTTTCTGGTTTGGATCACGTAGTAATGTGGTACCACACTGAAACAGTCGACTATACCTGGTCTCGATCAATATTTTAGAGGATAACGCATGTTAGGTCTAGGTTACGTCTTGGATTTGCACTCATCAGGCTCATACTTTCGCATATTTCGCAAACTCGTTGACCAGATCCTGGGCTTTTTCTGGTTTGGATCACGTAGTAATGTGGTACCACACTGAAACAGTCGACTATACCTGGTCTCGATCAATATTTTAGAGGATAACGCATGTTAGGTCTAGGTTACGTCTTGGATTTGCTCTCATCAGGCTCATACTTTGGCATTCTTCACATACTTGTTGAACAGATCCTTTGGTTTTTCTGGTTTGGAACACATAGAAATGTGGTACTACACTGAAACAGTCAATTAAACCTGGTTTCGATCAATATTTAAGAGGATAACGCATGTTATGTCTAGGTTTGGTCTTGGATTTGCTCTCATCAGGCTTATACTTTCGCATATTTCTCGTACTTGATGGCCAGATTCTGGGCTTTTTCTGGTTTGGATCACGTAAAAATGTGGTACCACACTGAAACAGTCGACTAAACCACTTCGCGATCAATATTTTAGAGGATAACGCATGTTAGGTTTAGGTTAGGTCTGGGATTTACACTCATTTAGGCTCATACTTTCGCATATTTATCAATCTTGTTAGCCAGATCATGGGCTTCCACTGGTTTGGATCACGTAGTAATGTGGTAGCACACTGAAACAATCGACTAAACCTGGTCACGATCAATATTTTAGGGGATAACGCAAGTGAGGTCAAGGTTAGGTCTGAGATTTGCACTCATCAGGCTCATACTTTCGCATATTTCTCATACTTGATGCCCAGATTCTGGGCTTTTTTTGGCTTGGATCACGTAGTAATGTGGTACCACACTGAAACAGTCGACTAAACCAGGTCACGATCAATATTTTAGGCGATAACGCATGTTAGGTCCAGGTTATGTCTGGGATTTGCTCTCATCAGGCTCATACTTTCGCATATTTATCAATCTTGTTGGCCAGATCCTGGGCTTTTTCTGGTTTGGATCACGTAGTAATGTGGTTCCACACTGAAACAGTCCATTAAACCTGGTTTCGATCTATATTTTAGAGGATAACGCATGCTAGGTCTAGGTTAGGTCTGCGATATGACCTCATTAGGGTCATACTTTCGCAGTTTTAACATACATGTTGACCTGATAGAGTGTTTTTTTCTGGTTTGGATCACGCAGTAATGTGGTACCACACTGAAACAGTCTATAAAACCTGGTTTCGATCTATATTTTAGAGGATAACGCATGTTAGGTCTATGTTAGGTCTTGGATTTGCTCTCATCAGGCTCATACTTTCGCATATTTCTCATACTTGATGGCCAGATCCTGGGCTTTTTCTGGTTTGAATCACGTAGTAATGTGGTTCCACACTGAAACAGTCGACTAAACCTGGTCACGATCAATATTTTAGAGGATAACGCATGTTAGGTCTAGGTTAGGTCTGGGATTTGCTCTCATCAGGCTCATACTTTCGCACATTTCTCATACTTGATGGCCAGTTTCAGGGCTTTTTCTGGTTGGGATCACATAGCAATGTGGTTCCACACTGAAACAGTCGACTAAACCTGGTCTCGATCAATATTTTAGAGGATATCACATGTTAGGTCTAGGTTAGGTCTTGGATTTGCTCTCATCAGGCTCATACTTTGGCATTCTTCACATACTTGTTGAACAGATCCTTTGGTTTTTCTGGTTTGGAACACATAGAAATGTGGTACCACACTGAAACAGTCCATTAAACCTGGTTTCGATCTATATTTTAGAGGATAACGCATGTCAGGTATATGTTAGGTCTTGGATTTGCTCTCATCAGGCTCATACTTTCGCATATTTCTCATACTTAATGGCCTGATCCTGGGCTTTTTCTGGTTTGGATCACGTAGTAATGTGGTACCACACTGAAACAGTCCATTAAACCTGGTTCCGATCAATATTTTTGAGGATAACGCATGCTAGGTCTACGTTAGGTGTGGGATTTGCTCGCATCAGGCTTATACTTTCGCATATTTCTCGTACTTGATGTACAGATCCTGGGCTTTTTCTGGTTTGGATCACGTACTAATGTGGTACCACACTGAAACAGTCTATTAAACCTGGTTTCGAACAATATTTTAGAGGATAACGCATGTTAGGTCTAGGATAGGTCTTGGATTTGCTCTCATCAGGCTTAGACTTTCGCATATTTCTCATACTTGATGGCCAGATCCTGGGTTTTTTTTGGTTTGGATCACGTAGTAATGTGGTACCACACTGAAACAATCCATTAAACCTGGTTTCGATCAATATCTTAGAGGATAACGCATGTTAGGTCTATGCTAGGTCTGGAGTTTGCTCTCATCAGGCTCATACATTCACATTTTCCGCATACTTGTTGGCCAGATCCCGTGCTTTTTCTGGTTTGGATCACGTGGTAATGTGGTGTCACAATGAAACAGTCCATTAAACCTGGTTTCGATCAATATTTTAGAGGATAACGCATGTTAGGTCTATGTTAGGTCTTGGGTTTGCACTCATCAGGCTCATACTTTCGCATATTTCTCATACTTAATGGCCAGATCCTGGGCTTTTTCTGGTTTGGATCACGTAGTCATGTGGTACCACACTGAAACAGTCGACTAAACCTGGACGCGATCAATATTTTAGGGGATAACGCATGTTAGGTCTAGGTTAGGTCTGGGATTTGCTGTCATCAGGCTCATACTTTCGCATATTTATCAATCTTGTTGGCCAGATACTGGGCTTCCACTGGTGTGGATCACGCACTAATGTGGTACCACACTGAAACAATCGACTAAACCTGGTCACGATGAATATTTTAGTGGATAACGCATGTTAGGTATAGGTTAGGTCTGAGATTTGCACTCATCAGGCTCATACTTTCGAATATTTCTCATACTCGATGGCCAGATGCTGGGCTTTTTTTGGCTTGGATCACGTAGTAGTGTGGTACCACACTGAAACTGTCTATCAAACCTGGTTTCGATCAATATTTTAGAGGATAACGCATGTTAGGTCTAGGTTAGGTCTGGGATCTGCACTCATCAGGATCATACTTTCGAATATTTCTCATACTTGATGGCCAGATTCTGGGCTTTTTTTGGTCTCGATCACGTAGTAATGTGGTACCACACTGAAACAGTCGACTAAACCTCTTCGCGATCAATATTTTAGAGGATAACGCATGTTAGGTTTAGGTTAGGTCTGAGATTTGCACTCATCAGGCTCATACTTTCGCATATTTATCAATCTTGTTAGCCAGATCCTGGGCTTCCACTGGTTTGGATCACGTAGTAATGTGGTACCACACTGAAACAGTCGACTAAACTTGGTCACGATCAATATTTTAGAGGATAACGCATGTTAGGTCTAGGTTAGGTCTGGGATTTGCTCTCATCAGGCTCATTCTTTCGCACATTTCTCATACTTGATGGCCAGTTTCAGGGCTTTTTCTGGTTGGGATCACATAGCAATGTGGTTCCACACTGAAACAGTCCATTAAACCTGGTTTCGATCTATATTTTAGAGGATAACGCATGTTAGGTCTAGGTTAGGTCTTGGATTTGCACTCATCAGGCTCATACTTTCGCAAATTTCTTATACTTGATGGCCAGATCCTGGGCTTTTTCTGGTTTGGATCACGTAGTAATGTGGTACCACACTGAAACAGTCGACTATACCTGGTCTCGATCAATATTTTAGAGGATAACGCATGTTAGGTCTAGGTTACGTCTTGGATTTGCACTCATCAGGCTCATACTTTCGCATATTTCGCAAACTCGTTGACCAGATCCTGGGCTTTTTCTGGTTTGGATCACGTAGTAATGTGGTACCACACTGAAACAGTCGACTATACCTGGTCTCGATCAATATTTTAGAGGATAACGCATGTTAGGTCTAGGTTACGTCTTGGATTTGCTCTCATCAGGCTCATACTTTGGCATTCTTCACATACTTGTTGAACAGATCCTTTGGTTTTTCTGGTTTGGAACACATAGAAATGTGGTACTACACTGAAACAGTCAATTAAACCTGGTTTCGATCAATATTTAAGAGGATAACGCATGTTATGTCTAGGTTTGGTCTTGGATTTGCTCTCATCAGGCTTATACTTTCGCATATTTCTCGTACTTGATGGCCAGATTCTGGGCTTTTTCTGGTTTGGATCACGTAAAAATGTGGTACCACACTGAAACAGTCGACTAAACCACTTCGCGATCAATATTTTAGAGGATAACGCATGTTAGGTTTAGGTTAGGTCTGGGATTTACACTCATTTAGGCTCATACTTTCGCATATTTATCAATCTTGTTAGCCAGATCATGGGCTTCCACTGGTTTGGATCACGTAGTAATGTGGTAGCACACTGAAACAATCGACTAAACCTGGTCACGATCAATATTTTAGGGGATAACGCAAGTGAGGTCAAGGTTAGGTCTGAGATTTGCACTCATCAGGCTCATACTTTCGCATATTTCTCATACTTGATGCCCAGATTCTGGGCTTTTTTTGGCTTGGATCACGTAGTAATGTGGTACCACACTGAAACAGTCGACTAAACCAGGTCACGATCAATATTTTAGGCGATAACGCATGTTAGGTCCAGGTTATGTCTGGGATTTGCTCTCATCAGGCTCATACTTTCGCATATTTATCAATCTTGTTGGCCAGATCCTGGGCTTTTTCTGGTTTGGATCACGTAGTAATGTGGTTCCACACTGAAACAGTCCATTAAACCTGGTTTCGATCTATATTTTAGAGGATAACGCATGCTAGGTCTAGGTTAGGTCTGCGATATGACCTCATTAGGGTCATACTTTCGCAGTTTTAACATACATGTTGACCTGATAGAGTGTTTTTTTCTGGTTTGGATCACGCAGTAATGTGGTACCACACTGAAACAGTCTATAAAACCTGGTTTCGATCTATATTTTAGAGGATAACGCATGTTAGGTCTATGTTAGGTCTTGGATTTGCTCTCATCAGGCTCATACTTTCGCATATTTCTCATACTTGATGGCCAGATCCTGGGCTTTTTCTGGTTTGAATCACGTAGTAATGTGGTTCCACACTGAAACAGTCGACTAAACCTGGTCACGATCAATATTTTAGAGGATAACGCATGTTAGGTCTAGGTTAGGTCTGGGATTTGCTCTCATCAGGCTCATACTTTCGCACATTTCTCATACTTGATGGCCAGTTTCAGGGCTTTTTCTGGTTGGGATCACATAGCAATGTGGTTCCACACTGAAACAGTCGACTAAACCTGGTCTCGATCAATATTTTAGAGGATATCACATGTTAGGTCTAGGTTAGGTCTTGGATTTGCTCTCATCAGGCTCATACTTTGGCATTCTTCACATACTTGTTGAACAGATCCTTTGGTTTTTCTGGTTTGGAACACATAGAAATGTGGTACCACACTGAAACAGTCCATTAAACCTGGTTTCGATCTATATTTTAGAGGATAACGCATGTCAGGTATATGTTAGGTCTTGGATTTGCTCTCATCAGGCTCATACTTTCGCATATTTCTCATACTTAATGGCCTGATCCTGGGCTTTTTCTGGTTTGGATCACGTAGTAATGTGGTACCACACTGAAACAGTCCATTAAACCTGGTTCCGATCAATATTTTTGAGGATAACGCATGCTAGGTCTACGTTAGGTGTGGGATTTGCTCGCATCAGGCTTATACTTTCGCATATTTCTCGTACTTGATGTACAGATCCTGGGCTTTTTCTGGTTTGGATCACGTACTAATGTGGTACCACACTGAAACAGTCTATTAAACCTGGTTTCGAACAATATTTTAGAGGATAACGCATGTTAGGTCTAGGATAGGTCTTGGATTTGCTCTCATCAGGCTTAGACTTTCGCATATTTCTCATACTTGATGGCCAGATCCTGGGTTTTTTTTGGTTTGGATCACGTAGTAATGTGGTACCACACTGAAACAATCCATTAAACCTGGTTTCGATCAATATCTTAGAGGATAACGCATGTTAAGTCTGAGTTGGGTGAAGGATTTGCCCTCATCAGGCTCATACTTTTACATATTTCTCATTCTTGTTGGCCAGATCCTGGGCTTTCACTGGTTTGGATCACGTAGTAATGTGCTACCACACTTAAGCAGTCGGTGAAACCGGGTTTCGATGAATATTTTAGAGGATAACGCAAGTTAGGTCTGGGATATGCACTGATGAGGCTCATACATTCGCATTCTTCACCTACTTCTTGAACAGATCCTGGGTTTTTTCTGGTTTGGATCACATTGTAATGTGGTACCACACTGAAACAGTCGACTAAACCTGGTCTCGATCAATATTTTAGAGGATAACGCATGTTAGGTCTGTGTTTGGTCTGGGATTTGCTCTCATCAGGCTTATACTTTCGCATATTTCTCATACTTAATGGCCTGATCCTGGGCTTTTTCTGGTTTGGATCACGTAGTAATGTGGTTCCACACTGAAACACTCCATTAAACCTGGTTTCGATCTATATTTTAGAGGATAACGCATGCTAGGTCTAGGTTAGGTCTGGGATTTGACCACATTAGGGTCATACTTTCGCAGTTTTAACATACATGTTGACCTGATAGAGTGTTTTTTTCTGGAATTGATCACGTAAAAATGTGGTACCACACTGAAACAGTCCATTAAACCTGGTTTCGATCAATATTTTAGAGGACAACGAATGTTAGGTCTAGGTTAGGTCTTGGATTTGCTCCCATCAGGCTTATACTTTCGCATATTTCTCACACTTGATGGCCAGATAATGGGCCTTTTTCGGTTTGGATCACGTAGTAATGTGGTACCACACTGAAACAGTCGATTAAACCTGGTTTCGATCTATATTTTAGAGGATAACGCATGTTAGGTCTATGTTAGGTCTTGGATTTGCTCTCATCAGGCTCATACTTTGGCATTCTTCACATACTTGTTGAACAGATCCTTTGGTTTTTCTGGTTTGGAACACATAGAAATGTGGTACCACACTGAAACAGTCTATTAAACCCGGTTTCGATCAATATTTTAGAGGATAACGCATGTTAGGTCTAGGTTGGGTCCTGGATTTCCACTCATCAGGCTCATACTTTCGAATATTTCTCATACTTGATGGCCAGATTCTGGGCTTTTTTTGGTTTGGATCACGTAGTAATGTGGTACCACACAGAAACAATCCATTGAACCTGGTTTCGATCAATATTTTAGAGGATAACGCATGTTAGGTCTAGGTTGGGTCCTGGATTTCCACTCATCAGGCTCATACTTTCGCATATTTCTCATACTTGATGGCCAGATCCTGGGCTTTTTCTGGTTTGGATCACGTAGTAATGTGGTACCACACTGAAGCAGTCTATTAAACCTGGTTTCGAACAATATTTTAGAGGATAACGCATGTTAGGTCTGGGATAGGTCTGAGGTTTGCTCTCATCAGGCTCATACATTCACATTTTCCGCATACTTGTTGGCCAGATCCCGGGCTTTTTCGGGTTTGGATCACGTGGTAATGTGGTATCACAATGAAACAGTCTACTAAACCTGGTTTCGATCAATATTTTAGAGGATAACGCATGTTAGGTCTAGATTAGGTCTTGGAGTTGCACTCATCAGGCTCATACTTTCGCATATTTCTCATACTTGATGGCCAGATTCTGGGCTTTTTCTGGTTTGGATCACGCAGTAATGTGGTACCACACTGAAACAGTCTATTAAACTTGGTTTCGATCAATATTTTAGGGGATAACGCATGTTAGGTCTAGGTTGGGTCTTGGATTTGCACTCATCAGGCTCATACTTTCGCATATTTCTTATACTTGATGGCCAGATTCTGGGCTTTTTTTGGTTTGGATCACGTAGTAATGTGGTACCACACTGAAACAATCCATTGAACCTGGTTTCGATCTATATTTTAGAGGATTACGCATGTTAGGTCTAGGTTAGATCTGGGATTTGCTCCCATCAGGCTCATACTTTCGCACATTTCTCATACTTGATGGCCAGTTTCAGGGCTTTTTCTGGTTGGGATCACATAGTAATGTGGTTCCACACTGAAACAGTCCATTAAACCTGGTTTCGATCTATATTTTAGAGGATAACGCATGTTAGGTCTAGGTTAGGTCTTGGATTTGCACTCATCAGGCTCATACTTTCGCAAATTTCTTATACTTGATGGCCAGATCCTGGGCTTTTTCTGGTTTGGATCACGTAGTAATGTGGTACCACACTGAAACAGTCCATTAAACCTGGTTTCGATCAATATTTTAGGGGACAACGCATGTCAGGTCTATGTTAGGTCTGGAATATGCTCTCATCAGGCTTATACTTTCGCATATTTCTCATACTTGATGTACAGATCCTGGGCTTTTTCTGGTTTGGATCACGTAGTAATGTGGTACCACACTGAAGCAGTCTATTAAACCTGGTTTCGAACAATATTTTAGAGGATAACGCATGTTAGGTCTGGGATAGGTCTGAGGTTTGCTCTCATCAGGCTCATACATTCACATTTTCCGCATACTTGTTGGCCAGATCCCGGGCTTTTTCGGGTTTGGATCACGTGGTAATGTGGTATCACAATGAAACAGTCTACTAAACCTGGTTTCGATCAATATTTTAGAGGATAACGCATGTTAGGTCTAGGTTAGGTCTTGGATTTGCACTCATCAGGCTCATACTTTCGCATATTTCTCATACTTGATGGCCAGATTCTGGGCTTTTTTTGGTTTGGATCACGTAGTAATGTGGTACCACACTGAAACAATCCATTGAACCTGGTTTCGATCAATATTTTAGAGGATTACGCATGTTAGGTCTAGGTTTGGTCTTGGATTTGCTCTCATCAGGCTTATACTTTCGCATATTTCTCGTACTTGATGGCCAGATTCTGGTCTTTTTCTCGTTTGGATCACGTAAAAATGTGGTACCACACTGAAACAGTCCATTAAACCTGGTTTCGATCAATATTTTAGAGGATAACGCATGTTAGGTCTATGTTAGGTCTAGGTTAGGTCTTGGATTTGCACTCATCAGGCTCATACTTTGGCATTCTTCACATACTTGTTGAACAGATCCTTTGGTTTTTCTGGATTGGAACACATAGAAATGTGGTACCACACTGAAACAGTCAATTACACCCGGTTTCGATCAATATTTTAGAGGATAACGCATGTTAGGTCTAGGTTTGGTCTTGGATTTGCTCTCATCAGGCTTATACTTTCGCAAATTTCTCGTACTTGACGGCCAGATTCTGGGCTTTATCTGGTTTGGATCACGTAAAAATGTGGTACCACAATGAAACAGTCCATTAAACCTGGTTTGGATCAATATTTTAGAGGATAAGGCACGTTAGGTCTAGGTCAGGTCTTGGGTTTGCACTCATCAGGCTCATGCTTTCGCATATTGCTCGTACTTGATGGCCAGATTCTGGGCTTTTTCTGGTTTGGATCACGTAAAAATGTGGTACCACACTGAAACAGTCAATTAAACCTGGTTGCGATCAATATTTTAGAGGATAACGCATGTTAGGTCTAGGTCAGGTCTTGGGTTTGCACTCATCAGGCTCATACTTTCGCATATTTCTCATACTTGATGGCCAGATCCTGGGCCTTTTCTGGTTTGGATCACGTAGTAATGTGGTTCCACACTGAAACACTCCATTAAACCTGGTTTCGATCTATATTTTAGAGGATAACGCATGCTAGGTCTAGGTTAGGTCTGGGATTTGACCACATTAGGGTCATACTTTCGCAGTTTTAACATACATGTTGACCTGATAGAGTGTTTTTTTCTGGAATTGATCACGTAAAAATGTGGTACCACACTGAAACAGTCCATTAAACCTGGTTTCGATCAATATTTTAGAGGACAACGAATGTTAGGTCTAGGTTAGGTCTTGGATTTGCTCCCATCAGGCTTATACTTTCGCATATTTCTCACACTTGATGGCCAGATAATGGGCCTTTTTCGGTTTGGATCACGTAGTAATGTGGTACCACACTGAAACAGTCGATTAAACCTGGTTTCGATCTATATTTTAGAGGATAACGCATGTTAGGTCTATGTTAGGTCTTGGATTTGCTCTCATCAGGCTCATACTTTGGCATTCTTCACATACTTGTTGAACAGATCCTTTGGTTTTTCTGGTTTGGAACACATAGAAATGTGGTACCACACTGAAACAGTCTATTAAACCCGGTTTCGATCAATATTTTAGAGGATAACGCATGTTAGGTCTAGGTTGGGTCCTGGATTTCCACTCATCAGGCTCATACTTTCGAATATTTCTCATACTTGATGGCCAGATTCTGGGCTTTTTTTGGTTTGGATCACGTAGTAATGTGGTACCACACAGAAACAATCCATTGAACCTGGTTTCGATCAATATTTTAGAGGATAACGCATGTTAGGTCTAGGTTGGGTCCTGGATTTCCACTCATCAGGCTCATACTTTCGCATATTTCTCATACTTGATGGCCAGATCCTGGGCTTTTTCTGGTTTGGATCACGTAGTAATGTGGTACCACACTGAAGCAGTCTATTAAACCTGGTTTCGAACAATATTTTAGAGGATAACGCATGTTAGGTCTGGGATAGGTCTGAGGTTTGCTCTCATCAGGCTCATACATTCACATTTTCCGCATACTTGTTGGCCAGATCCCGGGCTTTTTCGGGTTTGGATCACGTGGTAATGTGGTATCACAATGAAACAGTCTACTAAACCTGGTTTCGATCAATATTTTAGAGGATAACGCATGTTAGGTCTAGATTAGGTCTTGGAGTTGCACTCATCAGGCTCATACTTTCGCATATTTCTCATACTTGATGGCCAGATTCTGGGCTTTTTCTGGTTTGGATCACGCAGTAATGTGGTACCACACTGAAACAGTCTATTAAACTTGGTTTCGATCAATATTTTAGGGGATAACGCATGTTAGGTCTAGGTTGGGTCTTGGATTTGCACTCATCAGGCTCATACTTTCGCATATTTCTTATACTTGATGGCCAGATTCTGGGCTTTTTTTGGTTTGGATCACGTAGTAATGTGGTACCACACTGAAACAATCCATTGAACCTGGTTTCGATCTATATTTTAGAGGATTACGCATGTTAGGTCTAGGTTAGATCTGGGATTTGCTCCCATCAGGCTCATACTTTCGCACATTTCTCATACTTGATGGCCAGTTTCAGGGCTTTTTCTGGTTGGGATCACATAGTAATGTGGTTCCACACTGAAACAGTCCATTAAACCTGGTTTCGATCTATATTTTAGAGGATAACGCATGTTAGGTCTAGGTTAGGTCTTGGATTTGCACTCATCAGGCTCATACTTTCGCAAATTTCTTATACTTGATGGCCAGATCCTGGGCTTTTTCTGGTTTGGATCACGTAGTAATGTGGTACCACACTGAAACAGTCCATTAAACCTGGTTTCGATCAATATTTTAGGGGACAACGCATGTCAGGTCTATGTTAGGTCTGGAATATGCTCTCATCAGGCTTATACTTTCGCATATTTCTCATACTTGATGTACAGATCCTGGGCTTTTTCTGGTTTGGATCACGTAGTAATGTGGTACCACACTGAAGCAGTCTATTAAACCTGGTTTCGAACAATATTTTAGAGGATAACGCATGTTAGGTCTGGGATAGGTCTGAGGTTTGCTCTCATCAGGCTCATACATTCACATTTTCCGCATACTTGTTGGCCAGATCCCGGGCTTTTTCGGGTTTGGATCACGTGGTAATGTGGTATCACAATGAAACAGTCTACTAAACCTGGTTTCGATCAATATTTTAGAGGATAACGCATGTTAGGTCTAGGTTAGGTCTTGGATTTGCACTCATCAGGCTCATACTTTCGCATATTTCTCATACTTGATGGCCAGATTCTGGGCTTTTTTTGGTTTGGATCACGTAGTAATGTGGTACCACACTGAAGCAATCCATTGAACCTGGTTTCGATCAATATTTTAGAGGATTACGCATGTTAGGTCTAGGTTTGGTCTTGGATTTGCTCTCATCAGGCTTATACTTTCGCATATTTCTCGTACTTGATGGCCAGATTCTGGTCTTTTTCTCGTTTGGATCACGTAAAAATGTGGTACCACACTGAAACAGTCCATTAAACCTGGTTTCGATCAATATTTTAGAGGATAACGCATGTTAGGTCTATGTTAGGTCTAGGTTAGGTCTTGGATTTGCACTCATCAGGCTCATACTTTGGCATTCTTCACATACTTGTTGAACAGATCCTTTGGTTTTTCTGGATTGGAACACATAGAAATGTGGTACAACACTGAAACAGTCAATTACACCCGGTTTCGATCAATATTTTAGAGGATAACGCATGTTAGGTCTAGGTTTGGTCTTGGATTTGCTCTCATCAGGCTTATACTTTCGCAAATTTCTCGTACTTGACGGCCAGATTCTGGGCTTTATCTGGTTTGGATCACGTAAAAATGTGGTACCACAATGAAACAGTCCATTAAACCTGGTTTGGATCAATATTTTAGAGGATAACGCATGTTAGGTCTAGGTCAGGTCTTGGGTTTGCACTCATCAGGCTCATGCTTTCGCATATTGCTCGTACTTGATGGCCAGATTCTGGGCTTTTTCTGGTTTGGATCACGTAAAAATGTGGTACCACACTGAAACAGTCAATTAAACCTGGTTGCGATCAATATTTTAGAGGATAACTCATGTTAGGTCTAGGTCAGGTCTTGGGTTTGCACTCATCAGGCTCATACTTTCGCATATTTCTCATACTTGATGGCCAGATCCTGGGCTTTTTCTGGTTTGGATCACGTAGTAATGTGGTTCCACACTGAAACAGTCCATTAAACCTGGTTTCGATCTATATTTTAGAGGATAACGCATGCTAGGTCTAGGTTAGGTCTGGGATTTGACCTCATTAGGGTCATACTTTCGCAGTTTTAACATACATGTTGACCTGATAGAGTGTTTTTTTCTGGAATGGATCACGTAAAAATGTGGTACCACACTGAAACAGTCCATTAAACCAGGTTTCGATCAATATTTTAGAGGATAACGCATGTCAGGTCTATGTTAGGTCTGGGATTTGCTCTCATCAGGCTCACACTTTCGCATATTTCTCATACTTGATGACCAGATTCTGGGCTTTTTCTGGTTTGGATCACGCAGTAATGTGGTACCACACTGAAACAGTCTATAAAACCTGGTTTCGATGAATATTTTAGAGGACAACGAATGTTAGGTCTAGGTTAGGTCTTGGATTTGCTCTCATCAGGCTTAGACTTTCGCATATTTCTCATACTTGATGGCCAGATCCTGGGTTTTTTTTGGTTTGGATCACGTAGTAATGTGGTAGCACACTGAAACAATCCATTAAACCTGGTTTCGATCAATATTTTAGAGGATAACGCATGTTAGGTCTATGTTAGGTCTGGAGTTTGCTCTCATCGGGCTCATACATTCACATTTTCCGCATACTTGTTGGCCAGATCCCGTGCTTTTTTCTGGTTTGGATCACGTGGTAATGTGGTGTCACAATGAAACAGCCCATTAAACCTGGTTTCGATCAATATTTTAGAGGATAACACATGTTAAGTCTGAGTTGGGTGAAGGATTTGCCCTCATCAGGCTCATACTTTTACATATTTCTCATTCTTGTTGGCCAGATCCTGGGCTTTCACTGGTCATTGGATCACGTAGTAATGTGGTACCACACTTAAACAGTCGATGAAACCGGGTTTCGATGAATATTTTAAAGGATAACGCAAGTTAGGTCTGGGATAGGTCTGGGATATGCTCTCATCAGGCTTATACTTTCGCATATTCATCATACTTGATGTCCAGATCCTGGGCTTTCTCCGGTATGGGTCACGTAGTAATGTGGTACCACACTGAAACAGTCGACTAAACCTGGTCTCGATCAATATTTTAGAGGATAACGCATGTTAGGTCTATGTTAGGTCTTGGATTTGCTCTCATCAGGCTTATACTTTCGCATATTTCTCATACTTGATGGCCAGAACCTGGGCTTTTTCTGATTTGGACCACGCAGTAATGTGGTACCACACTGAAACAGTCTATTAAACCACGTTTCGATCAATATTTTAGAGGATAACGCATGTTAGGTCTAGGTTACGTCTTGGATTTGCACTCATCAGGCTCATACTTTCGCATATTTCGCAAACTCGTTGACCAGATCCTGGGCTTTTTCTCGTTTGGATCACGTGGTAATGTGGTACCACACTGAAACAGTCAATTAAACCTATTCTGGGTCAACATTTCAAAGGATAACGCATGTTAGGTCTATGTTAGGTCTGGGATTTACTCTCATCAGGCTTATACTTTCGCATATTTCTCACACTTGATGGCCAGATAATGGGCTTTTTTTGGTTTGGATCACGTAGTAATGTGGTACCATACTGAAACAGTCGATTAAACCTGGTTTCGGTCAATATTTTAGAGGATAACGCATGTTAGGTCTAGGTTAGGTCTGGGATATGCTCTTATCAGGCTTATACTTTCGCATATTTCTCATACTTGATGTACAGATCCTGGGCTTTTTCTGGTTTGGATCACGTAGTAATGTGGTACCACACTGAAGCAGTCTATTAAACCTGGTTTCGAACAATATTTTAGAGGATAACGCATGTTAGGTCTAGGTTAGGTCTTGGATTTGCACTCATCAGGCTCATACTTTCGCATATTTCGCAATCTCGTTCACCAGATCCTGGGCTTTTTCTCGTTTGGATCACGTGGTAATGTGGTACCACACTGAAACAGTCAATTAAACCTATTCTGGGTCAACATTTCAAAGGATAACGCATGTTAGGTCTATGTTAGGTCTGGGATTTACTCTCATCAGGCTTATACTTTCGCATATTTCTCACACTTGATGGCCAGATAATGGGCTTTTTTTGGTTTGGATCACGTAGTAATGTGGTACCACACTGAAACAGTCGACTAAACCTGGTCTCGATCAATATTTTAGAGGATAACGCATGTTACGTCTAGGTCAGGTCTTGGGTTTGCACTCATCAGGCTCATACTTTCGCATATTTCTCATACTTGATGGCCAGATCCTGGGCTTTTTCTTGTTTGGATCACGTAGTAATGTGGTTCCACACTGAAACAGTCCATTAATACTGGTTTCGATCTATATTTTAGTGGATAACGCATGCTAGGTCTAGGCTAGGTCTGGGATTTGACCTCATTAGGATCATACTTTCACAGTTTTAACATACATGTTGACCTGATAGAGTGTTTTTTTGTGGTATGGATCACGTAAAAATGTGGTACCACACTGAAACAGTCCATTAATACTGGTTTCGATCAATATTTTAGAGGATAACGCATGTCAGGTCTATGTTAGGTCTGGGATTTGCTCTCATCAGGCTCACACTTTCGCATATTTCTCATACTTGATGACCAGATTCTGGGCTTTTTCTGGTTTGGATCACGCAGTAATGTGGTACCACACTGAAACAGTCTATAAAACCTGGTTTCGATGAATATTTTAGAGGACAACGAATGTTAGGTCTAGGTTAGGTCTTGGATTTGCTCTCATCAGGCTTATACTTTCGCATATTTCTCACACTTGATGGCCAGATAATGGGCTTTTTTTGGTTTGGATCACGTAGCAATGTGGTACCACACTGAAACAGTCGAGTAAACCTGGTTTCGATCTATATTTTAGAGGATAACGCATGTTAGGTCTATGTTAGGTCTTGGATTTGCTCTCATCAGGCTTATACTTTCGCATATTTCTCATACTTGATGGCCAGAACCTGGGCTTTTTCTGATTTGGACCACGCAGTAATGTGGTACCACACTGAAACAGTTGATTAAACCTGGTTTCGAACAATATTTTAGAGGATAACGCAAGTTAGGTCTGGGATATGCACTGATGAGGCTCATACTTTCGCATTCTTCACCTACTTCTTGAACAGATCCTGGGTTTTTTCTGGTTTGGATCAAATTGTAATGTGGTACCACACTGAAACAGTCGACTAAACCTGGTCTCGATCAATATTTTAGAGGATAACGCATGTTAGGTCTGTGTTTGGTCTGGGATTTGACCTCATGAGGGTCATACTTTCGCAGTTATATCATACATGTTGACCTGATAGAGTGTTTTTTTCTGGTATGGATCACGTAAAAATGTGGTACCACACTGAAACAGTCCATTAAACCTGGTTTCGATCAATATTTTAGAGGATAACGCATGTCAGGTCTATGTTAGGTCTGGGATTTGCTCTCATCAGGCTCACACTTTCGCATATTTCTCATACTTGATGACCAGATTCTGGGCTTTTTCTGGTTTGGATCACGCAGTAATGTGGTACCACACTGAAACAGTCTATAAAACCTGGTTTCGATGAATATTTTAGAGGACAACGAATGTTAGGTCTAGGTTAGGTCTTGGATTTGCTCTCATCAGGCTTATACTTTCGCATATTTCTCACACTTGATGGCCAGATAATGGGTTTTTTTTGGTTTGGATCACGTAGTGATGTGGTACCACACTGAAACAGTCGATTAAACCTGGTTTCGATCTATATTTTAGAGGATAACGCATGTTAGGTCTATGTTAGGTCTTGGGTTTGCACTCATCAGGCTCATACTTTCGCATATTTCTCATACTTAATGGCCAGATCCTGGGCTTTTTCTGGTTTGGATCACGTGGTAATGTGGTATCACAATGAAACAGTCTACTAAACCTGGTTTCGATCAATATTTTAGAGGATAACGCATGTTAGGTCTAGATTAGGTCTTGGAGTTGCACTCATCAGGCTCATACTTTCGCATATTTCTCATACTTGATGGCCAGATTCTGGGCTTTTTCTGGTTTGGATCACGCAGTAATGTGGTACCACACTGAAACAGTCTATTAAACTTGGTTTCGATCAATATTTTAGGGGATAACGCATGTTAGGTCTAGGTTGGGTCTTGGATTTGCACTCATCAGGCTCATACTTTCGCATATTTCTTATACTTGATGGCCAGATTCTGGGCTTTTTTTGGTTTGGATCACGTAGTAATGTGGTACCACACTGAAACAATCCATTGAACCTGGTTTCGATCTATATTTTAGAGGATTACGCATGTTAGGTCTAGGTTAGATCTGGGATTTGCTCCCATCAGGCTCATACTTTCGCACATTTCTCATACTTGATGGCCCGTTTCAGGGCTTTTTCTGGTTGGGATCACATAGTAATGTGGTTCCACACTGAAACAGTCCATTAAACCTGGTTTCGATCTATATTTTAGAGGATAACGCATGTTAGGTCTAGGTTAGGTCTTGGATTTGCACTCATCAGGCTCATACTTTCGCAAATTTCTTATACTTGATGGCCAGATCCTGGGCTTTTTCTGGTTTGGATCACGTAGTAATGTGGTACCACACTGAAACAGTCCATTAAACCTGGTTTCGATCAATATTTTAGGGGACAACGCATGTCAGGTCTATGTTAGGTCTGGAATATGCTCTCATCAGGCTTATACTTTCGCATATTTCTCATACTTGATGTACAGATCCTGGGCTTTTTCTGGTTTGGATCACGTAGTAATGTGGTACCACACTGAAGCAGTCTATTAAACCTGGTTTCGAACAATATTTTAGAGGATAATGCATGTTAGGTCTGGGATAGGTCTGAGGTTTGCTCTCATCAGGCTCATACATTCACATTTTCCGCATACTTGTTGGCCAGATCCCGGGCTTTTTCGGGTTTGGATCACGTGGTAATGTGGTATCACAATGAAACAGTCTACTAAACCTGGTTTCGATCAATATTTTAGAGGACAACGAATGTTAGGTCTAGGTTAGGTCTTGGATTTGCTCTCATCAGGCTTATACTTTCGCATATTTCTCACACTTGATGGCCAGATTCTGGGCTTTTTTTGGTTTGGATCACGTAGTAATGTGGTACCACACTGAAACAATCCATTGAACCTGGTTTCGATCAATATTTTAGAGGATTACGCATGTTAGGTCTAGGTTTGGTCTTGGATTTGCTCTCATCAGGCTTATACTTTCGCATATTTCTCGTACTTGATGGCCAGATTCTGGTCTTTTTCTCGTTTGGATCACGTAAAAATGTGGTACCACACTGAAACAGTCCATTAAACCTGGTTTCGATCAATATTTTAGAGGATAACGCATGTTAGGTCTATGTTAGGTCTAGGTTAGGTCTTGGATTTGCACTCATCAGGCTCATACTTTGGCATTCTTCACATACTTGTTGAACAGATCCTTTGGTTTTTCTGGATTGGAACACATAGAAATGTGGTACCACACTGAAACAGTCAATTACACCCGGTTTCGATCAATATTTTAGAGGATAACGCATGTTAGGTCTAGGTTTGGTCTTGGATTTGCTCTCATCAGGCTTATACTTTCGCAAATTTCTCGTACTTGACGGCCAGATTCTGGGCTTTATCTGGTTTGGATCACGTAAAAATGTGGTACCACAATGAAACAGTCCATTAAACCTGGTTTGGATCAATATTTTAGAGGATAACGCATGTTAGGTCTAGGTCAGGTCTTGGGTTTGCACTCATCAGGCTCATGCTTTCGCATATTGCTCGTACTTGATGGCCAGATTCTGGGCTTTTTCTGGTTTGGATCACGTAAAAATGTGGTACCACACTGAAACAGTCAATTAAACCTGGTTGCGATCAATATTTTAGAGGATAACTCATGTTAGGTCTAGGTCAGGTCTTGGGTTTGCACTCATCAGGCTCATACTTTCGCATATTTCTCATACTTGATGGCCAGATCCTGGGCTTTTTCTGGTTTGGATCACGTAGTAATGTGGTTCCACACTGAAACAGTCCATTAAACCTGGTTTCGATCTATATTTTAGAGGATAACGCATGCTAGGTCTAGGTTAGGTCTGGGATTTGACCTCATTAGGGTCATACTTTCGCAGTTTTAACATACATGTTGACCTGATAGAGTGTTTTTTTCTGGAATGGATCACGTAAAAATGTGGTACCACACTGAAACAGTCCATTAAACCTGGTTTCGATCAATATTTTAGAGGATAACGCATGTCAGGTCTATGTTAGGTCTGGGATTTGCTCTCATCAGGCTCACACTTTCGCATATTTCTCATACTTGATGACCAGATTCTGGGCTTTTTCTGGTTTGGATCACGCAGTAATGTGGTACCACACTGAAACAGTCTATAAAACCTGGTTTCGATGAATATTTTAGAGGACAACGAATGTTAGGTCTAGGTTAGGTCTTGGATTTGCTCTCATCAGGCTTATACTTTCGCATATTTCTCATACTTGATGGCCAGATCCTGGGTTTTTTTTGGTTTGGATCACGTAGTAATGTGGTAGCACACTGAAACAATCCATTAAACCTGGTTTCGATCAATATTTTAGAGGATAACGCATGTTAGGTCTATGTTAGGTCTGGAGTTTGCTCTCATCGGGCTCATACATTCACATTTTCCGCATACTTGTTGGCCAGATCCCGTGCTTTTTTCTGGTTTGGATCACGTGGTAATGTGGTGTCACAATGAAACAGCCCATTAAACCTGGTTTCGATCAATATTTTAGAGGATAACACATGTTAAGTCTGAGTTGGGTGAAGGATTTGCCCTCATCAGGCTCATACTTTTACATATTTCTCATTCTTGTTGGCCAGATCCTGGGCTTTCACTGGTCATTGGATCACGTAGTAATGTGGTACCACACTTAAACAGTCGATGAAACCGGGTTTCGATGAATATTTTAAAGGATAACGCAAGTTAGGTCTGGGATAGGTCTGGGATATGCTCTCATCAGGCTTATACTTTCGCATATTCATCATACTTGATGTCCAGATCCTGGGCTTTCTCCGGTATGGGTCACGTAGTAATGTGGTACCACACTGAAACAGTCGACTAAACCTGGTCTCGATCAATATTTTAGAGGATAACGCATGTTAGGTCTATGTTAGGTCTTGGATTTGCTCT
The DNA here is from genome assembly GCF_051014445.1 of Colletes latitarsis. Taxonomy (NCBI): domain Eukaryota; kingdom Metazoa; phylum Arthropoda; class Insecta; order Hymenoptera; family Colletidae; genus Colletes; species Colletes latitarsis. Next base: position 16,625,045 of record NC_135137.1, read on the forward strand.
CATCAGGCTTATACTTTCGCATATTTCTCATACTTGATGGCCAGAACCTGGGCTTTTTCTGATTTGGACCACGCAGTAATGTGGTACCACACTGAAACAGTCTATTAAACCACGTTTCGATCAATATTTTAGAGGATAACGCATGTTAGGTCTAGGTTACGTCTTGGATTTGCACTCATCAGGCTCATACTTTCGCATATTTCGCAAACTCGTTGACCAGATCCTGGGCTTTTTCTCGTTTGGATCACGTGGTAATGTGGTACCACACTGAAACAGTCAATTAAACCTATTCTGGGTCAACATTTCAAAGGATAACGCATGTTAGGTCTATGTTAGGTCTGGGATTTACTCTCATCAGGCTTATACTTTCGCATATTTCTCACACTTGATGGCCAGATAATGGGCTTTTTTTGGTTTGGATCACGTAGTAATGTGGTACCACACTGAAACAGTCGATTAAACCTGGTTTCGGTCAATATTTTAGAGGATAACGCATGTTAGGTCTAGGTTAGGTCTGGGATATGCTCTTATCAGGCTTATACTTTCGCATATTTCTCATACTTGATGTACAGATCCTGGGCTTTTTCTGGTTTGGATCACGTAGTAATGTGGTACCACACTGAAGCAGTCTATTAAACCTGGTTTCGAACAATATTTTAGAGGATAACGCATGTTAGGTCTAGGTTAGGTCTTGGATTTGCACTCATCAGGCTCATACTTTCGCATATTTCGCAATCTCGTTCACCAGATCCTGGGCTTTTTCTCGTTTGGATCACGTGGTAATGTGGTACCACACTGAAACAGTCAATTAAACCTATTCTGGGTCAACATTTCAAAGGATAACGCATGTTAGGTCTATGTTAGGTCTGGGATTTACTCTCATCAGGCTTATACTTTCGCATATTTCTCACACTTGATGGCCAGATAATGGGCTTTTTTTGGTTTGGATCACGTAGTAATGTGGTACCACACTGAAACAGTCGACTAAACCTGGTCTCGATCAATATTTTAGAGGATAACGCATGTTACGTCTAGGTCAGGTCTTGGGTTTGCACTCATCAGGCTCATACTTTCGCATATTTCTCATACTTGATGGCCAGATCCTGGGCTTTTTCTTGTTTGGATCACGTAGTAATGTGGTTCCACACTGAAACAGTCCATTAAACCTGGTTTCGATCTATATTTTAGTGGATAACGCATGATAGGTCTAGGCTAGGTCTGGGATTTGACCTCATTAGGATCATACTTTCACAGTTTTAACATACATGTTGACCTGATAGAGTGTTTTTTTGTGGTATGGATCACGTAAAAATGTGGTACCACACTGAAACAGTCCATTAATACTGGTTTCGATCAATATTTTAGAGGATAACGCATGTCAGGTCTATGTTAGGTCTGGGATTTGCTCTCATCAGGCTCACACTTTCGCATATTTCTCATACTTGATGACCAGATTCTGGGCTTTTTCTGGTTTGGATCACGCAGTAATGTGGTACCACACTGAAACAGTCTATAAAACCTGGTTTCGATGAATATTTTAGAGGACAACGAATGTTAGGTCTAGGTTAGGTCTTGGATTTGCTCTCATCAGGCTTATACTTTCGCATATTTCTCACACTTGATGGCCAGATAATGGGCTTTTTTTGGTTTGGATCACGTAGTAATGTGGTACCACACTGAAACAGTCGAGTAAACCTGGTTTCGATCTATATTTTAGAGGATAACGCATGTTAGGTCTATGTTAGGTCTTGGATTTGCTCTCATCAGGCTTATACTTTCGCATATTTCTCATACTTGATGGCCAGAACCTGGGCTTTTTCTGATTTGGACCACGCAGTAATGTGGTACCACACTGAAACAGTTGATTAAACCTGGTTTCGAACAATATTTTAGAGGATAACGCAAGTTAGGTCTGGGATATGCACTGATGAGGCTCATACTTTCGCATTCTTCACCTACTTCTTGAACAGATCCTGGGTTTTTTCTGGTTTGGATCAAATTGTAATGTGGTACCACACTGAAACTGTCGACTAAACCTGGTCTCGATCAATATTTTAGAGGATAACGCATGTTAGGTCTGTGTTTGGTCTGGGATTTGACCTCATGAGGGTCATACTTTCGCAGTTATATCATACATGTTGACCTGATAGAGTGTTTTTTTCTGGTATGGATCACGTAAAAATGTGGTACCACACTGAAACAGTCCATTAAACCTGGTTTCGATCAATATTTTAGAGGATAACGCATGTCAGGTCTATGTTAGGTCTGGGATTTGCTCTCATCAGGCTCACACTTTCGCATATTTCTCAAACTTGATGACCAGATTCTGGGCTTTTTCTGGTTTGGATCACGCAGTAATGTGGTACCACACTGAAACAGTCTATAAAACCTGGTTTCGATGAATATTTTAGAGGACAACGAATGTTAGGTCTAGGTTAGGTCTTGGATTTGCTCTCATCAGGCTTATACTTTCGCATATTTCTCACACTTGATGGCCAGATAATGGGTTTTTTTTGGTTTGGATCACGTAGTGATGTGGTACCACACTGAAACAGTCGATTAAACCTGGTTTCGATCTATATTTTAGAGGATAACGCATGTTAGGTCTATGTTAGGTCTTGGGTTTGCACTCATCAGGCTCATACTTTCGCATATTTCTCATACTTAATGGCCAGATCCTGGGCTTTTTCTGGTTTGGATCACGTAGTCATGTGGTACCACACTGAAACAGTCGACTAAACCTGGACGCGATCAATATTTTAGGGGATAACGCATGTTAGGTCTAGGTTAGGTCTGGGATTTGCTGTCATCAGGCTCATACTTTCGCATATTTATCAATCTTGTTGGCCAGATACTGGGCTTCCACTGGTGTGGATCACGCACTAATGTGGTACCACACTGAAACAATCGACTAAACCTGGTCACGATCAATATTTTAGTGGATAACGCATGTTAGGTATAGGTTAGGTCTGAGATTTGCACTCATCAGGCTCATACTTTCGAATATTTCTCATACTCGATGGCCAGATGCTGGGCTTTTTTTGGCTTGGATCACGTAGTAGTGTGGTACCACACTGAAACTGTCTATCAAACCTGGTTTCGATCAATATTTTAGAGGATAACGCATGTTAGGTCTAGGTTAGGTCTGGGATCTGCACTCATCAGGATCATACTTTCGAATATTTCTCATACTTGATGGCCAGATTCTGGGCTTTTTTTGGTCTCGATCACGTAGTAATGTGGTACCACACTGAAACAGTCGACTAAACCTCTTCGCGATCAATATTTTAGAGGATAACGCATGTTAGGTTTAGGTTAGGTCTGATTTGCACTCATCAGGCTCATACTTTCGCATATTTATCAATCTTGTTAGCCAGATCCTGGGCTTCCACTGGTTTGGATCACGTAGTAATGTGGTACCACACTGAAACAGTCGACTAAACTTGGTCACGATCAATATTTTAGAGGATAACGCATGTTAGGTCTAGGTTAGGTCTGGGATTTGCTCTCATCAGGCTCATTCTTTCGCACATTTCTCATACTTGATGGCCAGTTTCAGGGCTTTTTCTGGTTGGGATCACATAGCAATGTGGTTCCACACTGAAACAGTCCATTAAACCTGGTTTCGATCTATATTTTAGAGGATAACGCATGTTAGGTCTAGGTTAGGTCTTGGATTTGCACTCATCAGGCTCATACTTTCGCAAATTTCTTATACTTGATGGCCAGATCCTGGGCTTTTTCTGGTTTGGATCACGTAGTAATGTGGTACCACACTGAAACAGTCGACTATACCTGGTCTCGATCAATATTTTAGAGGATAACGCATGTTAGGTCTAGGTTACGTCTTGGATTTGCACTCATCAGGCTCATACTTTCGCATATTTCGCAAACTCGTTGACCAGATCCTGGGCTTTTTCTGGTTTGGATCACGTAGTAATGTGGTACCACACTGAAACAGTCGACTATACCTGGTCTCGATCAATATTTTAGAGGATAACGCATGTTAGGTCTAGGTTACGTCTTGGATTTGCTCTCATCAGGCTCATACTTTGGCATTCTTCACATACTTGTTGAACAGATCCTTTGGTTTTTCTGGTTTGGAACACATAGAAATGTGGTACTACACTGAAACAGTCAATTAAACCTGGTTTCGATCAATATTTAAGAGGATAACGCATGTTATGTCTAGGTTTGGTCTTGGATTTGCTCTCATCAGGCTTATACTTTCGCATATTTCTCGTACTTGATGGCCAGATTCTGGGCTTTTTCTGGTTTGGATCACGTAAAAATGTGGTACCACACTGAAACAGTCGACTAAACCACTTCGCGATCAATATTTTAGAGGATAACGCATGTTAGGTTTAGGTTAGGTCTGGGATTTACACTCATTTAGGCTCATACTTTCGCATATTTATCAATCTTGTTAGCCAGATCATGGGCTTCCACTGGTTTGGATCACGTAGTAATGTGGTAGCACACTGAAACAATCGACTAAACCTGGTCACGATCAATATTTTAGGGGATAACGCAAGTGAGGTCAAGGTTAGGTCTGAGATTTGCACTCATCAGGCTCATACTTTCGCATATTTCTCATACTTGATGCCCAGATTCTGGGCTTTTTTTGGCTTGGATCACGTAGTAATGTGGTACCACACTGAAACAGTCGACTAAACCAGGTCACGATCAATATTTTAGGCGATAACGCATGTTAGGTCCAGGTTATGTCTGGGATTTGCTCTCATCAGGCTCATACTTTCGCATATTTATCAATCTTGTTGGCCAGATCCTGGGCTTTTTCTGGTTTGGATCACGTAGTAATGTGGTTCCACACTGAAACAGTCCATTAAACCTGGTTTCGATCTATATTTTAGAGGATAACGCATGCTAGGTCTAGGTTAGGTCTGCGATATGACCTCATTAGGGTCATACTTTCGCAGTTTTAACATACATGTTGACCTGATAGAGTGTTTTTTTCTGGTTTGGATCACGCAGTAATGTGGTACCACACTGAAACAGTCTATAAAACCTGGTTTCGATCTATATTTTAGAGGATAACGCATGTTAGGTCTATGTTAGGTCTTGGATTTGCTCTCATCAGGCTCATACTTTCGCATATTTCTCATACTTGATGGCCAGATCCTGGGCTTTTTCTGGTTTGAATCACGTAGTAATGTGGTTCCACACTGAAACAGTCGACTAAACCTGGTCACGATCAATATTTTAGAGGATAACGCATGTTAGGTCTAGGTTAGGTCTGGGATTTGCTCTCATCAGGCTCATACTTTCGCACATTTCTCATACTTGATGGCCAGTTTCAGGGCTTTTTCTGGTTGGGATCACATAGCAATGTGGTTCCACACTGAAACAGTCGACTAAACCTGGTCTCGATCAATATTTTAGAGGATATCACATGTTAGGTCTAGGTTAGGTCTTGGATTTGCTCTCATCAGGCTCATACTTTGGCATTCTTCACATACTTGTTGAACAGATCCTTTGGTTTTTCTGGTTTGGAACACATAGAAATGTGGTACCACACTGAAACAGTCCATTAAACCTGGTTTCGATCTATATTTTAGAGGATAACGCATGTCAGGTATATGTTAGGTCTTGGATTTGCTCTCATCAGGCTCATACTTTCGCATATTTCTCATACTTAATGGCCTGATCCTGGGCTTTTTCTGGTTTGGATCACGTAGTAATGTGGTACCACACTGAAACAGTCCATTAAACCTGGTTCCGATCAATATTTTTGAGGATAACGCATGCTAGGTCTACGTTAGGTGTGGGATTTGCTCGCATCAGGCTTATACTTTCGCATATTTCTCGTACTTGATGTACAGATCCTGGGCTTTTTCTGGTTTGGATCACGTAGTAATGTGGTACCACACTGAAACAATCCATTAAACCTGGTTTCGATCAATATCTTAGAGGATAACGCATGTTAGGTCTATGCTAGGTCTGGAGTTTGCTCTCATCAGGCTCATACATTCACATTTTCCGCATACTTGTTGGCCAGATCCCGTGCTTTTTCTGGTTTGGATCACGTGGTAATGTGGTGTCACAATGAAACAGTCCATTAAACCTGGTTTCGATCAATATTTTAGAGGATAACACATGTTAAGTCTGAGTTGGGTGAAGGATTTGCCCTCATCAGGCTCATACTTTTACATATTTCTCATTCTTGTTGGCCAGATCCTGGGCTTTCACTGGTTTGGATCACGTAGTAATGTGCTACCACACTTAAGCAGTCGGTGAAACCGGGTTTCGATGAATATTTTAGAGGATAACGCAAGTTAGGTCTGGGATATGCACTGATGAGGCTCATACATTCGCATTCTTCACCTACTTCTTGAACAGATCCTGGGTTTTTTCTGGTTTGGATCACATTGTAATGTGGTACCACACTGAAACAGTCGACTAAACCTGGTCTCGATCAATATTTTAGAGGATAACGCATGTTAGGTCTGTGTTTGGTCTGGGATTTGCTCTCATCAGGCTTATACTTTCGCATATTTCTCATAATTGATGGCCAGATTCTGTGCTTTTTGCGGTATGGGTCACGTAGTAATGTGGTACCACACTGAAACAGTCGACTAAACCTGGTCTCGATCAATATTTCAGAGGATAACGCATGTTAGGTCTAGGTTAGGCCTGGGATTTGCCCTCATCAGACTGATACTTTCGTATATTTCTCATACTCGATGGCCAGATTCTGGGCTTTTTCCGATTTGCGTCACGTAGTAATGCGGTACCACAATGACACAGTCAATTAAACCTATTTTTGGTCAATATTTTAGAGGATAACACATGTTATGTCTAGGTTAGGACTGGGATTTGCACTCATCAGGCTCATACTTTCGCATATTTCTCATACTTGATGGCCAGATTCTGGGCTTTTTTTGGCTTGGATCATGTAGTAATGTGGTACCACACTGAAAGAGACGACTAAACCTGGTCTCGATCAATATTTCAGAGGATAACGCATGTTAGGTCTGGGATAGGTCTAGGATTTGCCCTCATCAGACTCATACTTTCGCATTCTTCTCATACTTGTTGAACAGATCCTGGGTTTTTTCTGCTTTGGATCGCGTAGTAATGTGGTACCACACTGAAACAGTCAATTAAACCTAGTCTGGGTCAACATTTCAAAGGATATTGCATGTTAAGTCTGGGTTAGGTCGAGGGTTTGCCCTCATCATGCTCATACTTTCGCATATTTCTCATACTCGATGGCCAGATTCTGGGCTTTTTCCGATTTGCGTCACGTAGTAATGTGGTACCACACTGAAACAGTCTATTAAACCTGGTTTCGAACAATATTTTAGAGGATAACGCATGTTAGGTCTAGGATAGGTCTTGGATTTGCTCTCATCAGGCTTAGACTTTCGCATATTTCTCATACTTGATGGCCAGATCCTGGGTTTTTTTTGGTTTGGATCACGTAGTAATGTGGTACCACACTGAAACAATCCATTAAACCTGGTTTCGATCAATATCTTAGAGGATAACGCATGTTAGGTCTATGCTAGGTCTGGAGTTTGCTCTCATCAGGCTCATACATTCACATTTTCCGCATACTTGTTGGCCAGATCCCGTGCTTTTTCTGGTTTGGATCACGTGGTAATGTGGTGTCACAATGAAACAGTCCATTAAACCTGGTTTCGATCAATATTTTAGAGGATAACACATGTTAAGTCTGAGTTGGGTGAAGGATTTGCCCTCATCAGGCTCATACTTTTACATATTTCTCATTCTTGTTGGCCAGATCCTGGGCTTTCACTGGTTTGGATCACGTAGTAATGTGCTACCACACTTAAGCAGTCGGTGAAACCGGGTTTCGATGAATATTTTAGAGGATAACGCAAGTTAGGTCTGGGATATGCACTGATGAGGCTCATACATTCGCATTCTTCACCTACTTCTTGAACAGATCCTGGGTTTTTTCTGGTTTGGATCACATTGTAATGTGGTACCACACTGAAACAGTCGACTAAACCTGGTCTCGATCAATATTTTAGAGGATAACGCATGTTAGGTCTGTGTTTGGTCTGGGATTTGCTCTCATCAGGCTTATACTTTCGCATATTTCTCATAATTGATGGCCAGATTCTGTGCTTTTTGCGGTATGGGTCACGTAGTAATGTGGTACCACACTGAAACAGTCGACTAAACCTGGTCTCGATCAATATTTCAGAGGATAACGCATGTTAGGTCTAGGTTAGGCCTGGGATTTGCCCTCATCAGACTGATACTTTCGTATATTTCTCATACTCGATGGCCAGATTCTGGGCTTTTTCCGATTTGCGTCACGTAGTAATGCGGTACCACAATGACACAGTCAATTAAACCTATTTTTGGTCAATATTTTAGAGGATAACACATGTTATGTCTAGGTTAGGACTGGGATTTGCACTCATCAGGCTCATACTTTCGCATATTTCTCATACTTGATGGCCAGATTCTGGGCTTTTTTTGGCTTGGATCATGTAGTAATGTGGTACCACACTGAAAGAGACGACTAAACCTGGTCTCGATCAATATTTCAGAGGATAACGCATGTTAGGTCTGGGATAGGTCTAGGATTTGCCCTCATCAGACTCATACTTTCGCATTCTTCTCATACTTGTTGAACAGATCCTGGGTTTTTTCTGCTTTGGATCGCGTAGTAATGTGGTACCACACTGAAACAGTCAATTAAACCTAGTCTGGGTCAACATTTCAAAGGATATTGCATGTTAAGTCTGGGTTAGGTCGAGGGTTTGCCCTCATCATGCTCATACTTTCGCATATTTCTCATACTCGATGGCCAGATTCTGGGCTTTTTCCGATTTGCGTCACGTAGTAATGTGGTACCACACTGAAACAGTCGATTAGACCTGGTTTCGATCAATATTTTAGAGGATAACGCATGTTAGGTTTAGGTTAGGTCTGGGATTTACACTCATTTAGGCTCATACTTTCGCATATTTATCAATCTTGTTAGCCAGATCATGGGCTTCCACTGGTTTGGATCACGTAGTAATGTGGTAGCACACTGAAACAATCGACTAAACCTGGTCACGATCAATATTTTAGGGGATAACGCAAGTGAGGTCAAGGTTAGGTCTGAGATTTGCACTCATCAGGCTCATACTTTCGCATATTTCTCATACTTGATGCCCAGATTCTGGGCTTTTTTTGGCTTGGATCACGTAGTAATGTGGTACCACACTGAAACAGTCGACTAAACCAGGTCACGATCAATATTTTAGGCGATAACGCATGTTAGGTCCAGGTTATGTCTGGGATTTGCTCTCATCAGGCTCATACTTTCGCATATTTATCAATCTTGTTGGCCAGATCCTGGGCTTTTTCTGGTTTGGATCACGTAGTAATGTGGTTCCACACTGAAACAGTCCATTAAACCTGGTTTCGATCTATATTTTAGAGGATAACGCATGCTAGGTCTAGGTTAGGTCTGCGATATGACCTCATTAGGGTCATACTTTCGCAGTTTTAACATACATGTTGACCTGATAGAGTGTTTTTTTCTGGTTTGGATCACGCAGTAATGTGGTACCACACTGAAACAGTCTATAAAACCTGGTTTCGATCTATATTTTAGAGGATAACGCATGTTAGGTCTATGTTAGGTCTTGGATTTGCTCTCATCAGGCTCATACTTTCGCATATTTCTCATACTTGATGGCCAGATCCTGGGCTTTTTCTGGTTTGAATCACGTAGTAATGTGGTTCCACACTGAAACAGTCGACTAAACCTGGTCACGATCAATATTTTAGAGGATAACGCATGTTAGGTCTAGGTTAGGTCTGGGATTTGCTCTCATCAGGCTCATACTTTCGCACATTTCTCATACTTGATGGCCAGTTTCAGGGCTTTTTCTGGTTGGGATCACATAGCAATGTGGTTCCACACTGAAACAGTCGACTAAACCTGGTCTCGATCAATATTTTAGAGGATATCACATGTTAGGTCTAGGTTAGGTCTTGGATTTGCTCTCATCAGGCTCATACTTTGGCATTCTTCACATACTTGTTGAACAGATCCTTTGGTTTTTCTGGTTTGGAACACATAGAAATGTGGTACCACACTGAAACAGTCCATTAAACCTGGTTTCGATCTATATTTTAGAGGATAACGCATGTCAGGTATATGTTAGGTCTTGGATTTGCTCTCATCAGGCTCATACTTTCGCATATTTCTCATACTTAATGGCCTGATCCTGGGCTTTTTCTGGTTTGGATCACGTAGTAATGTGGTACCACACTGAAACAGTCCATTAAACCTGGTTCCGATCAATATTTTTGAGGATAACGCATGCTAGGTCTACGTTAGGTGTGGGATTTGCTCGCATCAGGCTTATACTTTCGCATATTTCTCGTACTTGATGTACAGATCCTGGGCTTTTTCTGGTTTGGATCACGTACTAATGTGGTACCACACTGAAACAGTCTATTAAACCTGGTTTCGAACAATATTTTAGAGGATAACGCATGTTAGGTCTAGGATAGGTCTTGGATTTGCTCTCATCAGGCTTAGACTTTCGCATATTTCTCATACTTGATGGCCAGATCCTGGGTTTTTTTTGGTTTGGATCACGTAGTAATGTGGTACCACACTGAAACAATCCATTAAACCTGGTTTCGATCAATATCTTAGAGGATAACGCATGTTAGGTCTATGCTAGGTCTGGAGTTTGCTCTCATCAGGCTCATACATTCACATTTTCCGCATACTTGTTGGCCAGATCCCGTGCTTTTTCTGGTTTGGATCACGTGGTAATGTGGTGTCACAATGAAACAGTCCATTAAACCTGGTTTCGATCAATATTTTAGAGGATAACACATGTTAAGTCTGAGTTGGGTGAAGGATTTGCCCTCATCAGGCTCATACTTTTACATATTTCTCATTCTTGTTGGCCAGATCCTGGGCTTTCACTGGTTTGGATCACGTAGTAATGTGCTACCACACTTAAGCAGTCGGTGAAACCGGGTTTCGATGAATATTTTAGAGGATAACGCAAGTTAGGTCTGGGATATGCACTGATGAGGCTCATACATTCGCATTCTTCACCTACTTCTTGAACAGATCCTGGGTTTTTTCTGGTTTGGATCACATTGTAATGTGGTACCACACTGAAACAGTCGACTAAACCTGGTCTCGATCAATATTTTAGAGGATAACGCATGTTAGGTCTGTGTTTGGTCTGGGATTTGCTCTCATCAGGCTTATACTTTCGCATATTTCTCATAATTGATGGCCAGATTCTGTGCTTTTTGCGGTATGGGTCACGTAGTAATGTGGTACCACACTGAAACAGTCGACTAAACCTGGTCTCGATCAATATTTCAGAGGATAACGCATGTTAGGTCTAGGTTAGGCCTGGGATTTGCCCTCATCAGACTGATACTTTCGTATATTTCTCATACTCGATGGCCAGATTCTGGGCTTTTTCCGATTTGCGTCACGTAGTAATGCGGTACCACAATGACACAGTCAATTAAACCTATTTTTGGTCAATATTTTAGAGGATAACACATGTTATGTCTAGGTTAGGACTGGGATTTGCACTCATCAGGCTCATACTTTCGCATATTTCTCATACTTGATGGCCAGATTCTGGGCTTTTTTTGGCTTGGATCATGTAGTAATGTGGTACCACACTGAAAGAGACGACTAAACCTGGTCTCGATCAATATTTCAGAGGATAACGCATGTTAGGTCTGGGATAGGTCTAGGATTTGCCCTCATCAGACTCATACTTTCGCATTCTTCTCATACTTGTTGAACAGATCCTGGGTTTTTTCTGCTTTGGATCGCGTAGTAATGTGGTACCACACTGAAACAGTCAATTAAACCTAGTCTGGGTCAACATTTCAAAGGATATTGCATGTTAAGTCTGGGTTAGGTCGAGGGTTTGCCCTCATCATGCTCATACTTTCGCATATTTCTCATACTCGATGGCCAGATTCTGGGCTTTTTCCGATTTGCGTCACGTAGTAATGTGGTACCACACTGAAACAGTCGATTAGACCTGGTTTCGATCAATATTTTAGAGGATAACTCATGTTAGGTCTGGGTTAGGTCTAGGATTTGTTCTCATCAGGCTCACACTTTCGCATATTTCTCATACTTGATGACCAGATTCTGGGCTTTTTCTGGTTTGGATCACGCAGTAATGTGGTACCACACTGAAACAGTCTATAAAACCTGGTTTCGATCTATATTTTAGAGGATAACGCATGTTAGGTCTATGTTAGGTCTTGGATTTGCTCTCATCAGGCTCATACTTTCGCATATTTCTCATACTTGATGGCCAGATCCTGGGCTTTTTCTGGTTTGAATCACGTAGTAATGTGGTTCCACACTGAAACAGTCCATTAAACCTGGTTTCGATCTATATTTTAGAGGGTAACGCATGCTAGGTCGAGGTTAGGTCTGTGATTTGACCTCATTAGGGTCATACTTTCGCAGTTTTAACACACATGTTGACCTGATAGAGTGTTTTTTTCTGGAATGGATCACGTAAAAATGTGGTACCACACTGAAAGAGTCCATTAAACCTGGTTTCGATGAATATTTTAGAGGACAACGAATGTTAGGTCTAGGTTAGGTCTTGGATTTGCTCACATCAGGCTTATACTTTCGCATATTTCTCACACTTGATGGCCAGATAATGGGCCTTTTTCGGTTTGGATTACGTAGTAATGTGGTACCACACTGAAACTGTCGATTAAACCTGGTTTCGATCTATATTTTAGAGGATAGCGCATGTTAGGTCTATGTTAGGTCTTGGATTTGCTCTCATCAGGCTCATACTTTGGCATTCTTCACATACTTCTTGAACAGATCCTTTGGTTTTTCTGGTTTGGAACACATAGAAATGTGGTACCACACTGAAACAGTCCATTAAACCTGGTTTCGATCAATATTTTAGAGGATAACGCATGTTAGGTCTATGTTAGGTCTGGGATTTGCTCTCATCAGGCTCACACTTTCGCATATTTCTCATACTTGATGACCAGATTCTGGGCTTTTTCTGGTTTGGATCACGCAGTAATGTGGTACCACACAGAAACTGTCTATAAAACCTGGTTTCGATGAATATTTTAGAGGATAACGCATGTTAGGTCTATGTTAGGTCTGGGATATGCTCTCATCAGGCTTATACTTTCGCATATTTCTCGTACTTGATGTACAGATCCTGGGCTTTTTCTGGTTTGGATCACGTACTAATGTGGTACCACACTGAAACAGTCTATTAAACCTGGTTTCGAACAATATTTTAGAGGATAACGCATGTTAGGTCTAGGATAGGTCAAGGATTTGCTCTCATCAGGCTTAGACTTTCGCATATTTCTCATACTTGATGGCCAGATCCTGGGTTTTTTTTGGTTTGGATCACGTAGTAATGTGGTACCACACTGAAACAATCCATTAAACCTGGTTTCGATCAATATCTTAGAGGATAACGCATGTTAGGTCTATGCTAGGTCTGGAGTTTGCTCTCATCAGGCTCATACATTCACATTTTCCGCATACTTGTTGGCCAGATCCCGTGCTTTTTCTGGTTTGGATCACGTGGTAATGTGGTGTCACAATGAAACAGTCCATTAAACCTGGTTTCGATCAATATTTTAGAGGATAACACATGTTAAGTCTGAGTTGGGTGAAGGATTTGCCCTCATCAGGCTCATACTTTTACATATTTCTGATACTTGTTGGCCAGATCCTGGGCTTTCACTGGTTTGGATCACGTAGTAATGTGCTACCACACTTAAACAGTCGGTGAAACCGGGTTTCGATGAATATTTTAGAGGATAACGCAAGTTAGGTCTGGGATATGCACTGATGAGGCTCATACATTCGCATTCTTCACCTACTTCTTGAACAGATCCTGGGTTTTTTCTGGTTTGGATCACATTGTAATGTGGTACCACACTGAAACAGTCGACTAAACCTGGTCTCGATCAATATTTTAGAGGATAACGCAAGTTAGGTCTGTGTTTGGTCTGGGATTTGCTCTCATCAGGCTTATACTTTCGCATATTTCTCATAATTGATGGCCAGATTCTGTGCTTTTTGCGGTATGGGTCACGTAGTAATGTGGTACCACACTGAAACAGTCGACTAAACCTGGTCTCGATCAATATTTCAGAGGATAACGCATGTTAGGTCTAGGTTAGGCCTGGGATTTGCCCTCATCAGACTGATACTTTCGTATATTTCTCATACTCGATGGCCAGATTCTGGGCTTTTTCCGATTTGCGTCACGTAGTAATGCGGTACCACAATGACACAGTCAATTAAACCTATTTTTGGTCAATATTTTAGAGGATAACACATGTTATGTCTAGGTTAGGTCTGGGATTTGCACTCATCAGGCTCATACTTTCGCATATTTCTCATACTTGATGGCCAGATTCTGGGCTTTTTTTGGCTTGGATCACGTAGTAATGTGGTACCACACTGAAACAGACGACTAAACCTGGTCTCGATCAATATTTCAGAGGATAACGCATGTTAGGTCTGGGATAGGTCTAGGATTTGCCCTCATCAGACTCATACTTTTGCATTCTTCTCATACTTGTTGAACAGATCCTGGGTTTTTTCTGCTTTGGATCACGTAGTAATGTGGTACCACACTGAAACAGTCAATTAAACCTAGTCTGGGTCAACATTTCAAAGGATATTGCATGTTAAGTCTGGGTTAGGTCGAGGGTTTGCCCTCATCATGCTCATACTTTCGCATATTTCTCATACTCGATGGCCAGATTCTGGGCTTTTTCCGATTTGCGTCACGTAGTAATGTGGTACCACACTGAAACAGTCGATTAGACCTGGTTTCGATCAATATTTTAGAGGATAACTCATGTTAGGTCTGGGTTAGGTCTAGGACTTGCCCTCATCGGGCTCATACTTTCGCATATTTCTCATACTTGATGGCCAGATTCCGGGCTTTTTCCGGTTTGGATCACATAGTAATGTGGTACCACACTGAAACAGTCGACTAAACCTGGTCTCGATCAATATTTTAGGGGATAACGCATGTTAGGTCTAGGTTAGGTCTGGGATTTGCTCTCATCAGGCTCATACTTTCGCATATTTCTCATACTTGTTGGCCAGATCCTTGGCTTTTTCTGGTTTGGATCACGTGGTAATGCGGTACCACACTGAAACAGTCAATTAAACCTGGTTTCAATCAATATTTTAGTGGATAACACATGTTAGGTCTAGGTAAGGTCTGGGATTTGCACTCATCAGGCTCATACTTTCGCATATTTCTCATACTTGATGGCCAGATTCTGGGCTTCTTCTGGTTTGGATCACGCAGTAATGTGGTACCACACTGAAACAGTCTATTAAACCTGGTTTCGATGAATATTTTAGAGGACAACGCATGTTAGGTCTAGGTTAGGTCTGGGTTTGCTCTCATCAGGCTCATACTTTCGCATGTTTACCAATCTTGTTGGCCAGATCCCGGGCATCCACTAGTTTGGATCACGTAGTAATGTGGTACCACAATGACACAGTCAATTAAACCTAGTTTCGATGAATATTTTAGAGGATAACACATGTTAGGTCTAGGTTAGGTCAGGGATTTGCACTCATCAGGCTCATACTTTCGCATATTTTTCATACTTGATGGCCAGATTCTGGGCTTTTTTTGGCTTGGATCACGTAGTGATGTGGTACCACACTGAAACTGTCTATGAAACCTTGTTTCGATCAATATTTTAGGGGATAACGCACGTTAGGTCTACGTTAGGTCTTGGATTTGCTCTCATCAGGCTCATACTTTCGCATATTTCTCATACTTGATGGCCAGATCCTGGGCTTTTTCTGGTTTGAATCACGTAGTAATGTGGTTCCACACTGAAACAGTCCATTAAACCTGGTTTCGATCTATATTTTAGAGGGTAACGCATGCTAGGTCGAGGTTAGGTCTGTGATTTGACCTCATTAGGGTCATACTTTCGCAGTTTTAACACACATGTTGACCTGATAGAGTGTTTTTTTCTGGAATGGATCACGTAAAAATGTGGTACCACACTGAAAGAGTCCATTAAACCTGGTTTCGATGAATATTTTAGAGGACAACGAATGTTAGGTCTAGGTTAGGTCTTGGATTTGCTCACATCAGGCTTATACTTTCGCATATTTCTCACACTTGATGGCCAGATAATGGGCCTTTTTCGGTTTGGATTACGTAGTAATGTGGTACCACACTGAAACTGTCGATTAAACCTGGTTTCGATCTATATTTTAGAGGATAGCGCATGTTAGGTCTATGTTAGGTCTTGGATTTGCTCTCATCAGGCTCATACTTTGGCATTCTTCACATACTTCTTGAACAGATCCTTTGGTTTTTCTGGTTTGGAACACATAGAAATGTGGTACCACACTGAAACAGTCCATTAAACCTGGTTTCGATCAATATTTTAGAGGATAACGCATGTTAGGTCTATGTTAGGTCTGGGATTTGCTCTCATCAGGCTCACACTTTCGCATATTTCTCATACTTGATGACCAGATTCTGGGCTTTTTCTGGTTTGGATCACGCAGTAATGTGGTACCACACAGAAACTGTCTATAAAACCTGGTTTCGATGAATATTTTAGAGGATAACGCATGTTAGGTCTATGTTAGGTCTGGGATATGCTCTCATCAGGCTTATACTTTCGCATATTTCTCGTACTTGATGTACAGATCCTGGGCTTTTTCTGGTTTGGATCACGTACTAATGTGGTACCACACTGAAACAGTCTATTAAACCTGGTTTCGAACAATATTTTAGAGGATAACGCATGTTAGGTCTAGGATAGGTCAAGGATTTGCTCTCATCAGGCTTAGACTTTCGCATATTTCTCATACTTGATGGCCAGATCCTGGGTTTTTTTTGGTTTGGATCACGTAGTAATGTGGTACCACACTGAAACAATCCATTAAACCTGGTTTCGATCAATATCTTAGAGGATAACGCATGTTAGGTCTATGCTAGGTCTGGAGTTTGCTCTCATCAGGCTCATACATTCACATTTTCCGCATACTTGTTGGCCAGATCCCGTGCTTTTTCTGGTTTGGATCACGTGGTAATGTGGTGTCACAATGAAACAGTCCATTAAACCTGGTTTCGATCAATATTTTAGAGGATAACACATGTTAAGTCTGAGTTGGGTGAAGGATTTGCCCTCATCAGGCTCATACTTTTACATATTTCTGATACTTGTTGGCCAGATCCTGGGCTTTCACTGGTTTGGATCACGTAGTAATGTGCTACCACACTTAAACAGTCGGTGAAACCGGGTTTCGATGAATATTTTAGAGGATAACGCAAGTTAGGTCTGGGATATGCACTGATGAGGCTCATACATTCGCATTCTTCACCTACTTCTTGAACAGATCCTGGGTTTTTTCTGGTTTGGATCACATTGTAATGTGGTACCACACTGAAACAGTCGACTAAACCTGGTCTCGATCAATATTTTAGAGGATAACGCAAGTTAGGTCTGTGTTTGGTCTGGGATTTGCTCTCATCAGGCTTATACTTTCGCATATTTCTCATAATTGATGGCCAGATTCTGTGCTTTTTGCGGTATGGGTCACGTAGTAATGTGGTACCACACTGAAACAGTCGACTAAACCTGGTCTCGATCAATATTTCAGAGGATAACGCATGTTAGGTCTAGGTTAGGCCTGGGATTTGCCCTCATCAGACTGATACTTTCGTATATTTCTCATACTCGATGGCCAGATTCTGGGCTTTTTCCGATTTGCGTCACGTAGTAATGCGGTACCACAATGACACAGTCAATTAAACCTATTTTTGGTCAATATTTTAGAGGATAACACATGTTATGTCTAGGTTAGGTCTGGGATTTGCACTCATCAGGCTCATACTTTCGCATATTTCTCATACTTGATGGCCAGATTCTGGGCTTTTTTTGGCTTGGATCACGTAGTAATGTGGTACCACACTGAAACAGACGACTAAACCTGGTCTCGATCAATATTTCAGAGGATAACGCATGTTAGGTCTGGGATAGGTCTAGGATTTGCCCTCATCAGACTCATACTTTTGCATTCTTCTCATACTTGTTGAACAGATCCTGGGTTTTTTCTGCTTTGGATCACGTAGTAATGTGGTACCACACTGAAACAGTCAATTAAACCTAGTCTGGGTCAACATTTCAAAGGATATTGCATGTTAAGTCTGGGTTAGGTCGAGGGTTTGCCCTCATCATGCTCATACTTTCGCATATTTCTCATACTCGATGGCCAGATTCTGGGCTTTTTCCGATTTGCGTCACGTAGTAATGTGGTACCACACTGAAACAGTCGATTAGACCTGGTTTCGATCAATATTTTAGAGGATAACTCATGTTAGGTCTGGGTTAGGTCTAGGACTTGCCCTCATCGGGCTCATACTTTCGCATATTTCTCATACTTGATGGCCAGATTCCGGGCTTTTTCCGGTTTGGATCACATAGTAATGTGGTACCACACTGAAACAGTCGACTAAACCTGGTCTCGATCAATATTTTAGGGGATAACGCATGTTAGGTCTAGGTTAGGTCTGGGATTTGCTCTCATCAGGCTCATACTTTCGCATATTTCTCATACTTGTTGGCCAGATCCTTGGCTTTTTCTGGTTTGGATCACGTGGTAATGCGGTACCACACTGAAACAGTCAATTAAACCTGGTTTCAATCAATATTTTAGTGGATAACACATGTTAGGTCTAGGTAAGGTCTGGGATTTGCACTCATCAGGCTCATACTTTCGCATATTTCTCATACTTGATGGCCAGATTCTGGGCTTTTTTGGCATGGATCACGTAGTAATGTGGTACCACACTGAAACAGTCGACTCAACCTGGTCACGATCAATATTTTAGAGGATAACACATGTTAGGTCTATGTAAGGTCTGGGATTTGCCCTCATCAGGCTCATACTTTCGCATATTTCTCATACTTGATGGCCAGATTCCGGGCTTTTTCCGATTTGCGTCACGTAGTAATGCGGTACCACAATGACACAGTCAATTAAACCTATTTTTGGTCAATATTTTAGAGGATAACGCAAGTGAGGTCTAGGTTAGGTCTGGGATTTGTACTCATCAGGCTCATACTTTCGCATATTTCTCATACTTGTTGGCCAGATCCTGGGCTTTTTCTGGTTTGGATCACGTGGTAATGTGGTACCACACTGAAACTGTCTATCAAACCTGGTCACGATCAATATTTTAGGGGATAACGCATGTTAGGTAAAGGTTATGTCTGGGATTTGCACTCATCAGGCTCATACTTTCGCATATTTCTCATGCTCGATGGCCAGACTCTGGGCTTTTTTCTGCTTTGGATCTCGTACTAATGTGGTACCACACTGAAACAGTCAATTAAGCCTAGTCTGGGTCAACATTTCAAAGGATAACGTATGTTAGCTCTGGGTTAGGTCTGTGATTTGCCCTCATGAGGCTCATACTTTCGCATATTTCTCATACTTGATGGCCGGATTCTGGGCTTTTTCCGGTATGGATCACGTAGTAATGTGATACCACACTGAATCAGTCGACTAAACCTGGTCTCGATCAACATTTCAAAGGATAACGCATGTTAAGTCTGGGTTAGGGCTAGGATCTGCCCTCATCAGGCTCATACTTTCGCATATTTCTCATACTCGATGGCCAGATTCTGGGCTTTTTCCGGTTTGGGTCACGTAGTAATGCGGTACCACATTGAAACAGTCCATTAAACCTGGTTTCGATCGATATTTTAGAGGATAACGCATGTTAGGTCTAGGTTAGGTCTGGGATTTGCTCTCATCAGGCTCATACTTTCGCATGTTTACCAATCTTGTTGGCCAGATCCTGGGCATCCACTAGTTTGGATCACGTAGTAATGTGGTACCACACCGAAACAGTCTATTAAACCTAGTTTCGATCAATATTTTAGAGGATAACGCATGTTAGGTCTAGGTTAGGTCTGGAGTTTGCTCTCATCAGGCTCATACATTCACATTTTCCGCATACTTGTTGGCCAGATCCCGTGCTTTTTCTGGTTTGGATCACGTGGTAATGTGGTGTCACAATGAAACAGTCCATTAAACCTGGTTTCGATCAATATTTTAGAGGATAACACATGTTAAGTCTGAGTTGGGTGAAGGATTTGCCCTCATCAGGCTCATACTTTTACATATTTCTCATTCTTGTTGGCCAGATCCTGGGCTTTCACTGGTTTGGATCATGTAGTAATGTGGAACGACACTGAAACTGTCTATGAAACCTTGTTTCGATCAATATTTTAGGGGATAACGCACGTTAGGTCTACGTTAGGTCCGAGATTTGCTCTCACCAGGCTCATACTTTCGCATATTTATCAATCTTGTTGGCCAGATCCTGGGCTTCCACTGGTTTGGATCACGTAGTAATGTGGTACGACACTGAAACAATCGACTAATCCTGGTCACGATCAATATTTTAGGGGATAACGCATGATAGGTCTGTGTTTGGTCTGGGAATTGACCTCATGAGGGTCATACTTTCGCAGTTTTAACATACATGTTGACTTGATCGAGGGTTTTTTTCTGGTTTGGATCACGTAAAAATGTGGTGCCACACTAAAACAGTCCATTATACCTGGTTTCGTTCAATATTTTTGAGGATAACGCATGTTAGGTCTCTTGTTAGGTCTGGGATTTGCTCTCATCAGGCTCATACTTTCGCATATTTCTCATACTTGATGGCCAGATTCTGGGCTTCTTCTGGTTTGGATCACGCAGTAATGTGGTACCACACTGAAACAGTCTATTAAACCTGGTTTCGATGAATATTTTAGAGGACAACGCATGTTAGGTCTAGGTTAGGTCTGGGTTTGCTCTCATCAGGCTCATACTTTCGCATGTTTACCAATCTTGTTGGCCAGATCCCGGGCATCCACTAGTTTGGATCACGTAGTAATGTGGTACCACAATGACACAGTCAATTAAACCTAGTTTCGATGAATATTTTAGAGGATAACACATGTTAGGTCTAGGTTAGGTCAGGGATTTGCACTCATCAGGCTCATACTTTCGCATATTTTTCATACTTGATGGCCAGATTCTGGGCTTTTTTTGGCTTGGATCACGTAGTGATGTGGTACCACACTGAAACTGTCTATGAAACCTTGTTTCGATCAATATTTTAGGGGATAACGCACGTTAGGTCTACGTTAGGTCCGAGATTTGCTCTCACCAGGCTCATACTTTCGCATATTTATCAATCTTGTTGGCCAGATCCTGGGCTTCCACTGGTTTGGATCACGTAGTAATGTGGTACGACACTGAAACAATCGACTAATCCTGGTCACGATCAATATTTTAGGGGATAACGCATGTTAGGTCTAGGTTAGGTCTGGGATTTGCACTCATCAGGCTTAGACTTTCGCATATTTCTCATACTTGATGGCCAGATCCTGGGTTTTTTTAGGTTTGGATCACGTAGTAATGTGGTACCTCATTGAAACAGTCCATTAAACCTGGTTTCGATCGATATTTTAGAGGATAACGCATGTTAGGTCTGTGTTTGGTCTGGGATTTGACCTCATGAGGGTCATACTTTCGCATATTTCTCATACTTGTTGGCCAGATCCTGGGCTTTTTCTGGTTTGGATCACGTGGTAATGTGGTACCACACTGAAACTGTCTATCAAACCTGGTCACGATCAATATTTTAGGGGATAACGCATGTTAGGTATAGGTTTTGTCTGGGATTTGCACTCATCAGGCTCATACTTTCGCATATTTCTCATACTCGATGGCCAGACTCTGGGCTTTTTTCTGCTTTGGATCTCGTACTAATGTGGTACCACACTGAAACAGTCAATTAAGCCTAGTCTGGGTCAACATTTCAAAGGATAACGTATGTTAGCTCTGGGTTAGGTCTGTGATTTGCCCTCATGAGGCTCATACTTTCGCATATTTCTCATACTTGATGGCCGGATTCTGGGCTTTTTCCGGTATGGATCACGTAGTAATGTGATACCACACTGAATCAGTCGACTAAACCTGGTCTCGATCAACATTTCAAAGGATAACGCATGTTAAGTCTGGGTTAAGGCTAGGATCTGCCCTCATCAGGCTCATACTTTCGCATATTTCTCAAACTCGAAGGCCAGATTCTCGGCTTTTTCCGGTTTGGGTCACGTAGTAATGCGGTACCACATTGAAACAGTCCATTAAACCCGGTTTCGATCGATATTTTAGAGGATAACGCATGTTAGGTCTAGGTTAGGTCTGGGATTTGCTCTCATCAGGCTCATACTTTCGCATGTCTACCAATCTTGTTGGCCAGATCCTAGGCATCCACTAGTTTGGATCACGTAGTAATGTGGTACCACAATGACACAGTCAATTAAACCTAGTTTCGATCAATATTTTAGAGGATAACACATGTTAGGTCTAGGTTAGGTCTGGGATTTGCACTCATCAGGCTCATACTTTCGTATATTTCTCATACTTGATGGCCAGATTCTGGGTTTTTTCTGGTTTGGATCACATTGTAATGTGGTACCACACTGAAACAGTTGATTAAACCTGGTTTCGAACAATATCTTAGAGGATAACGCAAGTTAGGTCTGGGATATGCACTGATGAGGCTCATACTTTCGCATTCTTCACCTACTTCTTGAACAGATCCTGGGTATTTTCTGGTTTGGATCACATTGTAATGTGGTACCACACTGAAACAGTCGACTAAACCTGGTCTCGATCAATATTTTAGAGGATAACGCATGTTAGGTCTATGTTAGGTCTGGGATTTGCACTCATCAGGCACATACTTTCGCATATTTCTCATACTTGATGGCCAGATCACGGGCGTTTTCAGGTTTGGATCACGTGGTAATGTGGTATCACACTGAAACAGTCCATTAACCCTGGTCTCGATCAATATTTTAGAGGATAACGCATGTTAGGTCTGTGTTTGGTCTGGGATTTGACCTCATGAGGGTCATACTTTCGCAGTTTTAACATACATGTTGACATGATCGAGGGTTTTTTTCTGGTTTGGATCACGTAAAAATGTGGTACCACACTAAAACAGTCCATTATACCTGGTTTCATTCAATATTTTTGAGGATAACGCATGTTAGGTCTAGGTTAGGTCTGGGATTTGCTCTCATCAGGCTCATACTTTCGCACATTTCTCATACTTGATGGCCAGTTTCAGGGCTTTTTCTGGTTGGGATCACATAGCAATGTGGTTCCACACTGAAACAGTCGACTAAACCTGGTCTCGATCAATATTTTAGAGGATAACACATGTTAGGTCTAGGTTAGGTCTTGGATTTGCTCTCATCAGGCTCATACTTTGGCATTCTTCACATACTTGTTGAACAGATCCTTTGGTTTTTCTGGTTTGGAACACATAGAAATGTGGTACCACACTGAAACAGTCCATTAAACCTGGTTTCGATCTATATTTTAGAGGATAACGCATGTCAGGTATATGTTGGGTCTTGGATTTGCTCTCATCAGGCTCATACTTTCGCATATTTCTCATACTTAATGGCCAGATCCTGGGCTTTTTCTGGTTTGGATCACGTAGTAATGTGGTTCCACACTGAAACAGTCCATTAAACCTGGTTTCGATCAATATTTTAGAGGACAACGAATGTTAGGTCTAGGTTAGGTCTTGGATTTGCTCACATCAGGCTTATACTTTCGCATATTTCTCACACTAGATGGCCAGATCCTGGGCTTCCACTGGTTTGGATCACGTAGTAATGTGGTACCACACTGAAACAGTCGACTAAACCTGGTCACGATCAATATTTTTGAGGATAACGCATGTTAGGTCTAGGTTAGGTCTGGGATTTGCTCTCATCAGGCTCATACTTTCGCATATTTCTCATACTTGATGGCCAGATCCTGGGCTTTTTCTGGTTTGAATCACGTAGTAATGTGGCTCCACACTGAAACAGTCCATTAAACCTGGTTTCGATCTATATTTTAGAGGGTAACGCATGCTAGGTCTAGGTTAGGTCTGGGATTTGACCTCATTAGGGTCATACTTTCGCAGTTTTAACATACATGTTGACCAGATAGAGTGTTTTTTTCTGGAATGGATCACGTAAAAATGTGGTACCACACTGAAACAGTCCATTAAACCTGGCTTCGATCAATATTTTAGAGGATAACGCATGTCAGGTATATGTTAGGTCTGGGATTTGCTCTCATCAGGCTCACACTTTCGCATATTTCTCATACTTGATGACCAGATTCTGGGCTTTTTCTGGTTTGGATCACGCAGTAATGTGGTACCACACTGAAACAGTCTATAAAACCTGGTTTCGATCTATATTTTAGAGGATAACGCATGTTAGGTCTATGTTAGGTCTTGGATTTGCTCTCATCAGGCTCATACTTTCGCATATTTCTCATACTTGATGGCCAGATCCTGGGCTTTTTCTGGTTTGAATCACGTAGTAATGTGGTTCCACACTGAAACAGTCCATTAAACCTGGTTTCGATCTATATTTTAGAGGGTAACGCATGCTAGGTCGAGGTTAGGTCTGTGATTTGACCTCATTAGGGTCATACTTTCGCAGTTTTAACACACATGTTGACCTGATAGAGTGGTTTTTTCTGGAATGGATCACGTAAAAATGTGGTACCACACTGAAAGAGTCCATTAAACCTGGTTTCGATCAATATTTTAGAGGACAACGAATGTTAGGTCTAGGTTAGGTCTTGGATTTGCTCACATCAGGCTTATACTTTCGCATATTTCTCACACTTGATGGCCAGATAATGGGCCTTTTTCGGTTTGGATCACGTAGTAATGTGGTACCACACTGAAACAGTCGATTAAACCTGGTTTCGATCTATATTTTAGAGGATAACGCATGTTAGGTCTATGTTAGGTCTTGGATTTGCTCTCATCAGGCTCATACTTTGGCATTCTTCACATACTTCTTGAACAGATCCTTTGGTTTTTCTGGTTTGGAACACATAGAAATGTGGTACCACACTGAAACAGTCTATTAAACCTGGTTTCGATCAATATTTTAGAGGATAACGCATGTTAGGTCTATGTTAGGTCTGGGATTTGCTCTCATCAGGCTCACACTTTCGCATATTTCTCATACTTGATGACCAGATTCTGGGCTTTTTCTGGTTTGGCTCATGCAGTAATGTGGTACCACACAGAAACAGTCTATAAAACCTGGTTTCGATGAATATTTTAGAGGATAACGCATGTTAGGTCTATGTTAGGTCTGGGATATGCTCTCATCAGGCTTATACTTTCGCATATTTCTCGTACTTGATGTACAGATCCTGGGCTTTTTCTGGTTTGGATCACGTACTAATGTGGTACCACACTGAAACAGTCTATTAAACCTGGTTTCGAACAATATTTTAGAGGATAACGCATGTTAGGTCTAGGATAGGTCTTGGATTTGCTCTCATCAGGCTTAGACTTTCGCATATTTCTCGTATTGATGGCCAGATCCTGGGTTTTTTTTGGTTTGGATCACGTAGTAATGTGGTACCACACTGAAACAATCCATTAAACCTGGTTTCGATCAATATCTTAGAGGATAACGCATGTTAGGTCTATGCTAGGTCTGGAGTTTGCTCTCATCAGGCTCATACATTCACATTTTCCGCATACTTGTTGGCCAGATCCCGTGCTTTTTCTGGTTTGGATCACGTGGTAATGTGGTGTCACAATGAAACAGTCCATTAAACCTGGTTTCGATCAATATTTTAGAGGATAACACATGTTAAGTCTGAGTTGGGTGAAGGATTTGCCCTCATCAGGCTCATACTTTTACATATTTCTGATACTTGTTGGCCAGATCCTGGGCTTTCACTGGTTTGGATCACGTAGTAATGTGCTACCACACTTAAACAGTCGGTGAAACCGGGTTTCGATGAATATTTTAGAGGATAACGCAAGTTAGGTCTGGGATATGCACTGATGAGGCTCATACATTCGCATTCTTCACCTACTTCTTGAACAGATCCTGGGTTTTTTCTGGTTTGGATCACATTGTAATGTGGTACCACACTGAAACAGTCGACTAAACCTGGTCTCGATCAATATTTTAGAGGATAACGCAAGTTAGGTCTGTGTTTGGTCTGGGATTTGCTCTCATCAGGCTTATACTTTCGCATATTTCTCATAATTGATGGCCAGATTCTGTGCTTTTTGCGGTATGGGTCACGTAGTAATGTGGTACCACACTGAAACAGTCGACTAAACCTGGTCTCGATCAATATTTCAGAGGATAACGCATGTTAGGTCTAGGTTAGGCCTGGGATTTGCCCTCATCAGACTGATACTTTCGTATATTTCTCATACTCGATGGCCAGATTCTGGGCTTTTTCCGATTTGCGTCACGTAGTAATGCGGTACCACAATGACACAGTCAATTAAACCTATTTTTGGTCAATATTTTAGAGGATAACACATGTTATGTCTAGGTTAGGTCTGGGATTTGCACTCATCAGGCTCATACTTTCGCATATTTCTCATACTTGATGGCCAGATTCTGGGCTTTTTTTGGCTTGGATCACGTAGTAATGTGGTACCACACTGAAACAGACGACTAAACCTGGTCTCGATCAATATTTCAGAGGATAACGCATGTTAGGTCTGGGATAGGTCTAGGATTTGCCCTCATCAGACTCATACTTTCGCATTCTTCTCATACTTGTTGAACAGATCCTGGGTTTTTTCTGCTTTGGATCACGTAGTAATGTGGTACCACACTGAAACAGTCAATTAAACCTAGTCTGGGTCAACATTTCAAAGGATATTGCATGTTAAGTCTGGGTTAGGTCGAGGGTTTGCCCTCATCATGCTCATACTTTCGCATATTTCTCATACTCGATGGCCAGATTCTGGGCTTTTTCCGATTTGCGTCACGTAGTAATGTGGTACCACACTGAAACAGTCGATTAGACCTGGTTTCGATCAATATTTTAGAGGATAACTCATGTTAGGTCTGGGTTAGGTCTAGGACTTGCCCTCATCGGGCTCATACTTTCGCATATTTCTCATACTTGATGGCCAGATTCCGGGCTTTTTCCGGTTTGGATCACATAGTAATGTGGTACCACACTGAAACAGTCGACTAAACCTGGTCTCGATCAATATTTTAGGGGATAACGCATGTTAGGTCTAGGTTAGGTCTGGGATTTGCTCTCATCAGGCTCATACTTTCGCATATTTCTCATACTTGTTGGCCAGATCCTTGGCTTTTTCTGGTTTGGATCACGTGGTAATGCGGTACCACACTGAAACAGTCAATTAAACCTGGTTTCAATCAATATTTTAGTGGATAACACATGTTAGGTCTAGGTAAGGTCTGGGATTTGCACTCATCAGGCTCATACTTTCGCATATTTCTCATACTTGATGGCCAGATTCTGGGCTTTTTTGGCATGGATCACGTAGTAATGTGGTACCACACTGAAACAGTCGACTCAACCTGGTCACGATCAATATTTTAGAGGATAACACATGTTAGGTCTATGTAAGGTCTGGGATTTGCCCTCATCAGGCTCATACTTTCGCATATTTCTCATACTTGATGGCCAGATTCCGGGCTTTTTCCGATTTGCGTCACGTAGTAATGCGGTACCACAATGACACAGTCAATTAAACCTATTTTTGGTCAATATTTTAGAGGATAACGCAAGTGAGGTCTAGGTTAGGTCTGGGATTTGTACTCATCAGGCTCATACTTTCGCATATTTCTCATACTTGTTGGCCAGATCCTGGGCTTTTTCTGGTTTGGATCACGTGGTAATGTGGTACCACACTGAAACTGTCTATCAAACCTGGTCACGATCAATATTTTAGGGGATAACGCATGTTAGGTAAAGGTTATGTCTGGGATTTGCACTCATCAGGCTCATACTTTCGCATATTTCTCATGCTCGATGGCCAGACTCTGGGCTTTTTTCTGCTTTGGATCTCGTACTAATGTGGTACCACACTGAAACAGTCAATTAAGCCTAGTCTGGGTCAACATTTCAAAGGATAACGTATGTTAGCTCTGGGTTAGGTCTGTGATTTGCCCTCATGAGGCTCATACTTTCGCATATTTCTCATACTTGATGGCCGGATTCTGGGCTTTTTCCGGTATGGATCACGTAGTAATGTGATACCACACTGAATCAGTCGACTAAACCTGGTCTCGATCAACATTTCAAAGGATAACGCATGTTAAGTCTGGGTTAGGGCTAGGATCTGCCCTCATCAGGCTCATACTTTCGCATATTTCTCATACTCGATGGCCAGATTCTGGGCTTTTTCCGGTTTGGGTCACGTAGTAATGCGGTACCACATTGAAACAGTCCATTAAACCTGGTTTCGATCGATATTTTAGAGGATAACGCATGTTAGGTCTAGGTTAGGTCTGGGATTTGCTCTCATCAGGCTCATACTTTCGCATGTTTACCAATCTTGTTGGCCAGATCCTGGGCATCCACTAGTTTGGATCACGTAGTAATGTGGTACCACACTGAAACAGTCTATTAAACCTAGTTTCGATCAATATTTTAGAGGATAACGCATGTTAGGTCTAGGTTAGGTCTGGAGTTTGCTCTCATCAGGCTCATACATTCACATTTTCCGCATACTTGTTGGCCAGATCCCGTGCTTTTTCTGGTTTGGATCACGTGGTAATGTGGTGTCACAATGAAACAGTCCATTAAACCTGGTTTCGATCAATATTTTAGAGGATAACACATGTTAAGTCTGAGTTGGGTGAAGGATTTGCCCTCATCAGGCTCATACTTTTACATATTTCTCATTCTTGTTGGCCAGATCCTGGGCTTTCACTGGTTTGGATCATGTAGTAATGTGGAACGACACTGAAACTGTCTATGAAACCTTGTTTCGATCAATATTTTAGGGGATAACGCACGTTAGGTCTACGTTAGGTCCGAGATTTGCTCTCACCAGGCTCATACTTTCGCATATTTATCAATCTTGTTGGGCAGATCCTGGGCTTCCACTGGTTTGGATCACGTAGTAATGTGGTACGACACTGAAACAATCGACTAATCCTGGTCACGATCAATATTTTAGGGGATAACGCATGATAGGTCTGTGTTTGGTCTGGGAATTGACCTCATGAGGGTCATACTTTCGCAGTTTTAACATACATGTTGACTTGATCGAGGGTTTTTTTCTGGTTTGGATCACGTAAAAATGTGGTGCCACACTAAAACAGTCCATTATACCTGGTTTCGTTCAATATTTTTGAGGATAACGCATGTTAGGTCTCTTGTTAGGTCTGGGATTTGCTCTCATCAGGCTCATACTTTCGCATATTTCTCATACTTGATGGCCAGATTCTGGGCTTCTACTGGTTTGGATCACGCAGTAATGTGGTACCACACTGAAACAGTCTATTAAACCTGGTTTCGATGAATATTTTAGAGGACAACGCATGTTAGGTCTAGGTTAGGTCTGGGTTTGCTCTCATCAGGCTCATACTTTCGCATGTTTACCAATCTTGTTGGCCAGATCCCGGGCATCCACTAGTTTGGATCACGTAGTAATGTGGTACCACAATGACACAGTCAATTAAACCTAGTTTCGATCAATATTTTAGAGGATAACACATGTTAGGTCTAGGTTAGGTCAGGGATTTGCACTCATCAGGCTCATACTTTCGCATATTTTTCATACTTGATGGCCAGATTCTGGGCTTTTTTTGGCTTGGATCACGTAGTGATGTGGTACCACACTGAAACTGTCTATGAAACCTTGTTTCGATCAATATTTTAGGGGATAACGCACGTTAGGTCTACGTTAGGTCCGAGATTTGCTCTCACCAGGCTCATACTTTCGCATATTTATCAATCTTGTTGGGCAGATCCTGGGCTTCCACTGGTTTGGATCACGTAGTAATGTGGTACGACACTGAAACAATCGACTAATCCTGGTCACGATCAATATTTTAGGGGATAACGCATGTTAGGTCTAGGTTAGGTCTGGGATTTGCACTCATCAGGCTTAGACTTTCGCATATTTCTCATACTTGATGGCCAGATCCTGGGTTTTTTTAGGTTTGGATCACGTAGTAATGTGGTACCTCATTGAAACAGTCCATTAAACCTGGTTTCGATCGATATTTTAGAGGATAACGCATGTTAGGTCTGTGTTTGGTCTGGGATTTGACCTCATGAGGGTCATACTTTCGCATATTTCTCATACTTGTTGGCCAGATCCTGGGCTTTTTCTGGTTTGGATCACGTGGTAATGTGGTACCACACTGAAACTGTCTATCAAACCTGGTCACGATCAATATTTTAGGGGATAACGCATGTTAGGTATAGGTTTTGTCTGGGATTTGCACTCATCAGGCTCATACTTTCGCATATTTCTCATACTCGATGGCCAGACTCTGGGCTTTTTTCTGCTTTGGATCTCGTACTAATGTGGTACCACACTGAAACAGTCAATTAAGCCTAGTCTGGGTCAACATTTCAAAGGATAACGTATGTTAGCTCTGGGTTAGGTCTGTGATTTGCCCTCATGAGGCTCATACTTTCGCATATTTCTCATACTTGATGGCCGGATTCTGGGCTTTTTCCGGTATGGATCACGTAGTAATGTGATACCACACTGAATCAGTCGACTAAACCTGGTCTCGATCAACATTTCAAAGGATAACGCATGTTAAGTCTGGGTTAGGGCTAGGATCTGCCCTCATCAGGCTCATACTTTCGCATATTTCTCAAACTCGAAGGCCAGATTCTCGGCTTTTTCCGGTTTGGGTCACGTAGTAATGCGGTACCACATTGAAACAGTCCATTAAACCCGGTTTCGATCGATATTTTAGAGGATAACGCATGTTAGGTCTAGGTTAGGTCTGGGATTTGCTCTCATCAGGCTCATACTTTCGCATGTCTACCAATCTTGTTGGCCAGATCCTAGGCATCCACTAGTTTGGATCACGTAGTAATGTGGTACCACAATGACACAGTCAATTAAACCTAGTTTCGATCAATA
Source organism: Colletes latitarsis (assembly GCF_051014445.1). Taxonomy (NCBI): domain Eukaryota; kingdom Metazoa; phylum Arthropoda; class Insecta; order Hymenoptera; family Colletidae; genus Colletes; species Colletes latitarsis. The sequence goes on from NC_135137.1 coordinate 16,656,070, forward strand.
TTTTAGAGGATAACACATGTTAGGTCTAGGTTAGGTCTGGGATTTGCACTCATCAGGCACATACTTTCGCACATTTCTCATACTTGATGGCCAGTTTCAGGGCTTTTTCTGGTTGGGATCACATAGCAATGTGGTTCCACACTGAAACAGTCGACTAAACCTGGTCTCGATCAATATTTTAGAGGATAACGCAAGTTAGGTCTGGGATATGCACTGATGAGGCTCATACTTTCGCATTCTTCACCTACTTCTTGAACAGATCCTGGGTATTTTCTGGTTTGGATCACATTGTAATGTGGTACCACACTGAAACAGTCGACTAAACCTGGTCTCGATCAATATTTTAGAGGATAACGCATGTTAGGTCTATGTTAGGTCTGGGATTTGCACTCATCAGGCACATACTTTCGCATATTTCTCATACTTGATGGCCAGATCACGGGCGTTTTCAGGTTTGGATCACGTGGTAATGTGGTATCACACTGAAACAGTCCATTAACCCTGGTCTCGATCAATATTTTAGAGGATAACGCATGTTAGGTCTGTGTTTGGTCTGGATTTGACCTCATGAGGGTCATACTTTCGCAGTTTTAACATACATGTTGACATGATCGAGGGTTTTTTTCTGGTTTGGATCACGTAAAAATGTGGTACCACACTAAAACAGTCCATTATACCTGGTTTCATTCAATATTTTTGAGGATAACGCATGTTAGGTCTAGGTTAGGTCTGGGATTTGCTCTCATCAGGCTCATACTTTCGCACATTTCTCATACTTGATGGCCAGTTTCAGGGCTTTTTCTGGTTGGGATCACATAGCAATGTGGTTCCACACTGAAACAGTCGACTAAACCTGGTCTCGATCAATATTTTAGAGGATAACACATGTTAGGTCTAGGTTAGGTCTTGGATTTGCTCTCATCAGGCTCATACTTTGGCATTCTTCACATACTTGTTGAACAGATCCTTTGGTTTTTCTGGTTTGGAACACATAGAAATGTGGTACCACACTGAAACAGTCCATTAAACCTGGTTTCGATCAATATCTTAGAGGATAACGCATGTTAGGTCTATGCTAGGTCTGGAGTTTGCTCTCATCAGGCTCATACATTCACATTTTCCGCATACTTGTTGGCCAGATCCCGTGCTTTTTCTGGTTTGGATCACGTGGTAATGTGGTGTCACAATGAAACAGTCCATTAAACCTGGTTTCGATCAATATTTTAGAGGATAACACATGTTAAGTCTGAGATGGGTGAAGGATTTGCCCTCATCAGGCTCATGCTTTTACATATTTCTCATTCTTGTTGGCCAGATCCTGGGCTTTCACTGGTTTGGATCACGTAGTAATGTGCTACCACACTTAAACAGTCGATGAAACCGGGTTTCGATGAATATTTTAGAGGATAACGCAAGTTAGGTCTGGGATATGCACTGATGAGGCTCATACATTCGCATTCATCACCTACTTCTTGAACAGATCCTGGGTTTTTTCTGGTTTGGATCACATTGTAATGTGGTACCACACTGAAACAGTCGACTAAACCTGGTCTCGATCAATATTTTAGAGGATAACGCATGTTAGGTCTGTGTTTGGTATGGGATTTGCTCTCATCAGGCTTATACTTTCGCATATTTCTCATAATTGATGGCCAGATTCTGTGCTTTTTGCGGTATGGGTCACGTAGTAATGTGGTACCACACTGAAACAGTCGACTAAACCTGGTCTCGATCAATATTTCAGAGGATAACGCATGTTAGGTCTAGGTTAGGCCTGGGATTTGCTCTCATCAGGCTCATACTTTCGCATATTTCTCATACTTGTTGGCCAGATCCTTGGCTTTTTCTGGTTTGGATCACGTGGTAATGCGGTACCACACTGAAACAGACGACTAAACCTGGTCTCGATCAATATTTCAGAGGATAACGCATGTTAGGTCTGGGATAGGTCTAGGATTTGCCCTCATCAGACTCATACTTTCGCATTCTTCTCATACTTGTTGAACAGATCCTGGGTTTTTTCTGCTTTGGATCACGTAGTAATGTGGTACCACACTGAAACAGTCAATTAAACCTAGACTGGGTCAACATTTCAAAGCATATTGCATGTTAAGTCTGGGTTAGGTCGAGGGTTTGCCCTCATCATGCTCATACTTTCGCATATTTCTCATACTCGATGGCCAGATTCTGGGCTTTTTCCGATTTGCGTCACGTAGTAATGTGGTACCCCACTGAAACAGTCGATTAGACCTGGTTTCGATCAATATTTTAGAGGATAACTCATGTTAGGTCTGGGTTAGGTCTAGGACTTGCCCTCATCAGGCTCATACTTTCGCATATTTCTCATACTAGATGGCCAGATTCCGGGCTTTTTCCGGTTTGGATCACATAGTAATGTGGTACCACACTGAAACAGTCGACTAAACCTGGTCTCGATCAATATTTTAGGGGATAACGCATGTTAGGTCTAGGTTAGGTCTGGGATTTGCTCTCATCAGGCTCATACTTTCGCATATTTCTCATACTTGTTGGCCAGATCCTTGGCTTTTTCTGATTTGGATCACGTAGTAATGTGGTACCACACTGAAACAGTCGACTCAACCTGGTCACGATCAATATTTTAGAGGATAACACATGTTAGGTCTATGTAAGGTCTGGGATTTGCTCTCATCAGGCTCATACTTTCGCATATTTCTCATACTTGTTGGCCAGATCCTGGGCTTTTTCTGGTTTGGATCACGTGGTAATGTGGTACCACACCGAAACTGTCTATCAAACCTGGTTTTGATCAATATTTTAGAGGATAACGCAAGTTAGGTCTAGGTTAGGTGTAGGATTTGCTCTCATCAGGCTCATACTTTCGCATATTTCTCATACTTGTTGGCCAGATCCTGGGCTTTTTCTGGTTTGGATCACGTAGTCATGTGGTACCACACTGAAACAGTCGTCTAAACCTGGACGCGATCAATATTTTAGGGGATAACGCATGTTAGGTCTAGGTTTGGTCTGGGATTTGCTGTCATCAGGCTCATACTTTCGCATATTTATCAATCTTGTTGGCCAGATACTGGGCTTCCACTGGTGTGGATCACGTACTAATGTGGTACCACACTGAAACAATCGACTAAACCTGGTCACGATCAATATTTTAGGGGATAACGCATGTTAGGTATAGGTTAGGTCTGAGATTTGCACTCATCAGGCTCATACTTTCGCATATTTCTCATACTCGATGGCCAGATTCTGGGCTTTTTTTGGCTTGGATCACGTAGTAGTGTGGTACCACACTGAAACTGTCTATCAAACCTGGTTTCGATCAATATTTTAGAGGATAACGCATGTTAGGTCTATGTTAGGTCTTGGATTTGCTCTCATCAGGCTCATACTTTGGCATTCTTCACATACTTCTTGAACAGATCCTTTGGTTTTTCTGGTTTGGAACACATAGAAATGTGGTACCACACTGAAACAGTCCATTAAACCTGGTTTCGATCAATATTTTAGAGGATAACGCATGTTAGGTCTATGTTAGGTCTGGGATTTGCTCTCATCAGGCTCACACTTTCGCATATTTCTCATACTTGATGACCAGATTCTGGGCTTTTTCTGGTTTGGCTCATGCAGTAATGTGGTACCACACAGAAACAGTCTATAAAACCTGGTTTCGATGAATATTTTAGAGGATAACGCATGTTAGGTCTATGTTAGGTCTGGGATATGCTCTCATCAGGCTTATACTTTCGCATATTTCTCGTACTTGATGTACAGATCCTGGGCTTTTTCTGGTTTGGATCACGTACTAATGTGGTACCACACTGAAACAGTCTATTAAACCTGGTTTCGAACAATATTTTAGAGGATAACGCATGTTAGGTCTAGGATAGGTCTTGGATTTGCTCTCATCAGGCTTAGACTTTCGCATATTTCTCATACTTGATGGCCAGATCCTGGGTTTTTTTTGGTTTGGATCACGTAGTAATGTGGTACCACACTGAAACAATCCATTAAACCTGGTTTCGATCAATATCTTAGAGGATAACGCATGTTAGGTCTATGCTAGGTCTGGAGTTTGCTCTCATCAGGCTCATACATTCACATTTTCCGCATACTTGTTGGCCAGATCCCGTGCTTTTTCTGGTTTGGATCACGTGGTAATGTGGTGTCACAATGAAACAGTCCATTAAACCTGGTTTCGATCAATATTTTAGAGGATAACACATGTTAAGTCTGAGATGGGTGAAGGATTTGCCCTCATCAGGCTCATACTTTTACATATTTCTCATTCTTGTTGGCCAGATCCTGGGCTTTCACTGGTTTGGATCACGTAGTAATGTGCTACCACACTTAAACAGTCGATGAAACCGGGTTTCGATGAATATTTTAGAGGATAACGCAAGTTAGGTCTGGGATATGCACTGATGAGGCTCATACATTCGCATTCATCACCTACTTCTTGAACAGATCCTGGGTTTTTTCTGGTTTGGATCACATTGTAATGTGGTACCACACTGAAACAGTCGACTAAACCTGGTCTCGATCAATATTTTAGAGGATAACGCATGTTAGGTCTGTGTTTGGTATGGGATTTGCTCTCATCAGGCTTATACTTTCGCATATTTCTCATAATTGATGGCCAGATTCTGTGCTTTTTGCGGTATGGGTCACGTAGTAATGTGGTACCACACTGAAACAGTCGACTAAACCTGGTCTCGATCAATATTTCAGAGGATAACGCATGTTAGGTCTAGGTTAGGCCTGGGATTTGCTCTCATCAGGCTCATACTTTCGCATATTTCTCATACTTGTTGGCCAGATCCTTGGCTTTTTCTGGTTTGGATCACGTGGTAATGCGGTACCACACTGAAACAGACGACTAAACCTGGTCTCGATCAATATTTCAGAGGATAACGCATGTTAGGTCTGGGATAGGTCTAGGATTTGCCCTCATCAGACTCATACTTTCGCATTCTTCTCATACTTGTTGAACAGATCCTGGGTTTTTTCTGCTTTGGATCACGTAGTAATGTGGTACCACACTGAAACAGTCAATTAAACCTAGACTGGGTCAACATTTCAAAGCATATTGCATGTTAAGTCTGGGTTAGGTCGAGGGTTTGCCCTCATCATGCTCATACTTTCGCATATTTCTCATACTCGATGGCCAGATTCTGGGCTTTTTCCGATTTGCGTCACGTAGTAATGTGGTACCCCACTGAAACAGTCGATTAGACCTGGTTTCGATCAATATTTTAGAGGATAACTCATGTTAGGTCTGGGTTAGGTCTAGGACTTGCCCTCATCAGGCTCATACTTTCGCATATTTCTCATACTAGATGGCCAGATTCCGGGCTTTTTCCGGTTTGGATCACATAGTAATGTGGTACCACACTGAAACAGTCGACTAAACCTGGTCTCGATCAATATTTTAGGGGATAACGCATGTTAGGTCTAGGTTAGGTCTGGGATTTGCTCTCATCAGGCTCATACTTTCGCATATTTCTCATACTTGTTGGCCAGATCCTTGGCTTTTTCTGGTTTGGATCACGTAGTAATGTGGTACCACACTGAAACAGTCGACTCAACCTGGTCACGATCAATATTTTAGAGGATAACACATGTTAGGTCTATGTAAGGTCTGGGATTTGCTCTCATCAGGCTCATACTTTCGCATATTTCTCATACTTGTTGGCCAGATCCTGGGCTTTTTCTGGTTTGGATCACGTGGTAATGTGGTACCACACCGAAACTGTCTATCAAACCTGGTTTTGATCAATATTTTAGAGGATAACGCAAGTTAGGTCTAGGTTAGGTGTAGGATTTGCTCTCATCAGGCTCATACTTTCGCATATTTCTCATACTTGTTGGCCAGATTCTGGGCTTTTTCTGGTTTGGATCACGTAGTCATGTGGTACCACACTGAAACAGTCGTCTAAACCTGGACGCGATCAATATTTTAGGGGATAACGCATGTTAGGTCTAGGTTAGGTCTGGGATTTGCTGTCATCAGGCTCATACTTTCGCATATTTATCAATCTTGTTGGCCAGATACTGGGCTTCCACTGGTGTGGATCACGTACTAATGTGGTACCACACTGAAACAATCGACTAAACCTGGTCACGATCAATATTTTAGGGGATAACGCATGTTAGGTATAGGTTAGGTCTGAGATTTGCACTCATCAGGCTCATACTTTCGCATATTTCTCATACTCGATGGCCAGATTCTGGGCTTTTTTTGGCTTGGATCACGTAGTAGTGTGGTACCACACTGAAACTGTCTATCAAACCTGGTTTCGATCAATATTTTAGAGGATAACGCATGTTAGGTCTATGTTAGGTCTTGGATTTGCTCTCATCAGGCTCATACTTTGGCATTCTTCACATACTTCTTGAACAGATCCTTTGGTTTTTCTGGTTTGGAACACATAGAAATGTGGTACCACACTGAAACAATCGACTAAACCTGGTCACGATCAATATTTTAGGGGATAACGCACGTGAGGTCAAGGTTAGGTCTGAGATTTGCACTCATCAGGATCATACTTTCGCATATTTCTCATACTTGATGGCCAGATTCTGGGCTTTTTTTGGTCTGGATCACGTACTAATGTGGTACCACACTGAAACAATCGACTAAACCTGGTCACGATCAATATTTTAGGGGATAACGCATGTTAGGTATAGGTTAGGCCTGAGATTTGCACTCATCAGGCTCATACTTTCGCATATTTCTCATACTCGATGGCCAGATTCTGGGCTTTTTTGGCATGGATCACGTAGTAATGTGGTACCACACTGAAAAAGTCGACTCAACCTGGTCACGATCAATATTTTAGAGGATACCACATGTTAGGTCTATGTAAGGTCTGGGATTTGCACTCATCAGGCTCATACTTTCGCATATTTCTCATACTCGATGGCCAGATTCTGGGCTTTTTCCGATTTGCGTCACGTAGTAATGCGGTACCACAATGACACAGTCAATTAAACCTAGTTTTGGTCAATATTTTAGAGGATAACACATGTTAGGTCTAGGTTAGGTCTGGGATTTGCACTCATCAGGCTCATACTTTCGCATATTTGTCATACTTGATGGCCAGATTCTGGGCTTCTTTTGGCTTGGATCACGTAGTAATGTGGTACCACACTGAAACAGTCAATTAAACCTAGTCTGGGTCAACATTTCAAAGGATATCGCTTGTTAAGTCTGGGTTAGGTGGAGGGTTTGCCCTCATCAGGCTCATACTTTCGCATATTTCTCATACTCGATGGCCAGATTCTGGGCTTTTTCCGATTTGCGTCACGTAGTAATGTGGTACCACACTGAAACGGTCGATTAGACCTGGTCTCGATCAATATTTTAGGGGATAACGCATGTTAGGTCTAGGTTAGGTCTGGGATTTGCTCTCATCAGGCTCATACTTTCGCATATGTCTCATACTTGTTGGCCAGATCCTTGGTTTTTTCTGGTTTGGATCACGTAGTAATGTGGTACCACATTGAAACAATCCATTAAACCTGGTTTCGATCAATATCTTAGAGGATAACGCATGTTAGGTCTATGCTAGGTCTGGAGTTTGCTCTCATCAGGCTCATACATTCACATTTTCCGCATACTTGTTGGCCAGATCCCGTGCTTTTTCTGGTTTGGATCACGTGGTAATGTGGTGTCACAATGAAACAGTCCATTAAACCTGGTTTCGATCAATATTTTAGAGGATAACACATGTTAAGTCTGAGTTGGGTGAAGGATTTGCCCTCATCAGGCTCATACTTTTACATATTTCTCATTCTTGTTGGCCAGATCCTGGGCTTTCACTGGTTTGGATCACGTAGTAATGTGCTACCACACTTAAACAGTCGATGAAACCGGGTTTCGATGAATATTTTAGAGGATAACGCAAGTTAGGTCTGGGATATGCACTGATGAGGCTCATACATTCGCATTCTTCACCTACTTCTTGAACAGATCCTGGGTTTTTTCTGGTTTGGATCACATTGTAATGTGGTACCACACTGAAACAGTCGACTAAACCTGGTCTCGATCAATATTTTAGAGGATAACGCATGTTAGGTCTGTGTTTGGTCTGGGATTTGCTCTCATCAGGCTTATACTTTCGCATATTTCTCATAATTGATGGCCAGATTCTGTGCTTTTTGCGGTATGGGTCACGTAGTAATGTGGTACCACACTGAAACAGTCGACTAAACCTGGTCTCGATCAATATTTCAGAGGATAACGCATGTTAGGTCTAGGTTAGGCATGGGATTTGCCCTCATCAGACTGATACTTTAGTATATTTCTCATACTCGATGGCCAGATTCTGGGCTTTTTCCGATTTGCGTCACGTAGTAATGCGGTACCACAATGACACAGTCAATTAAACCTATTTTTGGTCAATATTTTAGAGGATAATACATGTTATGTCTAGGTTAGGTCTGGGATTTGCACTCATCAGGCTCATACTTTCGCATATTTCTCATACTTGATGGCCAGATTCTGGGCTTTTTTTGGCTTGGATCACGTAGTAATGTGGTACCACACTGAAACAGACGACTAAACCTGGTCTCGATCAATATTTCAGAGGATAACGCATGTTAGGTCTGGGATAGGTCTAGGATTTGCCCTCATCAGACTCATACTTTCGCATTCTTCTCATACTTGTTGAACAGATCCTGGGTTTTTTCTGCTTTGGATCACGTAGTAATGTGGTACCACACTGAAACAGTCAATTAAACCTAGTCTGGGTCAACATTTCAAAGGATATTGCATGTTAAGTCTGGGTTAGGTCGAGGGTTTGCCCTCATCATGCTCATACTTTCGCATATTTCTCATACTCGATGGCCAGATTCTGGGCTTTTTCCGATTTGCGTCACGTAGTAATGTGGTACCACACTGAAACAGTCGATTAGACCTGGTTTCGATCAATATTTTAGAGGATAACACATGTTAGGTCTGGGTTAGGTCTAGGACTTGCCCTCATCAGGCTCATACTTTCGCATATTTCTCATACTTGATGGCCAGATTCCGGGCTTTTTCCGGTTTGGATCACATAGTAATGTGGTACCACACTGAAACAGTCGACTAAACCTGGTCTCGATCAATATTTTAGGGGATAACGCATGTTAGGTCTAGGTTAGGTCTGGGATTTGCTCTCATCAGGCTCATACTTTCGCATATTTCTCATACTTGTTGGCCAGATCCTTGGCTTTTTCTGGTTTGGATCACGTGGTAATGCGGTACCACACTGAAACAGTCAATTAAACCTGGTTTCAATCAATATTTTAGTGGATAACACATGTTAGGTCTAGGTAAGGTCTGGGATTTGCACTCATCAGGCTCATACTTTCGCATATTTCTCATACTTGATGGCCAGATTCTGGGCTTTTTGGCATGGATCACGTAGTAATGTGGTACCACACTGAAACAGTCGACTCAACCTGGTCACGATCAATATTTTAGAGGATAACACATGTTAGGTCTATGTAAGGTCTGGGATTTGCTCTCATCAGGCTCATAGTTTCGCATATTTCTCATACTTGTTGGCCAGATCCTGGGCTTTTTCTGGTTTGGATCACGTAGTAGTGTGGTACCACACTGAAACTGTCTATCAAACCTGGTTTCGATCAATATTTTAGAGGATAACGCATGTTAGGTCTAGGTTAGGTCTGGGATCTGCACTCATCAGGATCATACTTTCGCATATTTCTCATACTTGATGGCCAGATTCTGGGCTTTTTTTGGTCTGGATCACGTACTAATGTGGTACCACACTGAAACAATCGACTAAACCTGGTCATGATCAATATTTTAGGGGATAACGCACGTGAGGTCAAGGTTAGGTCTGAGATTTGCACTCATCAGGATCATACTTTCGCATATTTCTCATACTTGATGGCCAGATTCTGGGCTCTTTTGGCTTGGATCACGTAGTAGTGTGGTACCACACTGAAACTGTCTATCAAACCTGGTTTCGATCAATATTTTAGAGGATAACGCATGTTAGGTCTAGGTTAGGTCTGGGATCTGCACACATCAGGATCATACTTTCGCATATTTCTCATACTTGATGGCCAGATTCTGGGCTTTTTTTGGTCTGGATCACGTACTAATGTGGTACCACACTGAAACAATCGACTAAACCTGGACGCGATCAATATTTTAGGGGATAACGCATGTTAGGTCTAGGTTAGGTCTGGGATTTGCTGTCATCAGGCTCATACTTTCGCATATTTATCAATCTTGTTGGCCAGATACTGGGCTTCCACTGGTGTGGATCACGTACTAATGTGGTACCACACTGAAACAATCGACTAAACCTGGTCACGATCAATATTTTAGGGGATAACGCATGTTAGGTATAGGTTAGGTCTGAGATTTGCACTCATCAGGCTCATACTTTCGCATATTTCTCATACTCGATGGCCAGATTCTGGGCTTTTTTTGGCTTGGATCACGTAGTAGTGTGGTACCACACTGAAACTGTCTATCAAACCTGGTTTCGATCAATATTTTAGAGGATAACGCACGTTAGGTCTAGGTTAGGTCTGGGATCTGCACTCATCAGGATCATACTTTCGCATATTTCTCATACTTGATGGCCAGATTCTGGGCTTTTTTTGGTCTGGATCACGTACTAATGTGGTACCACACTGAAACAATCGACTAAACCTGGTCACGATCAATATTTTAGGGGATAACGCACGTGAGGTCAAGGTTAGGTCTGAGATTTGCACTCATCAGGATCATACTTTCGCATATTTCTCATACTTGATGGCCAGATTCTGGGCTTTTTTTGGTCTGGATCACGTACTAATGTGGTACCACACTGAAATAATCGACTAAACCTGGTCACGATCAATATTTTAGGGGATAACGCATGTTAGGTATAGGTTAGGCCTGAGATTTGCACTCATCAGGCTCATACTTTCGCATATTTCTCATACTCGATGGCCAGATTCTGGGCTTTTTTGGCATGCATCACGTAGTAATGTGGTACCACACTGAAACAGTCGACTCAACCTGATCACGATCAATATTTTAGAGGATACCACATGTTAGGTCTATGTAAGGTCTGGGATTTGCACTCATCATGCTCATACTTTCGCATATTTCTCATACTCGATGGCCAGATTCTGGGCTTTTTCCGATTTGCGTCACGTAGTAATGCGGTACCACAATGACACAGTCAATTAAACCTAGTTTTGGTCAATATTTTAGAGGATAACACATGTTAGGTCTAGGTTAGGTCTGGGATTTGCACTCATCAGGCTCATTCTTTCGCATATTTCTCATACTTGATGGCCAGATTCTGGGCTTCTTTTGGCTTGGATCACGTAGTAATGTGGTACCACACTGAAACAGTCAATTAAACCTAGTCTGGGTCAACATTTCAAAGGATATCGCATGTTAAGTCTGGGTTAGGTCGAGGGTTTGCCCTCATCAGGCTCATACTTTCGCATATTTCTTATACTCGATGGCCAGATTCTGGGCTTTTTCCGATTTGCGTCACGTAGTAATGTGGTACCACACTGAAACAGTCGATTAGACCTGGTCTCGATCAATATTTTAGGGGATAACGCATGTTAGGTCTAGGTTAGGTCTGGGATTTGCTCTCATCAGGCTCATACTTTCGCATATGTCTCATACTTGTTGGCCAGATCCTTGGCTTTTTCTGGTTTGGATCACGTGGTAATGCGGTACCACACTGAAACAGTCGACTAAACCTCTTCGCGATCAATATTTTAGAGGATAACGCATGTTAGGTCTGGGTTAGGTCTAGGACTTGCCCTCATCAGGCTCATACTTTCGCATATTTCTCATACTTGATGGCCAGATTCTGGGCTTTTTCCGGTTTGGATCACATAGTAATGTGGTACCACACTGAAACAGTCGACTAAACCTGGTCTCGATCAATATTTTAGTGGATAACACATGTTAGGTCTAGGTAAGGTCTGGGATTTGCACTCATCAGGCTCATACTTTCGCATATTTCTCATACTTGATGGCCAGATTCTGGGCTTTTTCTGGTTTGGATCACGTGGTAATGTGGTACCACACTGAAACAGTCGACTAAACCTGGTCACGATCAATATTTTAGGGGATAACGCATGTTAGGTCTAGGTTAGGTCTGGGATTTGCTCTCAACAGGCTCATACTTTCGCATATTTATCAATCTTGTTGGCCAGATCCTGGGCTTCCACTGGTTTGGATCACGTAGTCATGTGGTACCACACTGAAACAGTCGACTAAACCTGGACGCGATCAATATTTTAGGGGATAACGCATGTTAGGTCTAGGTTAGGTCTGGGATTTGCTGTCATCAGGCTCATACTTTGGCATATTTATCAACCTTGTTGGCCAGATACTGGGCTTCAACTGGTGTGGATCACGTACTAATGTGGTAGCACACTGAAACAATCGACTAAACCTGGTCACGATCAATATTTTAGGGGATAACGCAAGTGAGGTCAAGGTTAGGTCTGAGATTTGCACTCATCAGGCTCATACTTTCGCATATTTCTCATACTCGATGGCCAGATTCTGTGCTTTTTTTGGCTTGGATTACGTAGTAGTGTGGTACCACACTGAAACTGTCTATCAAACCTGGTTTCGATCAATATTTTAGAGGATAACGCATGTTAGGTCTAGGTTAGGTCTGGGATCTGCACTCATCAGGATCATACTTTCGCATATTTCTCATACTTGATGGCCAGATTCTGGGCTTTTTTTGGTTTGGATCACGTAGTAATGTGGTACCACACTGAAACAGTCGACTAAACCTCTTCGCGATCAATATTTTAGAGGATAACGCATGTTAGGTTTAGGTTAAGTCTGGGATTTGCCGTCATCAGACTCATACTTTCGCATTCTTCTCATACTTGTTGAACAGATCCTGGGTTTTTTCTGCTTTGGATCACGTAGTAATGTGGTACCACACTGGAACAGTCAATTAAACCTAGACTGGGTCAACATTTCATAGGATATCTCATGTTAAGTCTGGGTTAGGTCGAGGGTTTGCCCTCATCAGGCTCATACTTTCGCATATTTCTCATACTCGATGGCCAGATTCTGGGCTTTTTCCGATTTGCGTCACGTAGTAATGTGGTACCACACTGAAACAGTCGATTAGACCTGGTTTCGATCAATATTTTAGAGGCTAACTCATGTTAGGTCTGGGTTAGGTCTAGGACTTGCCCTCATCAGGCTCATACTTTCGCATATTTCTCATACTTGATGGCCAGATTCCGGGCTTTTTCCGGTTTGGATCACATAGTAATGTGGTACCACACTGAAACAGTCGACTAAACCTGGTCTCGATCAATATTTTAGGGGATAACGCATGTTAGGTCCAGGTTAGGTCTGGGATTTGCTCTCATCAGGCTCATACTTTCGCATATTTCTCATACTTGTTGGCCAGATCCTTGGCTTTTTCTGGTTTGGATCACGTGGTAATGTGGTACCACACCGAAACTGTCTATCAAACCTGGTTTTGATCAATATTTTAGAGGATAACGCAACTTAGGTCTAGGTTAGGTCTGGGATCTGCACTCATGATGATCATACTATCGCATATTTCTCATACTTGATGGCCAGATTCTGGGCTTTTTTTGGTTTGGATCACGTAGTAATGTGGTACCACACTGAAACAGTCGACTCAACCTGGTCACGATCAATATTTTAGAGGATAACACATGTTAGGTCTAGGTAAGGTCTGGGATTTGCTCTCATCAGGCTCATACTTTCGCATATTTCTCATACTTGTTAGCCAGATCCTGGGCTTTTTCTGGTTTGGATCACGTGGTAATGTGGTACCACACCGAAACTGTCTATCAAACCTGGTTTTGATCAATATTTTAGAGGATAACGCAACTTAGGTCTAGGTTAGGTCTGGGATCTGCACTCATGATGATCATACTATCGCATATTTCTCATACTTGATGGCCAGATTCTGGGCTTTTTTTGGTTTGGATCACGTAGTAATGTGGTACCACACTGAAACAGTCGACTAAACCACTTCGCGATCAATATTTTAGAGGATAACGCATGTTAGGTTAAGGTTAGGTCTGGGATTTGCTCTCTTCAGGCTCATACTTTCGCATATTTATCAATCTTGTTAGCCAGATCATGGGCTTCCACTGGTTTGGATCACGTAGTAATGTGCTACCACACTGAAACAATCGACTAAACCTGGTCACGATCCATATTTTAGAGGATAACGCAAGTGAGGTCTAGGTTAGGTCTGGGATTTGCACTCATCAGGCTCATACTTTCGCATATTTCTCATACTTGTTGGCCAGATCCTGGGCTTTTTCTGGTTTGGATCACGAGGTAATGTGGTACCACACTGAAACTGTCTATCAAACCTGGTCACGATCAATATTTTAGGGGATAACGCATGTTAGGTGAAGGTTATGTCTGGGATTTGCACTCATCAGGCTCATACTTTCGCATATTTCTCATGCTCGATGGCCAGACTCTGGGCTTTTTTCTGCTTTGGATCTCGTACTAATGTGGTACCACACTGAAACAGTCAATTAAGCCTAGTCTGGGTCAACATTTCAAAGGATAACGTATGTTAGCTCTGGGTTAGGTCTGTGATTTGCCCTCATGAGGCTCATACTTTCGCATATTTCTCATACTTGATGGCCGGATTCTGGGCTTTTTCCGGTATGGATCACGTAGTAATGTGATACCACACGGAATCAGTCGACTAAACCTGGTCTCGATCAACATTTCAAAGGATAACGCATGTTAAGTCTGGGTTAGGGCTAGGATCTGCCCTCATCAGGCTCATACTTTCGCATATTTCTCATACTCGATGGCCAGATTCTGGGCTTTTTCCGGTTTGGGTCACGTAGTAATGCGGTACCACATTGAAACAGTCCATTAAACCTAGTTTCGATCGATATTTTAGAGGATAACGCATGTTAGGTCTAGGTTAGGTCTGGGATTTGCTCTCATCAGGCTCATACTTTCGCATGTTTACCAATCTTGTTGGCCAGATCCTGGGCATCCACTAGTTTGGATCACGTAGTAATGTGGTACCACAATGACACAGTCAATTAAACCTAGTTTCGATCAATATTTTAGAGGATAACGCATGTTAGGTCTAGGTTAGGTCTGGAGTTTGCTCTCATCAGGCTCATACATTCACATTTTCCGCATACTTGTTGGCCAGATCCCGTGCTTTTTCTGGTTTGGATCACGTGGTAATGTGGTGTCACAATGAAACAGTCCATTAAACCTGGTTTCGATCAATATTTTAGAGGATAACACATGTTAAGTCTGAGTTGGGTGAAGGATTTGCCCTCATCAGGTTCATACTTTCGCATATTTATCAATCTTGTTGGCCAGATCCTGGGCTTCCACTGGTTTGGATCACGTAGCAATGTGGTACGACACTGAAACAATCGACTAATCCTGGTCACGATCAATATTTTAGGGGATAACGCATGATAGGTCTGTGTTTGGTCTGGGAATTGACCTCATGAGGGTCATACTTTCGCAGTTTTAACATACATGTTGACATGATCGAGGGTTTTTTTCTGGTTTGGATCACGTAAAAATGTGGTGCCACACTAAAACAGTCCATTATACCTGGTTTCGTTCAATATTTTTGAGGATAACGCATGTTAGGTCTCTTGTTAGGTCTGGGATTTGCTCTCATCAGGCTCATACTTTCGCATATTTCTCATACTTGATGGCCAGATTCTGGGCTTTTTCTGGTTTGGATCACACAGTAATGTGGTACCACACTGAAACAGTCTATTAAACCTGGTTTCGATGAATATTTTAGAGGACAACGCATGTTAGGTCTAGGTTAGGTCTGGGTTTGCTCTCATCAGGCTCATACTTTCGCATGTTTACCAATCTTGTTGGCCAGATCCCGGGCATCCACTAGTTTGGATCACGTAGTAATGTGGTACCACAATGACACAGTCAATTAAACCTAGTTTCGATCAATATTTTAGAGGATAACACATGTTAGGTCTAGGTTAGGTCTGGGATTTGCACTCATCAGGCTCATACTTTCGCATATTTCTCATACTTGATGGCCAGATTCTGGGCTTTTTTTGGCTTGGATCACGTAGTGATGTGGTACCACACTGAAACTGTCTATGAAACCTTGTTTCGATCAATGTTTTAGGGGATAACGCACGTTAGGTCTACGTTAGGTCCGAGATTTGCTCTCACCAGGCTCATACTTTCGCATATTTATCAATCTTGTTGGCCAGATCCTGGGCTTCCACTGGTTTGGATCACGTTGTAATGTGGTACGACACTGAAACAATCGACTAATCCTGGTCACGATCAATATTTTAGGGGATAACGCATGTTAGGTCTAGGTTAGGTCTGGGATTTGCACTCATCAGGCTTAGACTTTCGCATATTTCTCATACTTGATGGCCAGATCTTGGGTTTTTTTAGGTTTGGATCACGTAGTAATGTGGTACCTCATTGAAACAGTCCATTAAACCTGGTTTCGATCGATATTTTAGAGGATAACGCATGTTAGGTCTGTGTTTGGTCTGGGATTTGACCTCATGAGGGTCATACTTTCGCATATTTCTCATACTTGTTGGCCAGATCCTGGGCTTTTTCTGGTTTGGATCACGTGGTAATGTGGTACCACACTGAAACTGTCTATCAAACCTGGTCACGATCAATATTTTAGGGGATAACGCATGTTAGGTATAGGTTATGTCTGGGATTTGCACTCATCAGGCTCATACTTTCGCATATTTCTCATACTTGATGGCCGGATTCTGGGCTTTTTCCGGTATGGATCACGTAGTAATGTGATACCACACTGAATCAGTCGACTAAACCTGGTCTCGATCAACATTTCAAAGGATAACGCATGTTAAGTCTGGGTTAGGCCTAGGATCTGCCCTCATCAGGCTCATACTTTCGCATATTTCTCATACTCGATGGCCAGATTCTGGGCTTTTTCCGGTTTGGGTCACGTAGTAATGCGGTACCACATTGAAACAGTCCATTAAACCTGGTTTCGATCGATATTTTAGAGGATAACGCATGTTAGGTCTAGGTTAGGTCTGGGATTTGCTCTCATCAGGCTCATACTTTCGCATGTCTACCAATCTTGTTGGCCAGATCCTGGGCATCCACTAGTTTGGATCACGTAGTAATGTGGTACCACAATGACACAGTCAATTAAACCTAGTTTCGATCAATATTTTAGAGGATAACACATGTTAGGTCTAGGTTAGGTCTGGGATTTGCACTCATCAGGCTCATACTTTCGTATATTTCTCATACTTGATGGCCAGATTCTGGGTTTTTTCTGGTTTGGATCACATTGTAATGTGGTACCACACTGAAACAGTTGATTAAACCTGGTTTCGAACAATATTTTAGAGGATAACGCAAGTTAGGTCTGGGATATGCACTGATGAGGCTCATACTTTCGCATTCTTCACCTACTTCTTGAACAGATCCTGGGTATTTTCTGGTTTGGATCACATTGTAATGTGGTACCACACTGAAACAGTCGACTAAACCTGGTCTCGATCAATATTTTAGAGGATAACGCATGTTAGGTCTATGTTAGGTCTGGGATTTGCACTCATCAGGCACATACTTTCGCATATTTCTCATACTTGATGGCCAGATCCTGGGTATTTTCTGGTTTGGATCACATTGTAATGTGGTACCACACTGAAACAGTCGACTAAACCTGGTCTCGATCAATATTTTAGAGGATAACGCATGTTAGGTCTATGTTAGGTCTGGGATTTGCACTCATCAGGCACATACTTTCGCATATTTCTCATACTTGATGGCCAGATCACGGGCGTTTTCAGGTTTGGATCACGTAAAAATGTGGTACCACACTAAAACAGTCCATTATACCTGGTTTCGTTCAATATTTTTGAGGATAACGCATGTTAGGTCTAGGTTAGGTCTGGGTTTGCTCTCATCAGGCTCATACTTTCGCATATTTCTCATACTCGATGGCCGGATTCTGGGCCTTTTCCGATTTGCGTCACGTAGTAATGTGGTACCACACTGAAACAGTCGATTAGACCTGGTTTCGATCAATATTTTAGAGGATAACGCATGTTAGGTCTAGGTTAGGTCTGGGTTTGCTCTCATCAGGCTTATACTTTTGCATATTTCTCATACTTGATGTCCAGATCCTGGGCTTTTTCAGGTTTGGATCACGTAGTAATGTGGTACCACACTGAAACAGTCGACTAAACCTGGTCTCGATCAATATTTTAGAGGATAACGCATGTTAGGTCTAGGTTAGGTCTGGGATTTGCTCTCATCAGGCTCATACTTTCGCATATTTATCAATCTTGTTGGCCAGATCCTGGGCTTCCACTGGTTTGGATCGCGTAGTAATGTGGTACCAGACTGAAACAGTCGACTCAACCTGGTCACGATCAATATTTTAGAGGATAACACATGTTAGGTCTAGGTAAGGTCTGGGATTTGCTCTCATCAGGCTCATACTTTCGCATATTTCCCATACTTGTTGGCCAGATCCTGGGCTTTTTCTGGTTTGGATCACGTGGTAATGCGGTACCACACCGAAACTGTCTATCAAACCTGGTTTTGATCAATATTTTAGAGGATAACGCAAGTTAGGTCTAGGTTAGGTGTAGGATTTGCTCTCATCAGGCTCATACTTTCGCATATTTCTCATACTTGTTGGCCAGATCCTGGGCTTCCACTGGTTTGGATCACGTAGTAATGTGGTACGACACTGAAACAATCGACTAATCCTGGTCACACTCAATATTTTAGAGGATAACGCAAGTTAGGTCTAGGTTAGGTGTAGGATCTGCACTCATCAGGATCATACTTTCGCATATTTCTAATACTTGATGGCCAGATTCTGGGCTTTTTTTGGCTTGGATCACGTAGTAATGTGGTACCACACTGAAACTGTCTATGAAATCTAGTTTCGATCAATATATTAGGGGATAACGCACGTTAGGTCTAGGTTAGGTCTTGGAATTGCACTCATCAGGCTCATACTTTCGCATATTTCTCATACTTGATGGCCAGATTCTGGGCTTTTTTTGGCATGGATCACGTAGTAATGTGGTATCACACTGAAACAGTCGACTCAACCTGGTCACGATCAATATTTTAGAGGATAACACATGTTAGGTCTAGGTAAGGTCTGGGATTTGCTCTCATCAGGCTCATACTTTCGCATATTTCTCATAATTGATGGCCAGATTCTGTGCTTTTTGCGGTATGGGTCACGTAGTAATGTGGTACCACACTCAAACAGTCGACTAAACCTGGTCTCGATCAATATTTTAGGGGATAACGCATGTTAGGTCTAGGTTAGGTCTGGGATTTGCTGTCATCAGGCTCTTACTTTCGCATATTTATCAATCTTGTTGGCCAGATCCTGGGCTTCCACTGGTTTGGATCACGTAGTAATGTGGTACGACACTGAAACAATCGACTAATCCTGGTCACGCTCAATATTTTAGGGGATAACGCAAGTGAGGTCTAGGTTAGGTCTGGGATCTGCACTCATCAGGATCATACTTTCGCATATTTCTCATACTTGATGGCCAGATTCTGGGCTTTTTTTGGTTTGGGTCACGTAGTAATGGGGTACCACATTGAAACAGTCCATTAAACCTGGTTTCGATCGATATTTTAGTGGATAACGCATGTTAGGTATAGGTTAGGTCTGGGATTTGCTCTCACCAGGCTCATACTTTCGCATATTTATCAATCTTGTTAGCCAGATCATGGGCTTCCACTGGTTTGGATCACGTAGTAATGTGCTACCACACTGAAACAATCGACTAAACCTGGTCACGATCCATATTTTAGGGGATAACGCAAGTGAGGTCTAGGTTAGGTCTGGGATTTGCACTCATCAGACTCATACTTTCGCATATTTCTCATACTTGTTGGCCAGATCCTGGGCTTTTTCTGGTTTGGATCACGTGGTAATGTGGTACCACACTGAAACTGTCTATCAAACCTGGTCACGATCAATATTTTAGGGGATAACGCATGTTAGGTATAGGTTATCTCTGGGATTTACACTCATCAGGCTCATACTTTCGCATATTTCTCATACTCGATGGCCAGACTCTGGGCTCTTTTCTGCTTTGGATCTCGTACTAATGTGGTACCACACTGAAACAGTCAATTAAGCCTAGTCTGGGTCAACATTTCAAAGGATAACGTATGTTAGGTCTGGGTTAGGTCCGTGATTTGCCCTCATGAGGCTCATACTTTCGCATATTTCTCATACTTGATGGCCGGATTCTGGGCTTTTTCCGGTATGGATCACGTAGTAATGTGATACCACACTGAAACAGTCGACTAAACCTGGTCTCGATCAACATTTCAAAGGATAACGCATGTTAAGTCCGGGTTAGGGCTAGGATCTGCCCTCATCAGGCTCATACTTTCGCATATTTCTCATACTCGATGGCCAGATTCTGGGCTCTTTCCGGTTTGGATCACATAGTAATGTGGTACCACACTGAAACAGTCAATTAAACCTGGTCACGATCAATATTTTAGGGGATAACGCAAGTGAGGTCAAGGTTAGGCCTGGGATCTGCACTCATCAGGATCATACTTTCGCATATTTCTCATACTTGATGGCCAGATTCTGGGCTTTTTTTGGTCTGGATCACGTAGTAATGTGATACCACACTGAAACAATCGACTAAACCTGGTCACGATCAATATTTTAGGGGATAACGCAAGTGAGGTCAAGGATAGGTCTGGGATTTGCACTCATCAGGCTCATACTTTCGCATATTTCTCATACTTGATGGCCAGATTCTGGGCTTTTTTTGGCTTGGATCACGTAGTAATGTGGTACCACACTGAAACAGTCGACTAAACCTGGTCACGATCAATATTTTAGGGGATAACGCATGTTAGGTCTAGGTTAAGTCTGGGATTTGCTCTCATGAGGCTCATACTTTCGCATATTTATCAATCTTGTTGGCCAGATCCTGGGCTTCCACTGATTTGGATCACGTAATAATGTGGTACCACACTGAAACAATCGACTAAACCTGGCCACGATCAACATTTTAGAGGATAACGCATGTTAGGTATAGGTTAGGTCTGGGATTTGCTCTCATCAGGCTCATACTTTCGCATATTTATCAATCTTGTTGGCCAGATCCTGGGCTTCCACAGGTTTGGATCACGTAGTAATGTGGTACCACACTGACACAGTCAATTAAACCTGGTTTCGATCAATATTTTAGGGGATAACGCACGTTAGGTCTAGGTTAGCTCTGAGATTTGCTCTCATCAGGATCATACTTTCGCATATTTCTCATAATTGATGGCCAGATTCTGTGCTTTTTGCGGTATGGGTCACGTAGTAATGTGGTACCACACTCAAACAGTCGACTAAACCTGGTCTCGATCAATATTTCAGAGGATAACGCATGTTAGGACTAGGTTAGGCCTGGGATTTGCCCTCATCAGACTCATACTTTCGCATTCTTCTCATACTTGTTGAACAGATCCTGGGATTTTTCTGCTTTGGATCACGTAGTAATGTGGTACCACACTGAAACAGTCAATTAAACCTAGTCTGGGTCAACATTTCAAAGGATATCGCATGTTAAGTCTGGGTTAGGTCGAGGGTTTGCCCTCATCAGGCTCATACTTTCGCATATTTCTCATACTCGATGGCCAGATTCTGGGCTTTTTCCGATTTGCCTCACGTAGTAATGCGGTACCACAATGACACAGTCAATTAAACCTAGTTTTGGTCAATATTTTAGAGGATAACACATGTTAGGTCTCGTTTAGGTCTGGGATTTGCACTCATCAGGCTCATACTTTCGCATTCTTCTCATACTTGTTGAACAGATCCTGGGTTTTTTCTGCTTTGGATCACGTAGCAATGCGGTACCACACTGAAACAGTCAATTAAACCTAGTCTGGTTCAACATTTCAAAGGATATTGCATGTTAAGTCTGGGTTAGATCGAGGGTTTGCTCTCATCAGGCTCATACTTTCGCATATTTCTCATACTTGTTGGCCAGATCCTGGGCTTTTTCTGGTTTGTATCACGTGGTAATGCGGTACCAAACCGAAACTGTCTATCAATCCTGGTTTTGATCAATATTTTAGAGGATAACGCAAGTTAGGTCTAGGTTAGGTGTAGGATTTGCTCCCATCAGGCTCATACTTTCGCATATTTCTCATACTTGTTGGCCAGATCCCGGGCTTTTTCTGGTTTGGATCACGTAGTCATGTGGTACCACACTGAAACAGTCGACTAAACCTGGACGCGATCAATATTTTACGGGATAACGCATGTTAGGTATAGGTTAGGTCTGGGATTTGCACTCATCTGACTCATACTTTCGCATATTTCTCATACTCGATGGCCAGATTCTGGGCTTTTTTTGGCTTGGATCACGTAGTAATGTGGTACCACACTGAAACTGTCTATGAAACCTTGTTTCGATCAATATTTTAGGGGATAACGCACGTTAGGTCTAGGTTAGGTCTGAGATTTGCTCTCATCAGGCTCATACTTTCGCATATTTCTCATAATTGATGGCCAGATTCTGTGCTTTTTGCGGTATGGGTCACGTAGTAATGTGGTACCACACTCAAACAGTCGACTAATCCTGGTCACGATCAATATTTTAGGGGATAACGCAAGTGAGGTCTAGGTTAGGTCTGGGATCTGCAATCATCAGGATCATACTTTCGCATATTTCTCATACTTGATGGCCAGATTCTGGGCTTTTTTTGGTTTGGGTCACGTAGTAATGCGGTACCACATTGAAACAGTCCATTAAACCTGGTTTCGATCGATATTTTAGAGGATAACGCATGTTAGGTCTATGTTAGGTCTGGGATTTGCTCTCATCTGGATCATACTTTCGCATATTTATCAATCTTGTTGGCCAGATCCTGGGCTTCCACTGGTGTGGATCACGTACTAATGTGGTACCACACTGAGACAATCGACTAAACCTGGTCACGATCAATATTTTAGGGGATAACGCATGTTAGGTATAGGTTAGGTCTGGGATTTGCACTCATCAGGCTCATACTTTCGCATATTTCTCATACTCGATGGCCAGACTCTGGGCTTTTTTCTGCTTTGGATCTCGTACTAATGTGGTACCACACTGAAACAGTCAATTAAGCCTAGTCTGGGTCAACATTTCAAAGGATAACGTATGTTAGGTCTGGGTTAGGTCTGTGATTTGCCCTCATGAGGCTCATACTTTCGCATATTTCTCATACTTGATGGCCGGATTCTGGGCTTTTACCGGTATGGATCACGTAGTAATGTGATACCACACTGAAACAGTCGACTAAACCTGGTCTCGATCAACATTTCAAAGGATAACGCATGTTAAGTCTGGGTTAGGGCTAGGATCTGCCCTCATCAGGCTCATACTTTCGCATATTTCTCATACTCGATGGCCAGATTCTGGGCTTTTTTTGGCATGGATCACGTAGTAATGTGGTACCACGCTGAAACAGTCGACTCAACCTGGTCACGATCAATATTTTAGAGGATAACACATGTTAGGTCTAGGTAAGGTCTGGGATTTGCTCTCATCAGGATCATACTTTCGCATATTTCTCATACTTGTTGGCCAGATCCTGGGCTTTTTCTGGTTTGGATCACGTGGTAATGTGGTACCACACCGAAACTGTCTATCAAACCTGGTTTTGATCAATATTTTAGAGGATAACGCAAGTTAGGTCTAGGTTAGGTGTAGGATTTGCTCTCATCAGGCTCATACTTTCGCATATTTCTCATACTTGTTGGCCAGATCCTGGGCTTTTTCTGGTTTGGATCACGTAGTCATGTGGTACAACACTGAAACAGTCGACTAAACCTGGACGCGATCAATATTTTAGAGGACAACGCATGTTAGGTATAGGTTAGGTCTGGGATTTGCTCTCATCAGGCTCATACTTTCGCATATTTCTCATACTTGTTGGCCAGATCCTGGGCTTTTTCTGGTTTGGATCACGTGGTAATGTGGTACCACACCGAAACTGTCTATCAAACCTGGTTTTGGTCAATATTTTAGAGGATAACGCATGTTAGGTCTAGGTTAGGTGTAGGATTTGCTCTCATCAGGCTCATACTTTCGCATATTTCTCATACTTGTTGGCCAGATGCTGGGCTTTTTCTGGTTTGGATCACGTGGTAATGTGGTACCACACCGAAACTGTCTATCAAACCTGGTTTTGATCAATATTTTAGGGGATAACGCATGTTAGGTCTAGGTCAGGTGTAGGATTTGCTCTCATCAGGCTCATACTTTCGCATATTTCTCATACTTGATGGCCAGATCCTGGGTTTTCTTTGGTTTGGATCACGTAGTAATGTGGTACCACACTGAAACAATCCATTAAACCTGGTTTCGATCAATATTTTAGAGGATAACGCAAGTGAGGTCAAAGTTAGGTCTGAGATTTGCACTAATCAGGCTCATACTTTCGCATATTTCTCATACTTGATGGCCAGATTCTGGGCTTTTTTGGCATGGATCACGTAGTAATGTGGTACCACACTGAAACAGTCGACTAAACCTGGTCATGATCAATATTTTAGGGGATAACGCATGTTAGGTCTAGGTTAGGTCTGGGATTTGCTCTCATCAGGCTCATACTTTCGCATATTTATCAATCTTGTTGGCCAGATCCTGGGCTTCCACTGGTTTGGATCACGTAGTAATGTGGTACCACACTGAAACAATCCATTAAACCTGGTCTCGATCAATATTTCAGAGGATAACGCATGTTAGGTCTAGGTTAGGCCTGGGATTTGCCCTCATCAGGCTCATACTTTCGCATTTTCCGCATACTCGATGGCCAAATTATGGGCTTTTTCCGGTTTGGGTCACGTAGTAATGCGGTACCACATTGAAACAGTCCATTAAACCTGGTTTCGATCGATATTTTAGAGGATAACGCATGTTAGGTCTAGGTAAGGTCTGGGATTTGCACTCATCATGCTCATACTTTCGCATATTTCTCATACTCGATGGCCAGATTCTGGGCTTTTTCCGATTTGCGTCACGTAGTAATGCGGTACCACGATGACACAGTCAATTAAACCTAGTATTGGTCAATATTTTAGAGGATAACACATGTTAGGTCTAGGTAAGGTCTGGGATTTGCACTCATCAGGCTCATACTTTCGCATATTTCTCATACTTGCTGGCCAGATCCTGGGCTTTTTCTGGTTTGGATCACGTGGTAATGTGGTACCACACCGAAACTGTCTATCAAACCTGGTTTTGATCAATATTTTAGAGGATAACGCAACTTAGGTCTAGGTTAGGTCTGTGATCTGCACTCATCAGGATCATACTTTCGCATATTTCTCATACTTGATGGCCAGATTTTGGGCTTTTTTTGGTCTGGATCACGTAGTAATGTGGTACCACACTGAAACAGTCGACTAAACCTCTTCGCGATCAATATTTTAGAGGATAACGCATGTTAGGATTAGGATAGGTCTGGTATTTGCTCTCATCAGGCTCATACTTTCGCATATTTATCAATCTTGTTAGCCAGATCATGGGCTTCCACTGGTTTGGATCACGTAGTAATGTGGTACCACACTGAAACAATCGACTAAACCTGGTCACGATCAATATTTTAGAGGATAACGCAAGTTAGGTATAGGTTAGGTCTGTGATTAGCTCTCATCAGGCTCATACTTTCGCATATTTCTCATACTTGTTGGCCAGATCCTGGGCTTTTTCTGGTTTGGATCACGTGGTAATGTGGTACCACACCGAAGCTGTCTATCAAACCTGGTTTTGATCAATATTTTAGAGGATAACGCATGTTAGGTCTAGGTTAGGTGCAGGATTTGCTCTCATCAGGCTCATACTTTCGCATATTTCTCATACTTGATGGCCAGATCTTGGGTTTTCTTTGGTTTGGATCACGTAGTAATGTGGTACCACACTGAAACAATCCATTAAACCTGGTTTCGATCAATATTTTAGAGGATAACGCAAGTGAGGTCAAAGTTAGGTCTGAGATTTGCACTCATCAGGCTCATACTTTCGCATATTTCTCATACTTGATGGCCAGATCCTGGGCTTCCACTGGTTTGGATCACGTAATAATGTGGTACCACACTGAAACAATCGACTAAACCTGGCCACGATCAATATTTTAGGGGATAACGCATGTTAGGTCTAGGTTAGGTCTGGGATTTGCTCTCATCAGGCTCATACTTTCGCATATTTATGAATCTTGTTGGCCAGATCCTGGGCTTCCACTGGTTTGGATCACGTAATAATGTGGTACCACACTGAAACAATCGACTAAACCTGGCCACGATCAATATTTTAGAGGATAACGCATGTTAGGTATAGGTTAGGTCTGGGATTTGCTCTCATCAGGCTCATACTTTCGCATATTTATCAATCTTGTTGGCCAGAGCCTGGGCTTCCACAGGTTTGGATCACGCAGTAATGTGGTACCACACTGAAACAGTCGACTAAACCTGGTCTCGATCAATATTTCAGAGGATAACGCATGTTAGGTCTAGGTTAGGCCTGGGATTTGCCCTCATCAGGCTCATACTTTCGCATTTTTCGCATACTCGATGGCCAAATTCTGGGCTTTTTCCGGTTTGGGTCACGTAGTAATGCGGTACCACATTGAAACAGTCCATTAAACCTGGTTTCGATCGATATTTTAGAGTATAACGCATGTTAGGTCTAGGTTAGGTCTGGGATTTGCCCTCATCAGGCTCATACTTTCGCATATTTCTCATACTTGATGGCCAGATTCTGGGCTTTTTCCGGTTTGGATCACATAGTAATGTGGTACCACACTGAAACAGTCGATTAAACCGGGTTTCAATCAATATTTTAGTGGATAACACATGTTAGGTCTAGGTAAGGTCTGGGATTTGCACTCATCAGGCTCATACTTTCGCATATTTCTCATACTCGATGGCCAGATTCTGGGCTTTTTCCGATTTGCGTCACGTAGTAATGCGGTACCACGATGACACAGTCAATTAAACCTTGTATTGGTCAATATTTTAGAGGATAACGCATGTTAGGTCTAGGCTAGGCCTTGGATTTGCCCTCATCAGACTGATACTTTCGCATTCTTCACAAACTTGTTGGCCAGATCCTGGGCTTCCACTGGTTTGGATCACGTAATAATGTGGTACCACACTGAAACAATCGACAAAACCTGGCCACGATCAATATTTTAGAGGATAACGCATGTTAGGTATAGGTTAGGTCTGGGATTTGCTCTCATCAGGCTCATACTTTCGCATATTTATCAATCTTGTTGGCCAGAGCCTGGGCTTCCACAGGTTTGGATCACGTAGTAATGTGGTACCACACTGAAACAGTCGACTAAACCTCTTCGCGATCAATATTTTAGAGGATAACGCACGTTAGGTTTAGGTTAGGTCTGGGATTTGCTCTCATCAGGCTCATACTTTCGCATATTTATCAATCTTGTTAGCCAGATCATGGGCTTCCACTGGTTTGGATCACGTAGTAATGTGCTACCACACTGAAACAATCGACTAAACCTGGTCACGATCCATATTTTAGGGGATAACGCAAGTGAGGTCTAGGTTAGGTCTGGGATTTGCACTCATCAGGCTCATACTTTCGCATATTTCTCATACTCGATGGCCAGACTCTGGGCTTTTTTCTGCTTTGGATCTCGAACTAATGTGGTACCACACTGAAACAGTCAATTAAGCCTAGTCTGGGTCAACATTTCAAAGGATAACGTATGTTAGGTCTGGGTTAGGTCTATGATTTGCCCAAATGAGGCTCATACTTTCGCATTTTTCGCATACTCGATGGCCAAATTCTGGGCTTTTTCCGGTTTGGGTCACGTAGTAATGCGGTACCACATTGAAACAGTCCATTAAACCTGGTTTCGATCAATATTTCAGAGGATAACGCATGTTAGGTCTAGGTTAGGCCTGGGATTTGCCCTCATCAGGCTCATACTTTCGCATTTTTCGCATACTCGATGGCCAAATTCTGGGCTTTTTCCGGTTTGGGTCACGTAGTAATGCGGTACCACATTGAAACAGTCCATTAAACCTGGTTTCGATCGATATTTTAGAGTATAACGCATGTTAGGTCTAGGTTAGGTCTGGGATTTGCTCTCACCAGGCGCATACTTTCGCATATATATCAATCTTGTTGGCCAGATCCTGGGCATCCACTAGTTTGGATCACGTAGTAATGTGGTACCACAATGACACAGTCAATTAAACCTAGTTTCGGTCAATATTTTAGAGGATAACACATGTTAGGTCTAGGTTAGGTCTGGGATTTGCACTCATCAGGCTCATACTTTCGCATATTTCTCATACTTGATGGCCAGATTCTGGGCTTTTTTTGGCTTGGATCACGTAGTAATGTGGTACCACACTGAAACTGTCTATGAAACCTTGTTTCGATCAATATTTTAGGGGATAACGCACGTTAGGTCTAGGTTAGGTCTGAGATTTGCTCTCACCAGGCTCATACTTTCGCATATTTATCAATCTTGTTGGCCAGATCCTGGGCTTCCACTGGTTTGGATCACGTAGTCATGTGGTACCACACTGAAACAGTCGACTAAACCTGATCGCGATCAATATTTTAGGGGATAACGCATGTTAGGTCTAGGTTAGGTCTGGGGTTTGCTGTCATCAAGCTCATACTTTCGCATATTTATCAATCTTGTTGGCCAGATCCTGGGCTTCCACTGGTGTGGATCACGTAGTAATGTGGTACCACACTGAAACAATCGACTAAACCTGGTCACGATCAATATTTTAGGGGATAACGCATGTTAGGTCTAGGTTAGGTCTGGGATTTGCACTCATCAGGCTCATACTTTCGCATATTTCTCCTACTTGATGGCCAGATTCTGGGCTTTTTTCTGCTTTGGATCTCGTACTAATGTGGTACCACACTGAAACTGTCTATGAAACCTTGTTTCGATCAATATTTTAGGGGATGACGCACATTAGGTCTAGGTTAGGTCTGAGATTTGCTCTCACCAGGTTCATACTTTCGCATATTTATCAATCTTGTTGGCCAGATCCTGGGCATCCACTAGTTTGGATCACGTAGTAATGTGGTACCACAATGACACAGTCAATTAAACCTAGTTTCGATCAATATTTTAGAGGATAACACATGTTAGGTCTAGGTTAGGTCTGGGATTTGCACTCATCAGGCTCATACTTTCGCATATTTCTCATACTTGATGGGCAGATTCTGGCCTTTTTTCTGCTTTGGATCTCGTACTAATGTGGTAGCACACTGAAACTGTCTATGAAACCTTGTTTCGATCAATATTTTAGGGGATAACGCACGTTAGGTCTAGGTTAGGTCTGAGATTTGCTGTCACCAGGCTCATACTTTCGCATATTTATCAATCTTGTTGGCCAGATCCTGGGCTTCCACTGGTTTGGATCACGTAGTAATGTGGTACGACACTGAAACAATCGACTAATCCTGGTCACGATCAATATTTTAGGGGATAACGCACATTAGGTCTAGGTTAGGTCTGTGATTTGCTCTCACCAGGCTCATACTTTCGCTGATTTATCAATCTTGTTGGCCAGATCCTGGGCTTCCACTGGTTTGGATCACGTAGTCATGTGGTACCACACTGAAACAGTCGACTAAACCTGATCGCGATCAATATTTTAGGGGATAACGCATGTTAGGTCTAGGTTAGGTCTGGGGTTTGCTGTCATCAGGCTCATACTTTCGCATATTTATCAATCTTGTAGGCCAGATCCTGGGCTTCCAGTGGTGTGGATCACGTAGTAATGTGGTACCACACTGAAACAGTCGACTCAACCTGGTCACGATCAATATTTTAGAGGATAACACATGTTAGGTCTAGGTAAGGTCTGGGATTTGCTCTCATCAGGCTCATACTTTCGCATATTTCTCATACTTGATGGCCAGATCCTGGGCTTTTTCTGGTTTGGATCACGTAGTAATGTGGTACCACACTGAAACTGTCTATGAAACCTTGTTTCGATCAATATTTTAGGGGATAACGCACGTTAGGTCTAGGTTAGGTCTGAGATTTGCTCTCACCAGGCTCATACTTTCGCATATTTATCAATCCTGTTGGCCAGATCCTGGGCTTCCACTGGTTTGGATCACGTAGTAATGTGGTACGACACTGAAACAATCGACTAATCCTGGTCACGATCAATATTTTAGGGGATAACGCATGTTAGGTCTAGGTTAGGTCTGGGATTTGCTCTCATCAGGCTCATACTTTTGCATATTTATCAATCTTGTTAGCCAGATCATGGGCTTCCACTGGTTTGGATCACGTAGTAATGTGATACGACACTGAAACAATCGACTAATCCTGGTCACGATCAATATTTTAGGGGATAACGCACATTAGGTCTAGGTTAGGTCTGGGATTTTCACTCATCAGGCTCATACTTTCGCATATTTCTCATACTTGATGGCCAGATTCTGGGCTTTTTTTGGCTTGGATCATGTAGTAATGTGGTACCACACTGAAACTGTCTATGAAACCTTGTTTCGATCAATATTTTAGGGGATAACGCACGTTAGGTCTAGGTTAGGTCTGAGATTTGCTCTCACCAGGCTCATACTTTCGCATATTTATCAATCCTGTTGGCCAGATCCTGGGCTTCCACTGGTTTGGATAACGTAGTAATGTGGTACGACACTGAAACAATCGACTAATCCTGGTCACGATCAATATTTTAGGGGATAACGCATGTTAGGTCTAGGTTAGGTCTGGGATTTGCTCTCATCAGGCTCATACTTTTGCATATTTATCAATCTTGTTAGCCAGATCATGGGCATCCACTAGTTTGGATCACGTAGTAATGTGGTACCACAATGACACAGTCAATTAAACCTAGTTTCGATCAATATTTTAGAGGATAACACATGTTAGATCTTGGTTAGGTCTGGGATTTTCACTCATCAGGCTCATACTTTCGCATATTTCTCATACTTGATGGCCAGATTCTGGGCTTTTTTTGGCTTGGATCATGTAGTAATGTGGTACCACACTGAAACTGTTTATGAAACCTTGTTTCGATCAATATTTTAGGGGATAACGCACGTTAGGTCTAGGTTAGGCCTGAGATTTGCTCTCACCAGGCTCATACTTTCGCATATTTATCAATCTTGTTTGCCAGATCCCGGGCTTCCACTGGTTTGGATCACGTAGTAATGTGGTACGACACTGAAACAATCGACTAATCCTGGTCACGATCAATATTTTAGGGGATAACGCAAGTGAGGTCTAGGTTAGGTCTGGGATCTGCACTCATCAGGATCATACTTTCTCATATTTCTCATACTTGATGGCCAGATTCTGGGCTTTTTTTGGTTTGGGTCACGTAGTAATGCGGTACCACATTGAAAGAGTCCATTATACCTGGTTTCGATCGATATTTTAGAGGATAACGCATGTTAGGTATAGGTTAGGTCTGGGATTTGCTCTCATCAGGCTCATACTTTCGCATATTTATCAATCTTGTTGGCCAGATCATGGGCTTCCACTGGTTTAGATCACGTAGTAATGTGCTACCACACTGAAACAATCGACTAAACCTGGTCACGATCCATATTTTAGGGGATAACGCAAGTGAGGTCTAGGTTAGGTCTGGGATTTGCACTCATCAGGCTCATACTTTCGCATATTTCTCATACTTGTTGGCCAGATCCTGGGCTTTTTCTAGTTTGGATCACGTGGTAATGTGGTACCACACTGAAACTGTCTATCAAACCTGGTCACGATCAATATTTTAGGGGATAACGCATGTTATTATAGGTTATGTCTGGGATTTGCACTCATCAGGCTCATACTTTCGCATATTTCTCATACTCGATGGCCAGACTCTGGGCTTTTTTCTGCTTTGGATCTCGAACTAATGTGGTACCACACTGAAACAGTCAATTAAGCCCAGTCTGGGTCAACATTTCAAAGGATAACGTATGTTAGGTCTGGGTTAGGTCTGTGATTTGCCCTCATGAGGCTCATACTTTCGCATATTTCTCATACTTGATGGCCGGATTCTGGGCTTTTTCCGGTATGGATCACGTAGTAATGTGATACCACACTGAAACAGTCGACTAAACCTGGTCTCGATCAACATTTCAAAGGATAACGCATGTTAAGTCTGGGTTAGGGCTAGGATCTGCCCTCATCAGGCTCATACTTTCGCATATTTCTCATACTCGATGGCCAAATTCTGGGCATTTTCCGGTTTGGGTCACGTAGTAATGCGGTACCACATTGAAACAGCCCATTAAGCCTGGTTTCGATCGATATTTTAGAGGATAACGCATGTTAGGTCTAGGTTAGGTCTGGGATTTGCTCTCACCAGGCGCATACTTTCGCATATATATCAATCTTGTTGGCCAGATCCTGGGCATCCACTAGTTTGGATCACGTAGTAATGTGGTACCACAATGACACAGTCAATTAAACCTAGTTTCGGTCAATATTTTAGAGGATAACACATGTTAGGTCTAGGTTAGTTCTGGGATTTGCACTCATCAGGCTCATTCTTTCGCATATTTCTCATACTTGATGGCCAGATTCTGGGCTTTTTTTGGCTTGGATCATGTAGTAATGTGGTACCCCACTGAAACTGTCCATGAAACCTTGTTTCGATAATTATTTTAAGGGATAACGCACGTTAGGTCTAGGTTAGGTCTGAGATTTGCCCTCACCAGGCGCATACTTTCGCATATTTATCAATCTTGTTGGCCAGATCCTGGGCTTCCACTGGTTTGGATCACGTAGTAATGTGGTACAACACTGAAACAATCGACTAATCCTGGTCACGATCAATATTTTAGGGGATAACGCAAGTGAGGTCTAGGTTAGGTCTGGGATCTGCACTCATCAGGATCATACTTTCGCATATTTCTCATACTTGATGGCCAGATTCTGGGCTTTTTATGGTTTGGGTCACGTAGTAATGCGGTACCACATTGAAAGAGTCCATTAAACCTGGTTTCGATCGATATTTTAGAGGATAACGCATGTTAGGTATAGGTTAGGTCTGGGATTTGCTCTCATCAGGCTCATACTTTCGCATATTTATCAATCTTGTTGGCCAGATCATGGGCTTCCACTGGTTTGGATCACGTAGTAATGTGCTACCACACTGAAACAATCGACTAAACCTGGTCACGATCCATATTTTAGGGGATAACGCAAGTGAGGTCTAGGTTAGGTCTGGGATTTGCACTCATCAGGCTCATACTTTCGCATATTTCTCATACTTGTTGGCCAGATCCTGGGCTTTTTCTAGTTTGGATCACGTGGTAATGTGGTACCACACTGAAACTGTCTATCAAACCTGGTCACGATCAATATTTTAGGGGATAACGCATGTTAGGGATAGGTTATGTCTGGGATTTGCACTCATCAGGCTCATACTTTCGCATATTTCTCATACTCGATGGCCAGACTCTGGGCTTTTTTCTGCTTTGGATCTCGAACTAATGTGGTACCACACTGAAACAGTCAATTAAGCCCAGTCTGGGTCAACATTTCAAAGGATAACGTATGTTAGGTCTGGGTTAGGTCTGTGATTTGCCCTCATGAGGCTCATACTTTCGCATATTTCTCATACTTGATGGCCGGATTCTGGGCTTTTTCCGGTATGGATCACGTAGTAATGTGATACCACACTGAAACAGTCGACTAAACCTGGTCTCGATCAACATTTCAAAGGATAACGCATGTTAAGTCTGGGTTAGGGCTAGGATCTGCCCTCATCAGGCTCATACTTTCGCATATTTACCAATCTTGTTGGCCAGATCCTGGGCATCCACTAGTTTGGATCACGTAGTAATGTGGTACCACAATGACGCAGTCAATTAAACCTAGTTTCGATCAATATTTTAGAGGATGACACATGTTAGGTCTAGGTTAGGTCTGGGATTTGCACTCATCAGGCTCATACTTTCGCATATTTCTCATACTTGATGGCCAGATTCTGGGCTTTTTTTGGCTTGGATCACGTAGTAATGTGGTACCACACTGAAACAGTCGACTAAACCTGATCGCGATCAATATTTTAGGGGATAACGTATGTTAGGTCTAGGTTAGGTCTGGGATTTGCACTCATCAGGCTCATACTTTCGCATATTTCTCATACTTGATGGCCAGATTCTGGGCTTTTTTCTGCTTTGGATCTCGTACTAATGTGGTACCACACTGAAACTGTCTATGAAACCTTGTTTCGATCAATATTTTAGGGGATGACGCACATTAGGTCTAGGTTAGGTCTGAGATTTGCTCTCACCAGGTTCATACTTTCGCATATTTATCAATCTTGTTGGCCAGATCCTGGGCATCCACTAGTTTGGATCACGTAGTAATGTGGTACCACAATGACACAGTCAATTATACCTAGTTTCGATCAATATTTTAGAGGATAACACATGTTAGGTCTAGGTTAGGTCTGGGATTTGCACTCATCAGGCTCATACTTTCGCATATTTCTCATACTTGATGGGCAGATTCTGGGCATTTTTCTGCTTTGGATCTCGCACTAATGTGGTAGCACACTGAAACTGTCTATGAAACCTTGTTTCGATCAATATTTTAGGGGATAACGCACGTTAGGTCTAGGTTAGGTATGAGATTTGCTGTCACCAGGCTCATAGTTTCGCATATTTATCAATCTTGTTGGCCAGATCCTGGGCTTCCACTGGTTTGGATCACGTAGTAATGTGGTACGACACTGAAACCATCGACTAATCCTGGTCACGATCAATATTTTAGGGGATAACGCACATTAGGTCTAGGTTAGGTCTGTGATTTGCTCTCACCAGGCTCATACTTTCGCTGATTTATCAATCTTGTTGGCCAGATCCTGGGCTTCCACTGGTTTGGATCACGTAGTCATGTGGTACCACACTGAAACAGTCGACTAAACCTGATCGCGATCAATATTTTAGGGGATAACGCATGTTAGGTCTAGGTTAGGGCTGGGGTTTGCTGTCATCAGGCTCATACTTTCGCATATTTATCAATCTTGTAGGCCAGATCCTGGGCTTCCACTGGTGTGGATCACGTAGTAATGTGGTACCACACTGAAACAGTCGACTCAACCTGGTCACGATCAATATTTTAGAGGATAACACATGTTAGGTCTAGGTAAGGTCTGGGATTTGCTCTCATCAGGCTCATACTTTCGCATATTTCTCATACTTGATGGCCAGATCCTGGGCTTTTTCTGGTTTGGATCACGTAGTAATGTGGTACCACACTGAAACTGTCTATGAAACCTTGTTTCGATCAATATTTTAGGGGATAACGCACGTTGGGTCTAGGTTTGGTCTGAGATTTGCTCTCACCAGGCTCATACTTTCGCATATTTATCAATCCTATTGGCCAGATCCTGGGCTTCCACTGGTTTGGATCACGTAGTAATGTGGTACGACACTGAAACAATCGACTAATCCTGGTCACGATCAATATTTTAGGGGATAACGCATGTTAGGTCTAGGTTAGGTCTGGGATTTGCTCTCATCAGGCTCATACTTTTGCATATTTATCAATCTTGTTAGCCAGATCATGGGCATCCACTAGTTTGGATCACGTAGTAATGTGGTACCACAATGACACAGTCAATTAAACCTAGTTTCGATCAATATTTTAGAGGATAACACATGTTAGATCTTGGTTAGGTCTGGGATTTTCACCCATCAGGCTCATACTTTCGCATATTTCTCATACTTGATGGCCAGATTCTGGGCTTTTTTTGGCTTGGATCATGTAGTAATGTGGTACCACACTGAAACTGTCTATGAAACCTTGTTTCGATCAATATTTTAGGGGATAACGCACGTTAGGTCTAGGTTAGGTCTGAGATTTGCTCTCACCAGGCTCATACTTTCGCATATTTATCAATCTTGTTTGCCAGATCCTGGGCTTCCACTGGTTTGGATCACGTAGTAATGTGGTACGACACTGAAACAATCGACTAATCCTGGTCACGATCAATATTTTAGGGGATAACGCAAGTGAGGTCTTGGTTAGGTCTGGGATCTGCACTCATCAAGCTCATACTTTCGCATATTTATCAATCTTGTTGGCCAGATCCTGGGCATCCACTAGTTTGGATCACGTAGTAATGTGGTACCACAATGACACAGTCAATTAAACCTAGTTTCGATCAATATTTTAGAGGATAACACATGTTAGGTCTTGGTTAGGTCTGGGGTTTGCTGTCATCGGGCTCATACTTTCGCATATTTATCAATCTTGTTGGCCAGATCCTGGGCTTCCACTGGTTTGGATCACGTAGTAATGTGGTACGACACTGAAACAATCGACTAATCCTGGTCACGATCAATATTTTAGGGGATAACGCACATTAGGTCTAGGTTAGGTCTGTGATTTGCTCTCACCAGGCTCATACTTTCGCATATTTGTCAATCTTGTTGGCCAGATCCTGGGCTTTCACTGGTTTGGATCACGTAGTGATGTGGTACCACACTGAAGCAGTCGACTAAACCTGATCGCGATCAATATTTTAGGGGATAACGCATGTTAGGTCTAGGTTAGGTCTGGGGTTTGCTGTCATCGGGCTCATACTTTCGCATATTTATCAATCTTGTTGGCCAGATCCTGGGCTTCCACTGGTGTGGATCACGTAGTAATGTGGTACCACACTGAAACAATCGACTAAACCTGGTCACGATCAATATTTTAGGAGATAACGCATGTTAGGTCTAGGTTAGGTCTGGGATTTGCACTCATCAGGCTCATACTTTCGCATATTTCTCATACTTGATGGCCAGATTCTGGGCTTTTTTCTGCTTTGGATCTCGTACTAATGTGGTACCACACTGAAACTGTCTATGAAACCTTGTTTCGATCAATATTATAGGGGATAACGCACGTTAGGTCTAGGTTAGGTCTGAGATTTGCTCTCTCCAGGCTCATACTTTCGCATATTTATCAATCTTGTTAGCCAGATCCTGGGCATCCACTAGCTTGGATCGCGTAGTAATGTGGTACCACAATGACACAGTCAATTAAACCTAGTTTCGATCAATATTTTAGAGGATAACGCATGTTAGGTCTAGGTTAGGTCTGGGATTTGCACTCATCAGGCTCATACTTTCGCATATTTCTCATACTTGATGGCCAGATTCTGGGCTTTTTTTGGCTTGGATCACGTAGTAATGTGGTACCACACTGAAACTGTCTATAAAACCTTGTTTCGATCAATATTTTAGGGGATAACGCACATTATGTCTAGGTTAGGTCTGTGATTTGCTCTCATCAGGCTCATACTTTCGCATATTTATCAATCTTGTTGGCCAGACCCTGGGCTTCCACTGGTGTGGATCACGTAGTAATGTGGTACCACACTGAAACAATCGACTAAACCTGGTCACGATCAATATTTTAGGGGATAACGCATGTTAGGTATAGGATAGGTCTGAGATTTGCACTCATCAGGCTCATACTTACGCATATTTCTCATACTCGATGGCCAGATTCAGGGCATTTTTTGGCTTGGATCACGTAGTAATGTGGTACCACACTGAAACTGTCTATCAAACCTGGTTTCGATCAATATTTTAGAGGATAACGCATGTTAGGTCTAGGTTAGGTCTGGGATTTGCACTCATCAAGATCACACTTTCGCATATTTCTCATACCTGATGGCCAGATTCTGGTCTTTTTTTTGTTTGGAACACGTAGTAATGTGGTACCACACTGAAACAATCGACTAAACCTGGTCACGATCAATATTTTAGGGGATAACGCAAGTTAGGTCTAGGTTAGGTCTGGGATTTGCACTCATCAGGCTCATACTTTCGCATATTACTCATACTTGATGGCCAGATTCTGGACTTTTTTTGGCTTGAATCACGTAGTAATGTGGTACCACACTGAAACAATCGACTAATCCTGGTCGCGATCAATATTTTAAGGGATAACGCATGTTAGGTCTAGGTTAGGTCTGGGATTTGCACTCATCAGGCTCATACTTTCGCATATATCTCATACTCGATGGCCAGATTCTGGGCTTTTTCCGTTTTGGGTCACGTAGTAATGTGGTACCACCCTGAAACTGTCTATGAAACCTTGTTTCGATGAATATTTTAGGGGATAACGCACGTTAGGTCTAGGTTAGGTGTGAGATTTGCTCTCTCCAGGCTCATACTTTCGCATATTTATCAATCTTGTTGGCCAGATCCTGGGCATCCACTAGCTTGGATCGCGTAGTAATGTGGTACCACAATGACACGGTCAATTAAACCTAGTTTCGATCAATATTTTAGAGGATAACACATGTTAGGTCTAGGTTAGGTCTGGGATTTGCACTCATCAGGCTCATACTTTTGCATATTTCTCATACTTGATGGGCAGATTCTGGGCTTTTTTCAGCTTTGGATCTCGTACTAATGTGGTACCACACTGAAACTGTCTATGAAACCTTGTCTCGATCAATATTTTAGGGGATAACGCACGTTAGGTCTAGGTTAGGCCTGAGATTTTCTGTCATCAGGCTCATACTTTCGCATATTTATCAATCTTGTTGGCCAGATCCTGGGCTTCCACTGGTTTGGATCACGTAGTAATGGTGTACGACACTGAAACAATCGACTAATCCTGGTCACGATCAATATTTTAGGGGATAACGCACATTAGGTCTAGGTTAGGTCTGTGATTTGCTCTCACCAGGCTCATACTTTCGCATATTTATCAATCTTGTTGGCCAGATCCTGGGCTTTTCTCTGCTTTGGATCACGTAGTCATGTGGTACCACACTGAAACAGTCGACTAAACCTGATCGCGATCAATATTTTAGGGGATAACGCATGTTAGGTCTAGGTTAGGTCTGGGGTTTGCTGTCATCAGGCTCATACTTTCGCATATTTATCAATCTTGTTAGCCAGATCCTGGGCTTCCACTGGTGTGGATCACGTAGTAATGTGGTACCACACTGAAACAATCGACTAAACCTGGTCACGATCAATATTTTAGGGGATAACGCATGTTAGGTCTAGGTTAGGTCTGGGATTTGCACTCATCAGGCTCATACTTTCGCATATTTCTCATACTTGATGGCCAGATTCTGGGCTTTTTTCTGCTTTGGATCTCGTACTAATGTGGTACCACACTGAAACTGTCTATGAAACCTTGTTTCGATCAATATTTTAGGGGATAACGCACGATAGGTCTAGGTTAGGTCTGAGATTTGCTCTCACCAGGCTCATACTTTCGCAAATTTATCAATCTTGTTGGCCAAATCCTGGGCTTCCACTGGTTTGGATCACGTAGTAATGTGGTACGACACTGAAACAATCGACTAATCCTGGTCACGATCAATATTTTAGGGGATAACGCAAGTGAGGTCTTGGTTAGGTCTGGGATCTGCACTCATCAAGCTCATACTTTCGCATATTTATCAATCTTGTTGGCCAGATCCTGGGCATCCACTAGTTTGGATCACGTAGTAATGTGGTACCACAATGACACAGTCAATTAAACCTAGTTTCGATCAATATTTTAGAGGATAACACATGTTAGGTCTTGGTTAGGTCTGGGGTTTGCTGTCATCGGGCTCATACTTTCGCATATTTATCAATCTTGTTGGCCAGATCCTGGGCTTCCACTGGTTTGGATCACGTAGTAATGTGGTACGACACTGAAACAATCGACTAATCCTGGTCACGATCAATATTTTAGGGGATAACGCACATTAGGTCTAGGTTAGGTCTGTGATTTGCTCTCACCAGGCTCATACTTTCGCATATTTGTCAATCTTGTTGGCCAGATCCTGGGCTTTCACTGGTTTGGATCACGTAGTGATGTGGTACCACACTGAAGCAGTCGACTAAACCTGATCGCGATCAATATTTTAGGGGATAACGCATGTTAGGTCTAGGTTAGGTCTGGGGTTTGCTGTCATCGGGCTCATACTTTCGCATATTTATCAATCTTGTTGGCCAGATCCTGGGCTTCCACTGGTGTGGATCACGTAGTAATGTGGTACCACACTGAAACAATCGACTAAACCTGGTCACGATCAATATTTTAGGAGATAACGCATGTTAGGTCTAGGTTAGGTCTGGGATTTGCACTCATCAGGCTCATACTTTCGCATATTTCTCATACTTGATGGCCAGATTCTGGGCTTTTTTCTGCTTTGGATCTCGTACTAATGTGGTACCACACTGAAACTGTCTATGAAACCTTGTTTCGATCAATATTATAGGGGATAACGCACGTTAGGTCTAGGTTAGGTCTGAGATTTGCTCTCTCCAGGCTCATACTTTCGCATATTTATCAATCTTGTTAGCCAGATCCTGGGCATCCACTAGCTTGGATCGCGTAGTAATGTGGTACCACAATGACACAGTCAATTAAACCTAGTTTCGATCAATATTTTAGAGGATAACGCATGTTAGGTCTAGGTTAGGTCTGGGATTTGCACTCATCAGGCTCATACTTTCGCATATTTCTCATACTTGATGGCCAGATTCTGGGCTTTTTTTGGCTTGGATCACGTAGTAATGTGGTACCACACTGAAACTGTCTATAAAACCTTGTTTCGATCAATATTTTAGGGGATAACGCACATTATGTCTAGGTTAGGTCTGTGATTTGCTCTCATCAGGCTCATACTTTCGCATATTTATCAATCTTGTTGGCCAGACCCTGGGCTTCCACTGGTGTGGATCACGTAGTAATGTGGTACCACACTGAAACAATCGACTAAACCTGGTCACGATCAATATTTTAGGGGATAACGCATGTTAGGTATAGGATAGGTCTGAGATTTGCACTCATCAGGCTCATACTTACGCATATTTCTCATACTCGATGGCCAGATTCAGGGCATTTTTTGGCTTGGATCACGTAGTAATGTGGTACCACACTGAAACTGTCTATCAAACCTGGTTTCGATCAATATTTTAGAGGATAACGCATGTTAGGTCTAGGTTAGGTCTGGGATTTGCACTCATCAAGATCACACTTTCGCATATTTCTCATACCTGATGGCCAGATTCTGGTCTTTTTTTTGTTTGGAACACGTAGTAATGTGGTACCACACTGAAACAATCGACTAAACCTGGTCACGATCAATATTTTAGGGGATAACGCAAGTTAGGTCTAGGTTAGGTCTGGGATTTGCACTCATCAGGCTCATACTTTCGCATATTACTCATACTTGATGGCCAGATTCTGGACTTTTTTTGGCTTGAATCACGTAGTAATGTGGTACCACACTGAAACAATCGACTAATCCTGGTCGCGATCAATATTTTAAGGGATAACGCATGTTAGGTCTAGGTTAGGTCTGGGATTTGCACTCATCAGGCTCATACTTTCGCATATATCTCATACTCGATGGCCAGATTCTGGGCTTTTTCCGTTTTGGGTCACGTAGTAATGTGGTACCACCCTGAAACTGTCTATGAAACCTTGTTTCGATGAATATTTTAGGGGATAACGCACGTTAGGTCTAGGTTAGGTGTGAGATTTGCTCTCTCCAGGCTCATACTTTCGCATATTTATCAATCTTGTTGGCCAGATCCTGGGCATCCACTAGCTTGGATCGCGTAGTAATGTGGTACCACAATGACACGGTCAATTAAACCTAGTTTCGATCAATATTTTAGAGGATAACACATGTTAGGTCTAGGTTAGGTCTGGGATTTGCACTCATCAGGCTCATACTTTTGCATATTTCTCATACTTGATGGGCAGATTCTGGGCTTTTTTCAGCTTTGGATCTCGTACTAATGTGGTACCACACTGAAACTGTCTATGAAACCTTGTCTCGATCAATATTTTAGGGGATAACGCACGTTAGGTCTAGGTTAGGCCTGAGATTTTCTGTCATCAGGCTCATACTTTCGCATATTTATCAATCTTGTTGGCCAGATCCTGGGCTTCCACTGGTTTGGATCACGTAGTAATGGTGTACGACACTGAAACAATCGACTAATCCTGGTCACGATCAATATTTTAGGGGATAACGCACATTAGGTCTAGGTTAGGTCTGTGATTTGCTCTCACCAGGCTCATACTTTCGCATATTTATCAATCTTGTTGGCCAGATCCTGGGCTTTTCTCTGCTTTGGATCACGTAGTCATGTGGTACCACACTGAAACAGTCGACTAAACCTGATCGCGATCAATATTTTAGGGGATAACGCATGTTAGGTCTAGGTTAGGTCTGGGGTTTGCTGTCATCAGGCTCATACTTTCGCATATTTATCAATCTTGTTAGCCAGATCCTGGGCTTCCACTGGTGTGGATCACGTAGTAATGTGGTACCACACTGAAACAATCGACTAAACCTGGTCACGATCAATATTTTAGGGGATAACGCATGTTAGGTCTAGGTTAGGTCTGGGATTTGCACTCATCAGGCTCATACTTTCGCATATTTCTCATACTTGATGGCCAGATTCTGGGCTTTTTTCTGCTTTGGATCTCGTACTAATGTGGTACCACACTGAAACTGTCTATGAAACCTTGTTTCGATCAATATTTTAGGGGATAACGCACGATAGGTCTAGGTTAGGTCTGAGATTTGCTCTCACCAGGCTCATACTTTCGCAAATTTATCAATCTTGTTGGCCAAATCCTGGGCTTCCACTGGTTTGGATCACGTAGTAATGTGGTACGACACTGAAACAATCGACTAATCCTGGTCACGATCAATATTTTAGGGGATAA
This sequence comes from Colletes latitarsis, assembly GCF_051014445.1. NCBI lineage: Eukaryota > Metazoa > Arthropoda > Insecta > Hymenoptera > Colletidae > Colletes > Colletes latitarsis. The sequence continues at coordinate 16,698,806 of NC_135137.1, forward strand.
CGCATGTTAGGTCTAGGTTAGGTCTGGGTTTTGCACTCATCAGGCTCATACTTTCGCATATTTCTCATAGTTGATGGCCAGATTCTGGGCTTGTTTTGGCTTGGATCACGTAGTAATGTGGTACCACACTGAAACTGTCTATAAAACCTTGTTTCGATCAATATTTTAGGGGATAACGCACATTAGGTCTAGGTTAGGTCTGAGATTTGCTCTCACCAGGCTCAAACTTTCGCATATTTATCAATCTTGTTGGCCAGATCCTGGGCATCCACTAGTTTGCCTCACGTAGTAATGTGGAACCACAATGACACAGTCAATTAAACCTAGTTTCGATCAATATTTTAGAGGATAACACATGTTAGGTCTAGGTTAGGTCTAGGACCTGCCCTCATCAGGCTCATACTTTCGCATATTTCTCATACTTGATGGCCGGATACTGGGCTTTTTCCGGTATGGATCACGTAGTAATGTGATACCACACTAAAACAGTCGACTAAACCCGGTCTCGATCAATATTTCAGATGATAACGCATGTTAGGTCTGGGCTCGGTCTGGGATTTGCCCTCTTCAGTCTCATACTTTCGCATTCTTCACATACTTCTTGAACAGATCCTGTGTTTTTTCTGGTTTGGATCACATAGTAATGTGGTACCAGACTGAAGTAGTCGACTAAACCTGGTTTCGATCAATATTTTAGAGGATAACTCATGTTAGGTCTGGGTTAGGTCTAGGATTTGCCCTCATCAGGCTCATACTTTCGCATTTTTCGCATACTCGTTGACCAGATCCTGGGCTTTTTCTGGTTTGGATCACGTGGTAATGTGGTACCACACTGAAACAGTCAATTAAGCCTAGTCTGGGTCAACTTTTCAAAGGATAACGCATGTTAGGTCTGGGTTAGGTGTGTGATTTGCCCTCATGAGGTTCATACTTTCGCATATTTCTCATACTTGATGGACGGATTCTGAGCTTTTTCCGGTATGGATCACGTAGTAATGTGATACCACACTGAAACAGTCGACTAAACCTGGTCTCGATCAATATTTCAGATGATAACGCATGTTAGGTCTGGGCTCGGTCTGGGATTTGCCCTCTTCAGTCTCATACTTTCGCATTCTTCACATACTTCTTGAACAGATCCTGTGTTTTTTCTGGTTTGGATCACATAGTAATGTGGTACCAGACTGAAGTAGTCGACTAAACCTGGTTTCGATCAATATCTTGGAGGATAACTCATGTTAGGTCTGGGTTAGGTCTAGGACTTGCCCTCATCAGGCTCATACTTCCGCATATTTCTCATACTTGATGGCCAGATTCTGGGCTTTTATTGGCTTGGATCACGTAGTAATGTGGTACCACACTGAAACTGTCTATAAAACCTTGTTTCGATCAATATTTTAGGGGATAACGCACATTAGGTCTAGGTTAGGTCTGAGATTTGCTCTCACCAGGCTCATACTTTCGCATATCTATCAATCTTGTTGGCCAGATCCTGGGCTTCCACTGGTTTGGATCACGTAGTCATGTGGTACCACACTGAAACTGTCGACTAAACCTGATCGCGATCAATATTTTAGGGGATAACGCATGTTAGGTCTAGGTTAGGTCTGGGATTTGCTCTCATCAAGCTCATACTTTCGCATATTTCTCATACTCGATGGCCAGACTCTGGGCTTTTTTCTGCTTTGGATCTCGTACTGATGTGGTACCACACTGAAACAGTCGACTAAACCTGGTCTCGATCAACATTTTAAAGCATAACGCATGTTAAGTCTGGGTTAGGTCTAGGATTTGCCCTCATCAGGCTCATACTTTCGCATTTTTCGCATACTCTTTGACCAGATACTGGGCTTTTTCTGGTTTGGATCACGTGGTAATGTGGCACCACACTAAAACAGTCGACTAAACCTGGTCTCGATCAACATTTCAAAGGATAACGCATGTTAAGTCTGGGTTAGGGCTAGGATTTGCCCTCATCAGGCTCATACTTTCGCATATTTCTCATACTTGATGGCCGGATTCTGGGCTTTTTCCGGTATGGATCACGTAGTAATGTGATACCACACTAAAACAGTCGACTAAACCTGGTCTCGATCAACATTTCAAAGGATAAAGCATGTTAAGTCTGGGTTAGGGCTAGGATTTGCCCTCATCAGGCTCATACTTTCGCATATTTCTCATACTTGATGGCCAGATTCTGGGCTTTTTCCGGTTTGGGTCACGTAGCAATGCGGTACCACACTGAAACTGTCTATCAAACCTGGTTTCGATCAATATTTTATAGGATAACGCATGTTAGGTCTAGGTTAGGTCTGGGATTTGCACTCATCAAGATCATACTTTCGCATATTTCTCATACCTGATGGCCAGATTCTGGGCTTTTTTTGGTTTGGAACACGTAGTAATGTGGTACCACACTGAAACAATCGACTAAACCTGGTCACGATCAATATTTTAGGGGATAACGCAAGTTAGGTCTAGGTTAGGTCTGGGATTTGCACTCATCAGGCTCATACTTTCGCATATTACTCATACTTGATGGCCAGATTCTGGGCTTTTTTTGGCTTGAATCACGTAGTAATGTGGTACCACACTGAAACAATCGACTAATCCTGATCGCGATCAATATTTTAGGGGATAACGCATGTTAGGTCTAGGTTAGGTCTGGGATTTGCACTCATCAGGCTCATACTTTCGCATATATCTCATACTCGATGGCCAGATTCTGGGCTTTTTCCGTTATGGGTCACGTAGTAATGTGGTACCACCCTGAAACTGTCTATGAAAGCTTGTTTCGATGAATATTTTAGGGGATAACGCACGTTAGGTCTAGGTTAGGTCTGAGATTTGCTCTCACCAGGCTCATACTTTCGCATATTTATCAATCTTGTTGGCCAGATCCTGGGCATCCACTAGCTTGGATCGCGTAGTAATGTGGTACCACACTGAAACAGTCGACTAAACCTGATCGCGATCAATATTTTAGGGGATAGCGCATGTTAGGTGTAGGTTAGGTCTGGGGTTTGCTGTCATCAGGCTCATACTTTCGCATATTTATCAATCTTGTTGGCCAGATCCTGGGCTTCCACTGGTGTGGATCACGTAGTAATGTGGTACCACACTGAAACAATCGACTAAACCTGATCGCGATCAATATTTTAGGGGATAACGCATGTTAGGTCTAGGTTAGGTCTGGGATTTGCTCTCATCAAGCTCATACTTTCGCATATTTCTCATACTCGATGGCCAGACTCTGGGCTTTTTTCTGCTTTGGATCTCGTACTGATGTGGTACCACACTGAAACAGTCGACTAAACCTGGTCTCGATCAACATTTTAAAGCATAACGCATGTTAAGTCTGGGTTAGGTCTAGGATTTGCCCTCATCAGGCTCATACTTTCGCATTTTTCGCATACTCTTTGACCAGATACTGGGCTTTTTCTGGTTTGGATCACGTGGTAATGTGGCACCACACTAAAACAGTCGACTAAACCTGGTCTCGATCAACATTTCAAAGGATAACGCATGTTAAGTCTGGGTTAGGGCTAGGATTTGCCCTCATCAGGCTCATACTTTCGCATATTTCTCATACTTGATGGCCGGATTCTGGGCTTTTTCCGGTATGGATCACGTAGTAATGTGATACCACACTAAAACAGTCGACTAAACCTGGTCTCGATCAACATTTCAAAGGATAACGCATGTTAAGTCTGGGTTAGGGCTAGGATTTGCCCTCATCAGGCTCATACTTTCGCATATTTCTCATACTTGATGGCCAGATTCTGGGCTTTTTCCGGTTTGGGTCACGTAGCAATGCGGTACCACACTGAAACTGTCTATCAAACCTGGTTTCGATCAATATTTTATAGGATAACGCATGTTAGGTCTAGGTTAGGTCTGGGATTTGCACTCATCAAGATCATACTTTCGCATATTTCTCATACCTGATGGCCAGATTCTGGGCTTTTTTTGGTTTGGAACACGTAGTAATGTGGTACCACACTGAAACAATCGACTAAACCTGGTCACGATCAATATTTTAGGGGATAGCGCAAGTTAGGTCTAGGTTAGGTCTGGGATTTGCACTCATCAGGCTCATACTTTCGCATATTACTCATACTTGATGGCCAGATTCTGGGCTTTTTTTGGCTTGAATCACGTAGTAATGTGGTACCACACTGAAACAATCGACTAATCCTGATCGCGATCAATATTTTAGGGGATAACGCATGTTAGGTCTAGGTTAGGTCTGGCATTTGCACTCATCAGGCTCATACTTTCGCATATATCTCATACTCGATGGCCAGATTCTGGGCTTTTTCCGTTTTGGGTCACGTAGTAATGTGGTACCACCCTGAAACTGTCTATGAAAGCTTGTTTCGATGAATATTTTAGGGGATAACGCACGTTAGGTCTAGGTTAGGTCTGAGATTTGCTCTCACCAGGCTCATACTTTCGCATATTTATCAATCTTGTTGGCCAGATCCTGGGCATCCACTAGCTTGGATCGCGTAGTAATGTGGTACCACACTGAAACAGTCGACTAAACCTGATCGCGATCAATATTTTAGGGGATAGCGCATGTTAGGTCTAGGTTAGGTCTGGGATTTGCACTCATCAGGCTCATACTTTCGCATATTTCTCATAGTTGATGGCCAGATTCTGGGCTTTTTTTGGCTTGGATCACGTACTAATGTGATACCACACTGAAACAGTCAATTAAGCCTAGTCTGGGTCAACATTTCAAAGGATAACGTATGTTAGGTCTGGGTTAGGTCTGTGATTTGCCCTCATGAGGCTCATACTTTCGCATATTTCTCATACTTGAGGGCCGGATTCTGGGCTTTTTCCGGTATGGATCACGTAGTAATGTGATACCACACTGAAACAGTCGACTAAACCTGGTCTCGATCAACATTTCAAAGGATAACGCATGTTAAGTCTGGGTTAGGGCTAGGATTTGCCCTCATCAGTCTCATACTTTCGCATTCTTCACATACTTCTTGAACAGATCCTGTGTTTTTTCTGGTTTGGATCACATAGTAATGTGGTACCAGACTGAAGTAGTCGACTAAACCTGGTTTCGATCAATATCTTGGAGGATAACTCATGTTAGGTCTGGGTTAGGTCTAGGACTTGCCCTCATCAGGCTCATACTTCCGCATATTTCTCATACTTGATGGCCAGATACTGGGCTTTTTTTGGCTTGGATCACGTAGTAATGTGGTACCACACTGAAACTGTCTATAAAACCTTGTTTCGATCAATATTTTAGGGGATAACGCACATTAGGTCTAGGTTAGGTCTGAGATTTGCTCTCACCAGGCTCATACTTTCGCATATCTATCAATCTTGTTGGCCAGATCCTGGGCTTCCACTGGTTTGGATCACGTAGTCATGTGGTACCACACTGAAGCTGTCGACTAAACCTGATCGCGATCAATATTTTAGGGGATAACGCATGTTAGGTCTAGGTTAGGTCTGGGATTTGCTCTCATCAAGCTCATACTTTCGCATATTCCTCATACTCGATGGCCAGACTCTGGGCTTTTTTCTGCTTTGGATCTCGTACTGATGTGGTACCACACTGAAACAGTCGACTAAACCTGGTCTCGATCAACATTTTAAAGCATAACGCATGTTAAGTCTGGGTTAGGTCTAGGATTTGCCCTCATCAGGCTCATACTTTCGCATTTTTCGCATACTCTTTGACCAGATACTGGGCTTTTTCCGGTTTGGATCACGTGGTAATGTGGCACCACACTAAAACAGTCGACTAAACCTGGTCTCGATCAACATTTTAAAGCATAACGCATGTTAAGTCTGGGTTAGGTCTAGGATTTGCCCTCATCAGGCTCATACTTTCGCATATTTCTCATACTTGATGGCCGGATTCTGGGCTTTTTCCGGTATGGATCACGTAGTAATGTGATACCACACTAAAACAGTCGACTAAACCTGGTCTCGATCAACATTTCAAAGGATAACGCATGTTAAGTCTGGGTTAGGGCTAGGATTTGCCCTCATCAGGCTCATACTTTCGCATATTTCTCATACTTGATGGCCAGATTCTGGGCTTTTTCCGGTTTGGGTCACGTAGCAATGCGGTACCACACTGAAACTGTCTATGAAACCTTGTTTCGATGAATATTTTAGGGGATAACGCACGTTAGGTCTAGGTTAGGTCTGAGATTTGCTCTCACCAGGCTCATACTTTCGCATATTTATCAATCTTGTTGGCCAGATCCTGGGCATCCACTAGCTTGGATCGCGTAGTAATGTGGTACCACACTGAAACAGTCGACTAAACCTGATCGCGATCAATATTTTAGGGGATAGCGCATGTTAGGTCTAGGTTAGGTCTGGGGTTTGCTGTCATCAGGCTCATACTTTCGCATATATCTCATACTCGATGGCCAGATTCTGGGCTTTTTCCGTTTTGGGTTTACGTAGTAATGTGGTACCACCCTGAAACTGTCTATGAAACCTTGTTTCGATGAATATTTTAGGGGATAACGCACGTTAGGTCTAGGTTAGGTCTGAGATTTGCTCTCACCAGGCTCATACTTTCGCATATTTATCAATCTTGTTGGCCAGATCCTGGGCATCCACTAGCTTGGATCGCGTAGTAATGTGGTACCACACTGAAACAGTCGACTAAACCTGATCGCGATCAATATTTTAGGGGATAGCGCATGTTAGGTCTAGGTTAGGTCTGGGGTTTGCTGTCATCAGGCTCATACTTTCGCATATTTATCAATCTTGTTGGCCAGATCCTGGGCTTCCACTGGTGTGGATCACGTAGTAATGTGGTACCACACTGAAACAATCGACTAAACCTGATCGCGATCAATATTTTAGGGGATAACGCATGTTAGGTCTAGGTTAGGTCTGGGATTTGCTCTCATCAAGCTCATACTTTCGCATATTTATCAATCTTGTTGGCCAGATCCTGGGCATCCACTAGCTTGGATCGCGTAGTAATGTGGTACCACACTGAAACAGTCGACTAAACCTGATCGCGATCAATATTTTAGGGGATAGCGCATGTTAGGTCTAGGTTAGGTCTGGGGTTTGCTGTCATCAGGCTCATACTTTCGCATATTTATCAATCTTGTTGGCCAGATCCTGGGCTTCCACTGGTGTGGATCACGTAGTAATGTGGTACCACACTGAAACAATCGACTAAACCTGGTCACGATCAATATTTTAGGGGATAACGCATGTTAGGTCTAGGTTAGGTCTGGGATTTGCACTCATCAGGCTCATACTTTCGCATATTTCTCATACTTGATGGCCAGATTCTGGGCTTTTTTCTGCTTTGGATCTCGTACTAATGTGGTACCACACTGAAACTGTCTATGAAACCTTGTTTCGATCAATATTTTAGGGGATAACGCACGTTAGGTCTAGGTTAGGTCTGAGATTTGCTCTCACCAGGCTCATACTTTCGCAAATTTATCAATCTTTTTGGCCAGATCCTGGGCTTCCACTGGTTTGGATCACGTAGTAATGTGGTACGACACTGAAACAATCGACTAATCCTGGTCACGATCAATATTTTAGGGGATAACGCATGTTAGGTCTAGGTTAGGTCTGGGATTTGCACTCATCAGGCTCATACTTTCGCATATTTCTCATACTCGATGGCCAGACTCTGGGCTTTTTTCTGCTTTGGATCTCGTACTAATGTGGTACCACACTGAAACAGTCAATTAAGCCTAGTCTGGGTCAACATTTCAAAGGATAACGTATGTTAGGTCTGGGTTAGGTCTGTGATTTGCCCTCATGAGGCTCATACTTTCGCATATTTCTCATACTTGAGGGCCGGATTCTGGGCTTTTTCCGGTATGGATCACGTAGTAATGTGATACCACACTGAAACAGTCGACTAAACCTGGTCTCGATCAACATTTCAAAGGATAACGCATGTTAAGTCTGGGTTAGGGCTAGGATTTGCCCTCATCAGGCTCATACTTTCGCATATTTCTCATAGTTGATGGCCAGATTCTGGGCATTTTTTGGCTTGGATCACGTAGTCATGTGGTACCACACTGAAACAGTCGACTAAACCTGGTCTCGATCAATATTTCAGATGATAACGCATGTTAGGTCTAGGTTAGGTCTGGGATTTGCCCTCATCAGGCTCATACTTTCGCATATTTACCAATCTTGTTGGCCAGATCCTGGGCATCGACTAGTTTGCATCACGTAGTAATGTGTTATCACAATGACACAGTCAACTAAACCTAGTTTCGATCAATATTTTAGAGGATAACACATGTTGGGTCTAGGTTAGGTCTGGGATTTGCACTCATCAGGCTCATACTTTCGCATATTTCTCATACTTGATGGCCAGATTCTGGCCTTTTTTTGGCTTGGATCACGTAGTAATGTGGAACCACACTGAAACTGTCTATAAAACCTTGTTTCGATCAATATTTTAGGGGATAACGCACATTAGGTCTAGGTTAGGTCCGTGATTTGCTCTCACCAGGCTCATACTTTCGCATATTTATCTATCTTGTTGGCCAGATCCTGGGCTTCCAATGGTTTGGATCACGTAGTCATCTGGTACCACACTGAAACAGTCGACAAAACCTGATCGCGATCAATATTTTAGGGTATAACGCATGTTAGGTCCAGGTTAGGTCTGGGGTTTGCTGTCATCAGGCTCATACTTTCGCATATTTATCAATCTTGTTGGCCAGATCCTGGGCTTCCACTGGTGTGGATCACGTAGTAATGTGGTACCACACTGAAACTGTCTATGAAACCTTGTTTCGATCAATATTTTAGGGGATAACGCACGTTAGGTCTAGGTTAGGTCTGAGATTTGCTCACACCAGGCTCATACTTTCGCATATTTATCAATCTTGTTGGCCAGATCCTGGGCATTTTTTGGCTTGGATCTCGTAGTAATGTGGTACCACACTGAAACTGTCTATCAAACCTGGTTTCGATCAATATTTTATAGGATAACGCATGTTAAGTCTAGGTTAGGTCTGGGATTTGCACTCATCAGGCTCATACTTTCGCATATTTCTCATGCTTGATGGCCTGATTCTGGGCTTTTTTTGGCTTGGATCACGTAGTAATGTGGTACCACACTGAAACTGTCCATGAAATCTTGTTTCGATCAATATTTTAGGAAATAACGCACGTTAGGTCTAGGTTAGGTCTTGGATTTGCTGTCATCAGGCTCATACTTTCGCATATTTCTCATACTTGATGGCCTGATTCTGGGCTTTTTTTGGCTTGGATCACGTAGTAATGTGGTACCACACTGAAACTGTCTATGAAACATTGTTTCGATCAATATTTTAGGGGATAACGCACGTTAGGTCTAGGTTAGGTCTGAGATTTGCTCTCACCAGGCTCATACTTTCGCATATTTATCAATCTTGTTGGCCAGATCCTGGGCATTTTTTGGCTTGGATCACGTAGTAATGTGGTACCACACTGAAACTGTCTATCAAACCTGGTTTCGATCAATATTTTAGAGGATAACGCATGTTAGGTCTAGGTTAGGTCTGAGATTTGCACTCATCAGGCTCATACTTTCGCATATTTCTCATACTCGATGGCCAGATTCTGGGCTTTTTTCTGCTTTGGATCACGTACTAATGTGGTACCACACTGAAACAGTCGACTAAACCTGGTCTCGATCAACATTTCAAAGGATAACGCATGTTAGGTCTAGGTTAGGTCTGGGATTTGCTCTCATCAAGCTCATACTTTCGCATATTTCTCATACTCGATGGCCAGACTCTGGGCTTTTTTCTGCTTTGGATCACGTAGTAATGTGGTACCACAATGACACAGTCAATTAAACCTAGTTTCGATCAATATTTTAGAGGATAACGCATGTTAGGTCTAGGTTAGGTCTGGGATTTGCTCTCACCAGGCTCATACTTTCGCATATTTATCAATCTTGTTGGCCAGATCCTGGGCTTCCACTGGTTTGGATCACGTAGTAATGTGGTACGACACTGAAACAATCGACTAATCCTGATCGCGATCAATATTTTAGGGGATAACGCATGTTAGGTCTAGGTTAGGTCTGGGATTTGCACTCATCAGGCTCATACTTTCGCATATTTCTCATACTCGATGGCCAGACTCTGGGCTTTTTTCTGCTTTGGATCACGTAGTAATGTGGTACCACAATGACACAGTCAATTAAACCTAGTTTCGATCAATATTTTAGAGGATAACGCATGTTAGGTCTAGGTTAGGTCTGGGATTTGCACTCATCAGGCTCATACTTTCGCATATTTCTCATACTCGATGGCCAGATTCTGGGCTTTTTCCGGTTTGGGTCACGTAGTAATGTGGTACCACACTGAAACTGTCTATGAAACCTTGTTTCGATCAATATTTTAGGGGATAACGCACGTTAGGTCTAAGTTAGGTCTGAGATTTGCTCTCACCAGGCTCATACTTTCGCATATTTATCAATCTTGTTGGCCAGATCCTGGGCTTCCACTGGTTTGGATCACGTAGTAATGTGGTACGACACTGAAACAATCGACTAATCCTGGTCACGATCAATATTTTAGGGGATAACGCATGTTAGGTCTAGGTTAGGTCTGGGATTTGCACTCATCAGGCTCATACTTTCGCATATTTCTCATACTTGATGGCCAGATTCTGGGCTTTTTTTGGCTTGGATCACGTAGTAATGTGGTACCACACTGAAACTGTCTATAAAACCTTGTTTCGATCAATATTTTAGGGGATAACGCACATTAGGTCTAGGTTAGGTCTGAGATTTGCTCTCACCAGGCTCATACTTTCGCATATTTATCAATCTTGTTGGCCAGATCCTGGGCTTCCACTGGTTTGGATCACGTAGTCATGTGGTACCACACTGAAACAGTCGACTAATCCTGATCGCGATCAATATTTTAGGGGATAACGCATGTTAGGTCTAGGTTAGGTCTGGGACCTGCCCTCATCAGGCTCATACTTTCGCATATTTCTCATACTTGATGGCCGGATACTGGGATTCTTCCGGTATGGATCACGTAGTAATGTGATACCACACAGAAACAGTCGACTAAACCTGGTCTCGATCAATATTTCAGAGGATAACGCATGTTAGGTCTAGGTTAGGCCTAAGATTTGCTCTCATCAGGCTCATTCTTTCGCATATTTCTCATAGTTGATGGCCAGATTCTGGGCATTTTTTGGCTTGGATCACGTAGTCATGTGGTACCACACTGAAACAGTCGACTAAACCTGGTCTCGATCAATATTTCAGATGATAACGCATGTTAGGTCTGGGCTCGGCCTGGGATTTGCCCTCTTCAGTCTCATACTTTCGCATTCTTCACATACTTCTTGAACAGATCCTGTGTTTTTTCTGGTTTGGATCACATAGTAATGTGGTACCAGACTGAAGTAGTCGACTAAACCTGGTTTCGATCAATATTTTAGAGGATAACTCATGTTAGGTCTGGGTTAGGTCTAGGATTTGCCCTTATCAGGCTCATACTTTTGCATTTTTCGCATACTCGTTGACCAGATCCTGGGCTTTTTCTGGTTTGGATCACGTGGTAATGTGGTACCACACTGAAACAGTCAATTAAGCCTAGTCTGGGTCAACTTTTCAAAGGATAACGCATGTTAGGTCTGGGTTAGGTGTGTGATTTGCCCTCATGAGGTTCATACTTTCGCATATTTCTCATACTTGATGGACGGATTCTGAGCTTTTTCCGGTATGGATCACGTAGTAATGTGATACCACACTGAAACAGTCGACTAAACCTGGTCTCGATCAATATTTCAGATGATAACGCATGTTAGGTCTGGGCACGGTCTGGGATTTGCCCTCTTCAGTCTCACACTTTCGCATTCTTCACATACTTCTTGAACAGATCCTGTGTTTTTTCTGCTTTGGATCTCGTACTGATGTGGTACCACACTGAAACAGTCAATTAAACCTAGTCTGGGTCAACATTTCAAAGGATATCGCATGTTAAGTCTGGGTTAGGTCTAGGGTTTGCCCTCATCAGGCTCATACTTTCGCATATTTCTCATACTTCATGGCCGGATTCTGGGCTTTTTCCGGTATGGATCACGTAGTAGTGTGATACCACACTGAAACAGTCGACTAAACCTGGTCTCGATCAATATTTTACAGGATAACGCATGTTAGGTCTAGGTTAGGCCTGAGATTTGCTCTCATCGGTCTCATACTTTCGCAGTCTTCACATACTTCTTAACCAGATCCTGGGTTTTTTCTGGTTTGGATCGCATAGTAGTCTGGTACCACACTGAAACAGCCGATTGAACCAGGTTCCGATCAATATTTTAGATGATAACGAATGTTTGGTCTAGGTTAGGCCTGGGATTTGCCCTCATCAGACTCATACTTTCGTATTCTTCACACACTTGTTGAACAGATCCTGGGTTTTTTCTGCTTTGGATCACGTAGTAATGTGGTACCACACTGAAACAGTCTATTAAACCTGGTTTCGATGAATATTTTAGAGGATAACGCATGTTAGGTATAGGTTAGCTGATGGGATTTGCTCTCATCAGACTCATACTTTCGCATATTTATCAATCTTGTTGGCCACATCCTGGGCTTCCACTGGTTGGGATCACGTAGCAATGTGGTACCACACTGACACAGTCTATTAAACCTGGATTCGATCAATATTTTAGAGGATAACGCATGTTAGGTCTAGGTTAGGTCTGGGATTTGCTCTCGCCAGGCTCATTCTTACGCACATTTCTCATACTTGATGGCCAGATTCTGGGCATTTTTTGGCGTGGATCACGTAGTAATGAGGTACTACACTGAAACAGTCTATTAAACCTGGATTCGATCAATATTTTAGAGGATAACGCATGTTAGGTCCGGATTAAGTCTGGGATTTGCCCTCATCGGTCTCATACTTTCGCAGGCTTCACATACTTCTTAAACAGATCCTGAGTTTTTTCTGGTTTGGATCGCATAGTAGTCTGGTACCACACTGAAACAGCCGATTGAACCAGGTTCCGATCAATATTTTAGATGATAACGAATATTAGGTCTAGGTTAGGCCTGGGATTTGCCCTCATCAGACTCATACTTTCGTATTCTTCACATACTTGTTGAACAGATCCTGGATTTTTTTTGCTTTGGATCACGTAGTAATGTGGTACCACACTGAAACAGTCTATTAAACCTGGTTTCGATCAATATTTTAGAGGATAACGCATGTTAGGTCTACGTTAGGCCTGAGATTTGCTCTCATCGGTCTCATACTTTCGCAGTCTTCACATACTTCTTAAACAGATCCTGGGTTTTTTCTGGTTTGGATCGCATAGTAGTCTGGTACCACACTGAAACAGCCGATTGAACCAGGTTCCGATCAATATTTTAGATGATAACGAATGTTAGGTCTAGGTTAGGCCTGGGATTTGCCCTCATCAGACTCATACTTTCGCATTGTTCACATACTTGTTGAACAGATCCCACGTTATTGTCTGGTTTGGATCACGTAGTAATGTGGTACCACACTGAAACAGTCGACTAAACCTGGTCTCGATCAATATTTTAGGGGATAACGCATGTGAGGTCCAGGTTAGGTCTGGGATTTGCTCGCATCAGGCTCATACTTTCGCATATTTCTCATACTTGTTGGCCAGATCCTGGGCTTTTTCTGGTTTGGGTCACGTAATAATGTGGTACCACACTCAAACTGTCGACTAAACCTGGTCACAATCAATATTTTAGAGGATAACGCATGTTAGGTATAGGTTAGGTCTGGGATTTGCTCTCATCAGACTCATACTTTCGGATATTTATCAATCTTGTTGGCCACATCCTGGGCTTCCACTGGTTGAGAACACGTAGCAATGTGGTACCACACTGACACAGTCTATTAAACCTGGTTTCGATCAATATTTTAGAGGATAACGCATGTTAGGTCTAGGTTAGGTCTGGGATTTGCTCTCATCAGGCTCATACTTTCGCACATTTCTCATACCTGATGGCCAGATCCTGGACTTTTTCTGGTTTGGATCACGTAGTAATGTGGTGCCACACTGGAACAGTCGACTAAACCTGGTCACGATCAATATTTTAGGGGATAACGCATGTGAGGTCCAGGTTAGGTCTGGGATTTGCTCTCATCAGGCTCATACTTTCGCATATTTCTCATACTTGATGGCCAGATTCTGGGCTTTTTTTGGCTTCGATCATGTAGTAATGTGGTACTACACTGAAACAGTCTATTAAACCTGGATTCGATCAATATTTTAGAGGATTACGCATGTTAGGTCTAGGTTAGGTCTGGGATTTGCTCGCATCAGGCTCATACTTTCGCATATTTCTCATACTTGTTGGCCAGATCCTGGGCTTTTTCTGGTTTGGGTCACGTAGTAATGTGGTACCACACTGAAACTGTCGACTAAACCTGGTCACAATCAATAGTTTAGAGGATAACGCATGTTAGGTATAGGTTAGGTCTGGGATTTCCTCTCATCAGACTCATACTTTCGGATATTTATCAATCTTGTTGGCCACATCCTGGGCTTCCACTGGTTGAGAACAAGTAGCAATGTGGTACCATACTGACACAGTCTATTAAACCTGGTTTCGATCAATATTTTAGAGGATAACGCATATTAGGTCTAGGTTAGGTCTGGGATTTGCTCTCATCAGGCTCATACTTTTGCATATTTCTCATACTTGATTGTCAGATTCTGGGCTTTTCTTGGCTCGGATCACGTAGTAATGTGGTACCACACTGAAACAGTTTATTAAACCTGGTTTCGATCAATATTTTAGAGGATAACGCATGTTAGGTCTAGGTTAGGTCTGGGATTTGCTCGCATCAGGCTCATACTTTCGCATATTTCTCATACTTGTTGGCCAGATCCTGGGCTTTTTCTGGTTTGGGTCACGTAGTAATGTGGTACCACACTGACACTGTCGACTAAACCTGGTCACAATCAATATTTTAGAGGATAACGCATGTTAGGTATAGGTTAGGTCTGGGATTTGCTCTCATCAGACTCATACTTTCGGATATTTATCAATCTTGTTGGCCACATCCTGGGCTTCAACTGGTTGAGAACACGTAGCAATGTGGTACCACACTGACACAGTCTATTAAACCTGGTTTCGATCAATATTTTAGAGGATAACGCATGTTAGGTCTAGGTTAGGTCTGGGATTTGCTCTCATCAGGCTCATACTTTTGCATATTTCTCATACTTGATTGTCAGATTCTGGGCTTTTTTTGGCTCGGAGCACGCAGTAATGTGGTACCACACTGAAACAGTTTATTAAACCTAGTTTCGATCAATATTTTAGAGGATAACGCATGTTAGGTCTAGGTTAGGTCTGGGATTTGACCACATCAGGGTCTTTCTTTTGCAGTTTTAACATTCATGTTGACCTGATCGATGGTTCTTCCCGGTTTGGATCACGTAGTAATGTGGTACCACACTGAAACAGTATATTAAACCTGGTTTCGATCAATACTTTAGAGGATAACGCATGTCAGGTTTAGGTTAGGTCTGGGATTTGCTCTCATCAGGCTCATACTTTCATATATTTCTCAGACTTGTTGGCCAGATCCTGGGCTTCAACTGGTTGGGATCACGTAGTAATGTGGTACCACACTGAAACAGTCGACTAAACCTGTTCGCGATCAATATTTTAGAGGATAACGCATGTTAGGTCTAGGTTAGGCCTGAGATTTGCTCTCATCAGGCTCATACTTTGGCATATTTCTCATACTTGATGGCGAGATTCTGGGCTTTTTCCGGTTTGGGTCACGTAGTAGTGTGGTACCACAGTGAAACAGTCGACTAAACCTGGTCTCGATCAACATTTCAAAGGATAACGCATGTTAAGTCTGGGTTAGGTCTAGGATTTGCCCTCATCAGACTCGTACTTTCGCATTTTTCGCATACTCGTTGAGCAGATCGTGGGCTTTTTCTGGTTTGGATCACGTGGTAATGTGGTACCACACTGAAACAGTCAATTAAGCCTAGTCTGGGTCAACATTTCAAAGGATAACGCATGTTAGGTCTGGGTTAGGTCTGTGATTTGCCCTCATGAGGCTCATACTTTCGCATATTTCTCATACTTGATGGCCGGATTCTGGGCTTCTTCCGGTATGGATCACGTAGTAATGTGATACCACACTGAAACAGTCGACTAAACCTGGTCTCGATCAATATTTTAGAGGATAACGCATGTTAGGTCTAGGTTAGGCCTGAGATTTGCTCTAATCAGGCTCATACTTTCGCATATTTCTCATAGTTGATGGCCAGATTCTGGGCTTTTTCCGTTATGGGTCACGTAGTAGTGTGGTACCACACTGAAACAGTCGACTAAACCTAGTCTCGATCAACATTTCCAAGGATAACGCATGTTAAGTCTGGGTTAGGTCTAGGATTTGCCCTCATCAGGCTCATACTTTCGCATTTTTCGCATACTCGTTGACCAGATCCTGGGCTTTTTCTGGTTTGGATCACGTGGTAATGTGGTACCACACTGAAACAGTCAATTAAGACTAGTCTGGGTCAACATTTCAAAGGATAACGCATGTTAGGTCTGGGTTAGGTCTGTGATTTGCCCTCATGAGGTTCATACTTTCGCATATTTCTCATACTTGATGGACGGATTCTGAGCTTTTTCCGGTATGGATCACGTAGTAATGTGATACCACACTGAAACAGTAGACTAAACCTGGTCTCGATCAATATTTCAGATGATAACGCATGTTAGGTCTGGGCTCGGTCTGGGATTTGCCCTGTTCAGTCTCATACTTTCGCATTCTTCACATACTTCTTGAACAGATCCTGTGTTTTTTCTGGTTTGGATCACATAGTAATGTGGTACCAGACTGAAGTAGTCGACTAAACCTGGTTTCGATCAATATTTTAGAGGATAACTCATGTTATGTCTGGGTTAGGTCTAGGACTTGCCCTCATCAGGCTCATACTTTCGCATATTTCTCATACTCGATGGCCAGATTCTGGGCTTTTTGCGGTTTGGGTCACGTAGTAATGCGGTACCACATTGAAACAGTCCATTAAGCCTGGTTTCGGTCGATATTTTAGAGGATAACGCATGTTAGGTCTAGGTTAGGTCTGGGATTTGCTCTCATCAGGCTCATACTTTCGCATATTTCTCATACTTGATGGCCAGATTCTGGGCTTTTTTTGGCTTGGATCACGTAGTAATGTGGTACCACACTGAAACAGTCGACTAAACCTGGTCTCGATCAATATTTTAGAGGATAACGCTTGTTAGGTCCGGATTAGGTCTGGGATTTGCCCTCATCAGTCTCATACTTTCGCAGTCTTCACATACTTCTTAAACAGACCCTGGGTTTTTTCTGGTTTGGATCGCATAGTAGTCTGGTACCACACTGAAACAGCCTATTGAACCAGGTTCCGATCAATATTTTAGATCATAACGAATATTAGGTCTAGGTTAGGCCTGGGATTTGCCCTCATCAGACTCATACTTTCGTATTCTTCACATACTTGTTGAACAGATCCTGGGTTTCTTCTGCTTTGGATCACGTAGTAATGTGGTACCACACTGAAACAGTCTATTAAACCTGGTTTCGATCAATATTTTAGAGGATAACGCATGTTAGGTCTACGTTAGGTCTGGGATTTGCTCTCATCAGGCTCATACTTTCGCATGTTTCTCATACTTGATGGCCAGATTCTGGGCTTTCTCCGGTATGGATCACGTAGTAAAGTGGTACCACACTGAAACAGTCAACTTAACGTGGTTCCATCAATACTTCAGATGATAACGCATGTTATGTCTAGGTTAGGCCTGGGATCTGCCCTCATCAGACTCATACTTTCGCATTGTTCACATACTTGTTGAACAGATCCCACGTTTTTGTCTGGATTGGATCACGTAGTAATGTGCTACCACACCGAAACAGTTTAATAAACCAGGTTTCGATCAACATTTTAGAGGATAACGCATGTCAGGTCTAGGTTAGGTCTGGGATTTGCTCTTATCAAGCTCATACTTACGCACATTTCTCATACTTGATGGCCAGATTCTGGGCTTTTTTTGGCTTGGATCATGTAGTAATGTGGTACTACACTGAGACAGCCGATTGAACGAGGTTCCGATCAATATTTTAGAGGATAACGCATGTTAGGTATAGGTTAGGTCTGGGATTTGCTCTCATCAGACTCATACTTTCGCATATTTCTCATACTTGATGGCCAGATTCTGGGCTTTTTTTGGCTTCGATCACGTAGTAATGTGGTACTACACTGAGACAGTCTATTAAACCTGGATTCGATCAATATTTTAGAGGATAACGCATGTTAGGTCTAGGTTAGGTCTGGGATTTGATCTCATCAGGCTCATGCTTTCGCATATATCTCATACCTGATGGCCAGATCCAGGACTTTTTCTGGTTTGGATCACGTAGTAATGTGGTACCACACTGGAACAGTCGACTAAACTTGGTCACGATCAATATTTTAGGGGATAACGCATGTTAGGTCTAGGTTAGGTCTGGGATTTGCTCTCATCAGGCTCATACTTTCGCATATTTCTCATACTTGATGGCCAGATTCTGGGCTTTTTTTGGCTTCGATCATGTAGTAATGTGGTACTACACTGAAACAGTCTATTAAACCTGGATTCGATCAATATTTTAGAGGATAACGCATGTTAGGTCTATGTTAGGTCTGGGATTTGCTCGCATCAGGCTCATACTTTCGCATATTTATCAGTCTTGTTAGCCAGATCCTGGGCTTCCACTGGTTTGGATCACGTAGTAATGTGGTACCACGCTGAAACAATCGACCAAACCTGGTCACGATCAATATTTTAGGGGATAACGCATGTTAGGTATAGGTTAGGTCTGGGATTTGCGGTCATCAGGCTCATACTTTCACATATTTATCAATCTTGTTGGCCAGATCCTGGGCTTTTTTTGGCTTGGATCACGTAGTAATGTGGTACCACACTGAAACAGTCGATTAAACCTGGTCACGATCAATATTTTAGGGGATAACGCATATTAGGTCTAGGTTAGGTCTGGGATTTGCTCTCATCAGGCTCATACTTACGCACATTTCTCATACTTGATGGCCAGATTCTGGGCTTTTTTTGGCTTGGATCACGTAGTAATGTGGTACTACACTGAAACAGTCTATTAAACCTGGATTCGATCAATATTTTAGAGGATAACGCATGTTAGGTCTAGGTTTGGTCTGGGATTTGCTCTCATCAGGCTCATACTTTCGCATACTTCTCATACTTGATGGCCAGATTCTGGGCTTCTTTTGGCTTGGATCACGTAGTAATGCGGTACCACACTGAAACAGTTTATTAAACCTGGTCACAATCAATATTTTAGAGGATAACGCATGTTAGGTATAGGTTAGGTCTGGGACTTGCTCTCATCAGACTCATACTTTCGCATATTTATCAATCTTGTTCGCCACATTCTGGGCTTTTTTTGGCTTGGATCACGTAGTAATGAGGTACCACACTGAAACAGTTTATTAAACCTGGTTTCGATCAATATTTTAGAGGATAACGCATGTCAGGTCTAGGTTAGGTCTGGGATTTGCTCTCATCAGGCTCATACTTTCACAAATTTCTCATACTTGTTGGCCAGATCCTGGGCTTCCACTGGTTGGGATCACGTAGTAATGTGGTACCACACTGAAACAGTCGACTAAACCTGGTCACGATCAATACTTTAGGGGATAACGCATGTTAGGTCTAGGTTAGGTCTGGGATTTGCTCTCATCAGGCTCGAACATTCGCATATTTCTAATACTTGATGGCCAGATTCTGGGCTTTTTCTGGTTTGGATCACGTAGTAATGTGGTACCACACTGAAACACTCTATTAAACCTGGTTACCATCAATATTTTAGAGGATAACGCATGTTATGTCTAGGTTAGACCTGAGATCTGCCCTCACCAGACTCATACTTTCGCATTTTTCACATACTTGTTGAACAGATCCTGGGCTTTTCTGGCTTGGATCACGTAGTAATGTGGTACCACACTGAAACAGTATATTAAACCTGGTTTCGATCAATATTTTAGAGGATAACGCATGTTAGGTCTAGGTTAGGTCTGGGATTTGCTCTCATCAGACTCATACTTTCACATATTTATCAATCTTGTTGGCCACATCCTGGGCTTCCACTGGTTGGGATCACGTAGCAATGTGGTATCACACTGAAACAGTCGATTAATCCTGGTTTCGATCAATATTTTTGAGGATAACGCTTGCTAGGTCTAGGTTAGGTCTGGGATTTGACCACATCAGTGTCTTTCTATTGCAGTTTTAACATTCATGTTGACCTGATCGAGGGTTCTTCCTGGTTTGGATCACGTAGTAATGTGGTACCACACTGAAACTGTCAATTAAACCTGGTTTCGATGGATATTTTAGAGGATAACGCGTGTTAGGTCTAGGTTAGGTCTGGGATTTGCTCTCATCAGGCTCATACTTTTGCATATTTCTCATACTTGATTGTCAGATTCTGGGCTTTTTTTGGCTTGGATCACGTAGTAATGTGGCACCACACTGAAGCAGTCGAATAAACCTGGTCTCGATCAATATTTCAGAGGATAACGCATGCTAGGTCTACGTTAGGTGTGGGATTTGCTCTCATCAGGCTCATACTTTCGCATATTTCTCATACTTGATGGCTAGATCCTGGGCTTTTTCAGGATTGGATCACCTAGTAATGTGGTACCACACTGAAACAGTCAATTAAACCTGGTTACGATCAATATTTCATAGGATAACGCATGTTGGGTCTAGGTTAGTTCTGGGATTTGCTCTCACCAGGCTCATACCTTCGCATATTTCTCATATTTGTTGAACAGATCCTACGTTATTTTGTGGTTTGGATCACGTAGTTATGTGGTACCACACTGAAACAGTCGATTAATCCTGGTTTCGATCAATATTTTTGAGGATAACGCTTGCTAGGTCTAGGTTAGGTCTGGGATTTGACCACATCAGTGTCTTTCTATTGCAGTTTTAACATTCATGTTGACCGGATCGAGGGTTCTTCCTGGTTTGGATCACGTAGTAATGTGGTACCACACTGAAACTGTCAATTAAACCTGGTTTCGATCGATATTTTAGAGGATAACGCATGTTGGATCTAGGTTAGTTCCGGGATTTGCTCTCATCAGGCTCATACCTTCGCATATTTCTCATATTTGTTGGCCAGGTCCTGGGCTTTTTCAGGTATGGATCACGTAGTAATGTGGTACCACACTGAAGCAGTCGACCTAACCTGGTCACAATCAATATTTTAAAGGATAACGCATGTTAGGTATAGGTTAGGTCTGGGATTTGCTCTCATCAGACTCATACTTTCACATATTTATCAATCTTGTTGGCCACATCCTGGGCTTCCACTGGTTGGGATCACGTAGCAATGTGGTACCACACTGAAACAGTCGATTAATCCTGGTTTCGATCAATATTTTTGAGGATAACGCTTGCTAGGTCTAGGTTAGGTCTGGGATTTGACCACATCAGTGTCTTTCTATTGCAGTTTTAACATTCATGTTGACCTGATCGAGGGTTCTTCCTGGTTTGGATCACGTAGTAATGTGGTACCACACTGAAACTGTTAATTAAACCTGGTTTCGATCAATATTTTAGAGGATAACGCATGTTATGTCTAGGTTAGACCTTGGATCTGCCCTCACCAGACTCATACTTTCGCATTCTAAACATACTTGTTGACCAGATCCCTGGCTTTTTCTGGTTTGGATCACGTTGTAAAGTGGTACCACACAGAAACAGTCGATTAATCCTGGTCCCGATCAACATTTTATAGGATAACGCAAGTTTGGTCTGGGATAAGTCTGGGATCTGCCCTCATCAGGCTCATACCTTTGCACTTTTCACATACTTGTTGAACAGATCCTGGGCTTTTCTGGTTTGGACCACGTAGTAATGTGGAACCACACTGAAAGAGTCTATTAACCCTGGTTTCGATTAACATTTTAGAGGATAACGCAAGTTGGGTCTGGGATGGGTCTCGTATTTGCCCTCAACAGGCTCATACGTTCGCATTTTACACATACTTGTTCAACAGATCCTGGGTTTTTGCTGGTTTGGATCACGAAGTAATGTGGTACCACACTGAAGCTGTCAATGAAACCTGGTTTCGAGCACTATTTTGGCGGATAACACCGGTTATGGCTGGGTTAGGTCTTGGTTATGCCCGCATCTGGCACATACTTTTCGTTTCTTTGCATACTTGATGGCCTGGTCCTGGGTTTTTTCTGGTTTGGATCACGTAGTTATGTGGTACCACACTGAAACTTCTGATTAAACCTAACCTCGATCAATATTTTAGACGATAACGTACGTTAGGTCTGGGTTATTTCTGGGATTTCCCATCATCAGGCTCATACTTTCTCATCCTTCACATAGTTATTGAGCAGATCGTGGGCTTTTTCTGGAAAGGATCTCGTAGTAATGTGGCACCACACTGAAACAGTCAATTAAACCTGGTTTCGATCAATATTTTCGAGGATAACGCATGTTAGGTCTAGGTTACGCCTGGGATTTGCCCTCATCAGGGTCATACTTTCGCATTCTTCACATACTTGTTGAACAGAACCTGGTTTTTTTCAGGTTTGCATCACGTAGTTATGTGGTACCACTCTGAAACAGACCATTGAACCTGGTTTCGATTAATATTTTAGAGGATAACACATGTCAGGTCTAGGATAGGTCTGGGATTAGCCCTCATCAGGGTCATACTTTCGCAGTTTTAACATACATGTTGACCTGATCGAGGGTTTTTTCTGCTTTGGATCACGTAGTAATGTGGTAACAGACTGAAACAGTCCATTAAATCTGGTTTCGATCATTATTTTAGAGGATAACGCATGTTAGGTCTAGGTTAGGTCTGGGATTCGCCCTCATCAGGGTCATACATTCGCTGTTTTAACATACATATTGACCTGATCGATGGTTTTTTGTGCCTTGGATCACGTAGTAAAGTGGTACCACACTGAAACAGTGTATTAATCCTGGTCTCGATCAACATTTTATAGGATAACGCAAGTATAGTCTGGGATCTGCCTTCATCAGGCTCATACTTCCGCGGTTTTCACATACTTGTTGAACAGATCCTGGGTTTTTTGTGGTTTGGATCATGTAGTAATGTGGTACCACACTCAAGCAGTCCATGAAACCTGGTTTCGATCATTATTTTAGTGAATAACGCATGTTATGTCTAGGTTAGACCTGGGATCTGCCCTTACCAGACTCATACTTTCGCATTCTTCACATACTTGTTGAACAGAACCTGGTTTTTTTCAGGTTTGCATCACGTAGTTATGTGGTACCACTCTGAAACAGACCATTGAACCTGGTTTCGATCGATATTTTAGAGGATAACGCATGTTAGGTCAAGGTTAGGTCTGGGATTCGCCCTCATCAGGGTCATGCATTCGCAGTTCTAACATACATATTGACCTGATCGAGGGTTTTTTGTGCTTTGGATCACGTAGTAAAGTGGTACCACGCTGAAACAGTCGATTAATCCTGGTCTCGATCAATATTTTATAGGATAACGCAAGTATGGTCTGGGATAGGTCTGGGATCTGCCCTCATCAGGCTCATACCTTCGCATTTTTCACATACTTCTTGAACAGATCCTGGGTTTTTTCTGGTTTCGATCACGTAGTAATGTGGTACCAAACTGAAACAGTTAATTAATCCTGGTTTCGATCAATATTTTAGAGGATAACGCAAGTTAGGTCTGGGATAGGTCTGGGATTTGCCCTCATCATGCTCGAACATTCGCATATTTCTCATACTTGATGGCCAGATTCTGGGCTTTCCATGGTTTGGATCATGTAGTAATGTGGTACCACACTGAAACAGCCCATTAAACGTGGTTTCGATCAATATTTTAGGCGATAACGTAAGTTAGGTCTGGGTTATTTCTGGGATTTCCCATCATCAGACTCATACTTTCTCATCCTTCACATAGTTATTGAGCAGATCGTGGGCTTTTTCTGGATTGGATCTCGTAGTAATGTGGCACCACACTGAAACAGTCAATTAAACCTGGTTTCGATGAATATTTTAGAGGATAACGCAAGTTAGGTCTGGGATAGGTTTCGTATTTGCCCTCATCAGGCTCATACCATCGCACTTTTCACATACTTGTTGAACAGATCCTGGGCTTTTCTGGTTTGGATCACCTAGTAATGTGGTACCACACTGAATCGGTCCATTAAACCTGGTTTCGATCAATATTTTAGAGGATAACGCATGTTAGGTCTAGGTTAGGTCTGGGACTAACCCTCATCAGGGTCATACTTTCGCAGTTTTAACATACATGTTGACCTGATCGAGGGTTTTTTCTGCTTTGGATCACGTAGTAATGTGGTAACAGACTGAAACAGTCCATTAAATCTGGTTTCGATCATTATTTTAGAGGATAACGCATGTTAGGTCTAGGTTAGGTCTGGGACTAACCCTCATCAGGGTCATAGTTTCGCAGTTTTAACATACATGTTGACCTGATCGAGGGTTTTTCTGCTTTGGATCACGTAGTAATGTGGTAACAGACTGAAACAGTCCATTAAATCTGGTTTCGATCATTATTTTAGAGGATAACGCATGTTAGGTCTAGGTTACGCCTGGGATTTCCCATCATCAGACTCATACTTTCTCATCCTTCACATAGTTATTGAGCAGCTCGTGGGCTTTTTCTGGATTGGATCTCGTAGTAATGTGGCACCACACTGAAACAGTCAATTAAACCTGGTTTCGATGAATATTTTAGAGGATAACGCAAGTTAGGTCTGGGATAGGTCTCGTATTTGCCCTCATCGGGCTCATACCTTCGCACTTTTCACATACTTGTTGAACAGATCCTGGGCTTTTCCGGATTGGATCTCGTAGTAATGTGGCACCACACTGAAACAGTCAATTAAACCTGGTTTCGATGAATATTTTAGAGGATAACGCAAGTTAGGTCTGGGATAGGTCTGGGATTTGCCCTCATCATGCTCATACCTTCGCATTTTTCACATACTTCTTGAACAGATCCTGGGTTCTTTCTGGTTTCGATCACGTAGTAATGTGGTACCAAACTGAAACAGTCAATTCAACCTGGTTTCGATCAATACTTTAGAGGATAACGCAAGTTTGCTCTGGGATAGGTGTGGGATTTGACCACATCTGTGTCTTTCTATTGCAGTTTTAACATTCATGTTGACCTGATCGAGGGTTCTTCCTGGTTCGGATCACTTAGTAATGTGGTACCACACTGAAACTGTCAATTAAACCTGGTTTCGATCGATATTTTAGAGGATAACGCATGTTAGGTCTAGGTTAGCTCTGGGATCTGCCCTCATCATGCATATACCTTCGCATTTTTCACATACTTGTTGAACAGATCCCTGGCTTTTTCTGGTTTGGATCACATTGTAAAGTGGTACCACATTGAAACTGTCGATTAATCCTGGTCTCGATCAACATTTTATAGGATAACGCAAGTCAGGTCTGGGATAGGTCTGGGATCTGCTCCCTCAGGGGCTGTGTCCGGCCAGGTGTCCGGCGCAGTACGGGGCGTAGCGACCCCGAGGTACCTGATGCTAATCACACCGTAAGCCTCCTGTTGGTCGTCGCGACGACCCATTCACAACTCCAGTTTTGTTTTTGTGAATGGTACGTGGCGGCAGGAGGACCGGGGGCCTTGGCTTAACCGCCTGGGCCGCGAGGATGGTAACTCTATAAATTACCCTCTAATCCTAAGTTATGGTGCGCGGCGATGGGATGCATGGTTGGGAGAGAAGGCCCAATCCCTAGCGACCACCTCCGGGGGCACCTGCCGAACCCCCGGAGTATTAGGCTTCCCCAGGCATGGCGGCTCTGCCTGGGGTGACCTCCATTCCGACCACACTCGTGGGAACAGTAATGGACATTAATGACTCTCAAATTAGCAACCGGACTGGAAATTTGGAAAACGGAATGGCACGTGTATCGGCAGACGAGATTGGTTTATTGAACAATAATATGGATGGACCACTTCCTGGTGGGGTTAAACCCACGGTCAGGAGTGTGCAGGTGGTGAATCCCCCGTTGGGGGTCCACCTGGAGGGTGATGTTGACCTGGTCAGGGTCGGTCCCGCTCCTGTTGTCAGCCTAGAGCGGCTAAATGTCACGGAGTGGCGTAAGGCGGGGAGGGAGTCACCTCCCCGCAAGAGGCATGATGCCGTGGGATCGCTGCCTTCGATGGGCGGCGCAGCCCAGAGGAAAGATGAGGGGACGGTATGCGTTGGGAAGACCATCTCCCACACCCTCGACGACGACGACTCGCAGGATGGCGACGAGTGGGCGCCGAATCCTTGCACCGGTGACGAAGCTGAGAGTGGCGACTCCAGCGAGGGTTATGGTCCCGGTAAGAGAAAGAGGAAGGGCCCCGGGGCTGGAAGACCCAGGGGTATCTTCGTGGACCCCAAAAAGTTGGGTCCCGGGATGAAGGCCCTGCCGAAGCAGGCAGACCTCCGCAACATTGCGGAGGTCATGAAATCGGACGAGCTCCTGGGTCGGCTCAAGGAGCAACTAGAGTCCGTCGTCAAGGTGGCAGACACCGCAAGCCACCTTAAGACGACGGACATCCGTGGGCTCCGCTTGGCAGCGAGGGTGGCTATGGTCAGCGCCGAAGAACTTCACAGCAGAGCTGACCGTGCCGAAAATCCCAATAGGCCGGCCCGGGAGGTAGTCATTCGCCAGGGCGAGTGGGAGAGGAGGGCCAAGGCCCTCGAGAAGAGGTTGGAGGTGGCGGACAAGACCGCCACAACCCTGTCCGAGACCGTGAGAGTTAAGGACAGGGAGCTGGAGCACCTCAGGCGGGAAGTGGGCCGCCTGAGGTATAAGCAGGAGCAGCGGAGGCTGCTTCGGGAGGGGGAGGAGTTTGCCAGCGAGACGCCACCGGACCATGAATTGCCGTGTGTCCCTCGACCCCGGCGGAAGGATCTCCTTCCGTCAACATTTGCCGGGGAGGACACCGGCATGGAGGTCGAGACGTCGGTCGCAGGACCGTCGTCTGCAGCACGGCCTGCCCCGATTGAGGAGGAGAGTCCCGCGCCCGGAAACCCTTTGATGGTCATGATGACCGAAGTCGTCAAAAGGGTTTCCGAGATGGCGGGACACATATCGGCTGTCGAGAGCTGTTTCGACGCCCGTTTTGAGGCGGTGTGGCGGGCAGTGTCTCGCCCGCCGCTCGGGAATGTTCCGCTGCCCCCTTCCGCATCCGTGAGAGCGGCTCCGCCGGCTATGGCGAAAGTGCTGGAGGCGCCAAAAGGGAAGGCGAAGGGAACTGCGGTGACGAAATTGGGCAGCACCCCCAAGAAGAGAGATGCCGCCAAGGCCCAAGGAGGTACAGCAGCGGCCGGTGGGGCGGGCGTGGCGAATTCACCCGCCCCGAAATCTACGATGCCGCCGAAGGCAACGCATCGTCCCCCTCCACCACCTCCCAAGGCGGATAGCGGCAGGTCCGCACCGCCAGCCAACTCCATGGCAAAGTCCACCCCTGCTCCTGCCAACGATGGGCAGGGCTCCTGGGCTGAGGTGGTGAGGAGGGGGAAGAAGAGGGGTAGTGAAAAGGGTGCGGCACCTTCCGCGGCTTCCCCTAAGGGCGGCAAGATACCCGCTGCCAGTCGGCTAGCCGCCACTACGGCTGCGGGCAGTAAAAAGAAGGGTGGTGTCCAGGTTCCGGCGGCCAAACTACCGAGGTTGCCGAAGAATGCGGCAGTCTCGGTGACCGCCGCCTCCGGACGAGAAGGAGATTTGGGCCCCCTCCTCAATAGGGTGATGCCCGAGATTTGCAAAGATCTCGGGCTCACCGGGATGCGCCCCACCAGGGCAGTTACCGGGGCGCTATTGCTAGCGATCCGCGGTGAGAAGGGGAAAGAAAAGGCGACCGCCCTGAGGGCGCGTCTTGAGGGGGCCCTCCAGGTCGAGGGTGTTCGGGTGGCTTGCCCCCAAAAACAGGCCGAGTTAAGGGTGTCCGGCCTGTCGGAGGCAGCCACCCAGCAGGCTGTCAGGGAGGCCCTTGCCACAGCCGGGGGTTGCGGCGCTGCGGAGGTAAACGTTGGTGACCTCCGCCGGGACAGCTCGGGCATGTTTACTGCCTGGGCCCGCTGTCCCCTTCGCGCCGCAACCAAGCTCGCGAAGTCCGGCCGATTAATGGTCGGCTTCTTCGAGGCCCGGCTGGCAGTACTCGCAGCGAGGCCGCTGCAGTGCCACCGCTGCCTGGAGTTCGGACATGTCTGGCAGCGGTGCACCAGCACTGTCGATCGCAGCGGCCTCTGTTACCGCTGCGGAGGGGCCTCCCACACCGCACGGGAGTGCACGGCCGCCCCTAAATGCCCCCTTTGTGTGGGCTTGGGGCGGCCAGCGGATCACCGCATGGGTGGGGCGGCGTGCCGTCCCCCCAAACGCAAGGGGAAGAAGGCGAAAGGGTCGAGTGTGACCCCACCCACGGTGCCGGCTGGTGTTGAGCCGGCGCCGGTGCCCGTCGCGATGGAGGTCCAAGGGGCGGCTTGTACCCAGCCGTCCCCAGCTGTGGTGTCGGGTGCTATACCCGCCCCAGCCTCTGTTGTGACGGGAGGGGTGGTGGTGGCGGGAGTGACCGCCCCGCAGACAGTGACGGAGATGATGGAGGTGGATGTGGCGCCTTGCGACTCGGCGCCCACCACCTCCACGAAGTCGGAATGCATTTTGTCCGGGGGTGGCCCTGCAGAGTCCCCACTCCAATCGACATCCCAGCCGCCGTGCGGGTCAGAGCCCCTTAGTCGGGGGGTGATGGCCTCGTACGGCGGCAAAGATCCGGAGCGCACAGAGGCGTCCATAAGCACTGGAAGGGGAGGCCTGGAGGAGGCCGCGGGTGAGACCCGATAATGTCTCAACGCCTCCTCCAGGTAAATTTGAACCACTGCCGGGGGGCTCAGGATCTCATGCTCCAAACCCTCCGGCAGTGGAACATCGGGATGGCCGTGATCGCCGAGCCCTACCGTGTCCCCAAACACCCCGCTTGGGTGGGGGACCTTAACGGGGTCTCGGCGATCACCTGGCAGTACGGGCGCGGCACGTTGCCGTGCCCCGTAGTGGGGAGGGGCCACGGTTTTGTAGCGGTGAAGTGGGGGGAATTCGTGGTTGCCGGGTGTTACGCGTCGCCCGCTATGGGCCTCAGCGAATTTGAGGCGTACCTCGACGAGGTGGGGAGATGCATCTCCCCACATCTCGCCAGTGGGGTACTCGTCCTGGGCGATTTTAATGCCCACGCTGCAGCCTGGGGCTGCCCCAGGACGACCGTGAAGGGCGACGCGATGCTCGAATGGGCGGCGGGTCACGGCCTCGTAGTTTTGAATCAAGGGGCCGTGAGCACGTGCGTGCACGCGCGGGGCGAGTCGATCGTCGACATATCGTTGGGGAGCCCCGCCATAGCACGCCGTGTGTCCGACTGGAGGGTCGCGGAAGAGGTGGCCACGTTAAGCGACCACCTCTACATTACGTTTTCCGTATCCGCGACCCCCGGCTTAAATGGACCCCGCCAACCGGGCAGGGATGCACACCCGGCGCCACGCTGGTCCGCCAAGAGGCTGGACCCGGACGCCCTTGCGATGGCAGCCTCCGTTGTGGCATGGCAGGAGATGCCACGCCGGACCCTCGGCAATCCATCTGCCGGGGCGCGTTGGTTCCGGGAGACTATGACGTCGTTGTGTGACGCAGTCATGCCCCGGGCCACCGCCCCGAGCCGAGGGGGGTCCGTGTACTGGTGGTCGGGCGAGATCGAGGATTTACGCACTCGGTGCGTTGTCGCCCGACGCCAGTACACCCGCGCCAGGAGACGGCGCGGGGCGACGGAGGCAGAGGTGGTGGGGTTGCGCGGGGAATTTTCCCTGGCGCGAAGAACCCTCCGCCGGGCCATCGCGACCGCGAAAGCCCAGGCATGGACGGAGCTCCTCGGGTCTCTGGATGCAAATCCATGGGGGCGCCCTTATCATATGGTCGTAGGGAAGATGCGATCATGGGCGCCCCCGATCACAGAGAGCCTCGACCCCCAGCTGCTCGGGGAAACTATGCGCGTCCTCTTCCCCGCTGGGGGAGAGGCGTTCCTGCATCCCCCCGAGCCACAGCCGGATCACCCGCCTTGGTGGTCCGACGAACTGGGGGTCTCCGAGGAGGAGCTAGCTAGGGCCGTCCGGAGAATGGCTGCCAAGAAGACGGCGCCAGGACCGGACGGCATACCCGGCAAGGCCTGGGCAGTAGCGGTGGGCGTTTTGGGTGGCGGGTTGATACGCGTCTTCGACGCGTGCCTCCAGACCGGTCAGTTCCCCCCCATATGGAAGGTGGCGAGGTTGGTCCTCCTCCACAAGCCAGGGAAGCCCGCGGATTCTCCATCCGCGTTCCGACCCATTTGTCTGTTGGACGAGGCTGGGAAACTCCTCGAGCGGGTCATTGTATCCCGTCTCGAGGGGCATCTGTCCCGCGTCGGCCCTGATCTGGCCGACCGACAGTTCGGCTTTCGCCGGGGCCGTTCCACTGTCGACGCCATAGCGACCGTGCGGACCCTGGCGGAATCGGCAATCTCCCGGGGGGGTGTGGCGTTGGCAGTCTCGTTGGACATAGCCAACGCCTTTAACACCGTCTCCTGGGGGGCGATAGGTCGGGCACTCCAGTACCACCGGGTGCCCGCCTATCTGTGTCGACTGATCGGGGACTATCTGCGGGGCAGGGTAGTCCAATATCCGGGTCGGAACGGGATGGAGCAGAGAGCGGTGCACCGCGGCGTTCCACAGGGGTCGGTCCTCGGGCCGCTCCTGTGGAACTTGGCGTATGACGCGGTGCTGCGGGCTGACCTCCCCGTCGGCGTGTCGTTGGTTTGTTATGCCGACGACACCCTGGTGATTGCCGGCGGGGATACGTGGTGGAGGGCCGTGGCCCTCGCGGAGGAAGGGACGGCACGAGTCGTCGCCGAGGTAGAGCGTCTGGGGTTGCGCGTGGCACCCCAAAAGACCGAGGCCATCTGGCTGTGTAACGTCAGTGGTCGAGGGGTGCCGCGCCAGGCGTCTCTACGGGTGGGTGGAGCCCAAGTCGGGGTGGGGCGCCGGATGAAGTACCTGGGCCTCACCCTCGACAGCTACTGGCGGTTCGGGCATCATTTGGAAGGGTTGGGTCCCCGTATTGAAAGGGCAGCGGCCGCGTTAGGTCGCATAATGCCCAATCTCGGGGGACCCAACATGGCGGCACGGCGGCTGTATTTGGGAGTCGTCCGGTCCATGGCGCTTTATGGCGCGCCTATATGGGCCGGCGGTCTGATGGCCAATCGGCGGGGTGCATTTGTACTCCGTCGGTTACAGAGGTTGGTCGCCATCAGAGTCGTGCGGGGTTATCGCACGATCTCCTACACAGCCGCCACCTTGCTGGTGGGTTCCGCACCGTTTCACCTGCTGGCGAAAATGGACGCAGAGGTCTATCAAAACCTCTGCGACCTTCGCCAGCGGGGTGTGGACCCGCACGGCGAGGAGGCCGCCAGGGCCCGAAGCCAGGCGCGGCGACGCGTCTATAGTCGGTGGCTGGTCTGGTTATCCAAGCCAGACCAGCGGGATGATCGCGTCGCCGCGGCGGTCCGCCCAGAGTTTTATGCCTGGGTGGGCCGTAGCTGGGGTACGCCCACCTACCGCCTGACACAGGTACTGACCGGACACGGTTGCTTCGGTCGGTACCTGCATCGGATAGGGCGGGAGGCGACGGCTGCGTGCCATCATTGCAGGGGAAGGGAGGACACCGCGCAGCACACGCTGCAGTTTTGCCCGGCGTGGGCAGCGCAGCGCGGTGTCCTTATTAGAGCGATTGGAGCGGACCTCTCGCTGCCGGCCGTCATTCGTGCGATGGTCGGCCGCAAGGAGGCGTGGGCGGCCATGGCCTTGTTTTGTGAAGAGGTCATGGCCGCGAAGGAGGACGCCGAAAGGGCGCGAGAGGAGGTGGGGGGCAGGCGGCAACGTCGACCGTAAGACCCTCCACCGCTCCCCGTGGCAGGGGGAGCGCGAAGGGGTCGGTGATGGTGTTTGTGGTGCGAGGTGAGGGACTTTATCCCCTCATTCCCCCTCGCACCCAGCCTATCACCGGACCGGGGGCCGTGGTAGGGGCCCCGTCTAGCGGGGGCGGCAGTGTTAGCCGGCCCCGCAGCCGTGGTCGCGATCGGGTGGGGGCCCGGTCGCGGCTAGTAGCAACGGCGCGAGTGGGGGCGACGTCGCGTGTGACCGCGCGGCGTCGCCGGGGGGCAATCAGTTTAGTTTGCCCCCCATTGGGGGAGGAGGATCGCTTCTCCTCCCCCGGGAAGGGCCCGTAGTAGGGTGTTGCGCCAACGGGGAGAGTCACGGTAGTATCGCTAGTTTGGTTCCCGTGACTCTCCCCAGATAAAGGGCGCAGGCGGTCACCGTGGTGTTTTAGCCGGTAAGAGCCCGGCACTACCCCGGCCTCCCCCCCAGGGAGCCGGGGTGTCCATGAGGATTTCACCACGTTAAAAAAAAAAAAAAAAAAAAAAAGGTCTGGGATCTGCCCACATCAGGCTCATACATTCGCATTTTTCACACACTTGTTGAACAGATTCTGGGTTTTACTGGTTTGGATCACGTAGTAATGTGGTACCACACTGAATCAGTCGATTAAACCTGGTTTCGATCAATATTTTACAGGATAACGCATGTTAGGTCTAGATTAGGCCTGGGATTTGCCATCATGGGCTCATACTTTCGCATATTTCTCATACTTGTTGGCCAGATCCTTGGCTTTTTCTGGATTGGATCACGTAGAAATGTGGTACCACACAGAAACAGTCGGTTAATCCTGGTCGCGATCAACATTTTAGAGGATAACGCATGTTAGGTCTAGGTTAGCCCTGGGATTTGCCCTCATCAGGGTCATATCTTCGCATTTTTCACATACTTGTTGAACAGATCCTGGAATTTTTTCTAGATTGTATCACGTAGTAATGTGGTACCATACTGAAACTGTCGACTAAACCTGGTCTCGATCAATATTTTATAGGATAACGCAAGTTAGGTCTGGGGTAGGTCTGGGATCTGCCCTCATCAGGCTCATACCTTCGCATTTTTCACACACTTGTTGAACAGATCCTGGGTTTCTTCTAGTTTGGGTCACGTAGTAATGTGGTTCCACACTGAAACAGTCCATGAAACCTGGTTACGATCAATATTTTAGAGGATAACGCATGTTAGGTCTAGGTTACGCCCGGGATTTGCCCTCATCAGGGTCATACTTTCGCATTCTTCAAAGACTTGTTGAACTGATCCTGGGTTTTTTCTAGTTTGGATCACGTAGTAATGTGGTACCACACAGAAACAGTCTATTAAACCTGGTTACGATCAATATTTTAGAGGATAACACATGTTAGGCCTAGGCTAGGTCTGGGATTTGCCCTCATGAGGCTCATACTTTTTTTTTTTTTTTTTTTTTTTTGTCGTGGGGAAAATCTTCGAAAGACTCCCTCCCACCTCCTTGGGGAGAGGTGGGAGGCGTGTGTGGGATTCCCCGCGCCCGTAGAACGACAGGCGCGGGACCTACCCACTAAAAACCCCACGGTGACCCTTCGGCACGCTTTGGGAGGATACCGGGAATCGCTCGAAGCATTCTTCCGGTATCCTCCCCGTGCCCGCGCTTTCGCGCCCATCCCCCGGGGGGACAATCGGTCCCCCCAGTAGACACACTGCCTCATAGCGGCGGGACGGGGCCACTCCATCCCGCCGCTATCCGTCCCGGGGCCGCGTTTAGTGGCGGCTGCGAGCCCCAACTCGCAACCGCCCGCGACCCCGTTTCCATCCCTCGGCGGCCGGGCGTTCATGGCCGCACCAGACCGCCGAGGGTGCCTCCCCTTGCGTCGGACCGGTAGGGGAAGGCACTCCTACCCCCAACCGGTCCGACCCGGCGCCGCCTGGCGGGAGGAGGGTCCCCTCAGGACCCCCCTCCCAGCCTAGGTCATCCGCCACGCCGAGGCGGCCGCCCGCGACGCCTCGCGACCGGGCGACGACCTCGGGCCACCGCACGAGCGCGCGCTTCAGCACGCCGCTGAAGCTCGCGCTCCCTCCCCGCGGCCTCCTTCTGCAACATTACGTTCTCGCAGAAGGAGGCCACGGCCCTCCACTTCTCCTCGCTGCCGAGCATGGCGCGCACCACGCCCGGCAGCGAGACATCCCGCCCGACGACGCCGACCAGGACACGGCGCTCCCCCTCCCACGCGGGGCATACCTCCAGGGTATGATCCGCCGTGTCCTGCTCAGCGTCGCAGTGGCAGCAACGCGCCGTCGGCTCCTTCCCTATCCGGCACAGGTATCTTCCGAAGCTGCCATGCCCGGAAAATATCTGTGCCATCCGGTAGGTGAGGCTGCCATGGCCTCTGTCCAGCCACTCCTTCAGGAGTGGCCGAACAGCCCCGACAGTCCGGTGCCCCGCGGTTGGCAGAGCCAGCCGCTCCTGCCACGCGAGCAACACGGACTGCCGGGCCTGGCGCTTCAAATCGCCCCAAGCAGGTTCCTGCCCGCCCGGGACCGCCCCCACCCCCGCGCGACGGTCGACGCGGTGCCGGTACATCACCGCGTGCGACCGCGCGAGCAGGTCCATGGGCGGCATCCCCGCTAGAACCGTCGCCGCCTCATGTGACATGGTCCGATACCCGCGGACGACCCTGAGCGCCATGCGCCTCTGCACCCGACGCAGCATAGTCATGCTGCGCCGGGAGGCAGCCAGGTCGTCCGCCCAGACGGGGGCCCCGTATAGGGCCACCGACTGGACCATTGCCACATAGAGGCGACGAACTCGGCCCGCCGGGCCCCCCAGGTTGGGCAGGATCCGGCCCAGAGCCGCAACCATCCTTTCCAACCGGGGGACCAGGCAGCGGAAATGCTTCTCGAAACGCCAGTGGCTATCGAGGATCAGCCCTAGATACCTGATCTGGGGCTTCACCTCGATGTCAGCCCCACCCACCCGAATCAGAGGGGGTGGCGGATCCTGCCGAGGTGAATGAAACGCAATCACCTCGGTCTTATGGACCGCCACCGTCATCCCCATCCCCCTGATCCGGTCGACGACGCGTTGCGACCCCTCCTCCGCGCGACGCATGGCCCTCCCCCAGTGCGCCCCGACGGCCAGCACCAGTGTGTCATCCGCATAACACACCGTGCTGACGCCGTCGGGGAGGCCGGCCCGCAACACCGAGTCGTACGCGATGTTCCACAGGAGTGGCCCGAGGACCGACCCCTGCGGAACACCGCAGTACACCTCCCTCCGCATATCACCATCCCGGCCCGGATACTCGATCCACCTGCCGCGGAGATAATCCCCGACGACCGCCCTGAGACAAGGGGGGACTCGATGATATTCGAGTCCCCTCCTTATCTCTTCCCAGGGGAGGGTGTTAAAGGCATTGGCAATATCCAAGGATATTGCCAATGCCACCCCTCCCCGGGAGACGGCCGCCTCCGAGAGGGCCCTCACACGACCTATCGCGTCGATAGTCGATCGGCCCCCCCGGAAACCGAACTGGCAGTCGGCCAGACCGGGATCACCCCGCGACAGGTGCTCGACGAGGCGGGCAGCAATCACACGCTCGAAGAGCTTGCCCACCTCGTCGAGGAGACAAATGGGCCGGTATGCGGAGGGAGACTCCGCGGGCCGACCCTCCTTCCGGAGGAGGACCATCCTCGCCACCTTCCAACTGGGGGGGAATCGCCCGTCCCTCAGGCAGCGGTCGAACAACCGCCTGAGGTCGGCCCCAAGGACGCCCTGGGTCAAGACCCAAACCCGGCTGGGCACACCCTCCGGACCCGGGGCCGTGTTACGAACCCCGAGCCGTCTGATGGCCGCTGCCAGCTCCTCCTGCGTGACCCCCAGCTCGGCCGTCCACTCCACTGGGACAGCCGCCGCCGCCGGAGGACGCGGTCCCCTCTCCCCAATTGGGAAGAGTGTATTGACCACGTCCTCCAGCAGCCGGGGGTCAAGACCCTCGGTGACGGGGGGCGCCCACGGGCGGAGCTTATTCAGCACCACCTTATATGGGCGCCCCCATGGATCGTCATCAAGGGTCTGGAGGAGCTCCTTCCATGCCTGGGTCTTGGCCCGTTTGATGGCGACCTGCAGAGCAACCCGCGCCACGCGGTATGCTCCATACAGGTCATCAGCTGCCCTCGCTCGCGCCACGCCGTCGTCTGTACGTTGACGACGGCGCGCGCGGGTGTACTGGCGTCGGGCGCGGACAGTCGCGACTCGCAACTCCGCGATCGCGTCCGACCACCAGTACACCGCCCGGCGAGGAGAAGCCCGCCCGACCCGAGGCATCGCCGCGTCGCAAATACCCGCGACCAATGCTCCGAGCCGGGCGACCTCCTCCTCTATGCTCGGCAACTCGGCCGCTCCCTGCGGCCAAGTTGCAGCGAGGGCAGCTGCCATCAGGGCGTCCTTGTCCAGGCGCCGAAGCGCCCAGCGGCGTGGTGGGGTGCCACGCAGGCGGCCGTGTCGGGATGCACTCGCGGCGGCAGAGACCTCCATCCGGATGTACCGGTGATCGGAGAGTGTCTCTGCCCCCGCGACCACGTGCCAACCCGACACCATGCGCACGGCGTTGGGGGTCGCGAATCCAACATCCACGATGGACCCCCCATATCGCCGCACGCATGTGTGCTCCGACCCCCGGTTCAATACCCGGAGGTCGAGCCCCGCCGCCCAATCGCCCAGGATCCCGCCGCGAACGGAGGTCCTGGGGGATCCCCAAGCCACCGACTTGGCATTAAAATCCCCCAGGACCAGCACCGGCCGGGCCGCGTAGCGCTGCACGCATGCCGCGACCTCGGCCAAGTACAGCTCGAACGCAGCGTGACCGCTACGGGGCGAAATGTAGCACCCCACCACAGCGACTCCCCCCCAGTCCACGGCGACGAATCCCCGACCGCGCTCCAACAAGGAGAACGGTGGGGACCCGTCGCCCCCTCCCCATACCGTCGCCACCAAGCCGTCCGCGTCGCCCACCCAATGAGGGTGATCAGGGACGCGGTACGGCTCGGCGGCGACCGCCAGGCCAACCCCCCACTCCGCGAGGACTTGGGACATCAAGTCCTGTGCCGCGCGGCAGTGGTTGAGGTTGGCCTGGAGGAGGAGGCGGGGCGGCATTAATTAATGGCCGCGCCAGCCTCCTCCCGGCCGTCCGTCCCCGTAGCACCGTCCACCTCCATGGAGGACGATGCCACCGCCCTCGGCACCGGAGCCGGTGCAGCCCGCCTCTTCCTCTCCTTCCGGGAGGGAGGGGAGCACTTCTTGCTCCCCACCCTGTGATCGGCTGGCCTCCCCATGTCCGCACACAGCGGGCAGTGGGGGGCCGCCGAGCACTGGCTCGCACGGTGCTCTTTGGCACCGCAGCGGTAACACTGACCGCTGCGGTCCACCGGCGAGGTGCACCACTGCCTCACGTGCCCCAATTCGAGGCAGCGGTGACACTGGAGCGGGCGCGGCGCGAGGATTTCCACTCGCGCCGAAACCCACCCCACCAACACCCTCCCGGATTCCGCCACCTTACGGGCGGCGGAGAGGGGGCACCGGGCCCACACCGACCCGAGGCCGGAGGGCGACCTGCGGATCTCTCCGATCCGCAGGTCCTCCACAGGACAGTCCCCCGCCCTCGCAAGGGCACGGGACACATCCTGTGCGCTGACCGAGTCGTCCAGCCCACAAATGCGCATCTCCGTGCGCTTCGTGGGCCGGGCGACCCGGACACCTCGCTCGCCCAGCTGCTCCCGGAGCCTCTGGGCGAGACGATCCGCCTTCGCGCCGCCTTCTGCACCGGGGATCTCCAGCAAGAGACCCCCGGTCACGGCCCTCTTCGCCCTCACGGAGGCGATGCCCAGCTCTTCCAGCGAGATATTCTCCCTGGCGAGCCGCATCGCCTCCGCGAGGGTCAGGTCGCCCCCCTGCGCAACGGTCAGCGTCACCGCTGCCGTTTTTGGGGGACGACCTGGTCGTGCCTTCCCGACCTTCGCGGCCTTTACCTTGGCCGCCGGCGGCGGAGGCGGAGGCTGCGGTTGCGAGGCCTTCCTCGCCGCCCGCTTCGCCTTCCGCCCCACCACCTCACTCCACGCCACCCCCCCTTGGGAGGGTGCTGTGGAGGACGCGACCACCGCGACCACGGGTACACCACCCCCCTTGGGGGTCGCGACCCGGGGCTCTGGTGCCGCAACGCTGGGCGGAGCCTTCACTCCGCCCTTCTTTGCCTTCCCCGACTGTACCGGAACAGGTCGGGGAGGCACCGCCTTCCTGCTGACCGCTCTTCCGGCGAGGAGCTCCTCCCGGAAGGCGGCCAGCTTGCCATCAATCATGTCCCCAATCCTCCTCAGAAGATCGTCTTCTGAGGAGGACGGGGACTTCTTCACGGGCGGAGTGCGGGTGGAGGGGCCCGCGGTGCCCCGCACCACTGCCGCCGCACCCCGTTTATTTACCTCCGCCGAGGGACGCGGCGGTGGAGGAGGAGGGAGGATGGGAGGGAGGGCCGCGCTGTTCCACAGCGCCTCTGCCCTCCTCCTCCCCTGTCGCTCCTCCTCCAACAGGAGCTGCAGACGGGCGTTCCGCCCTCTCAGCTCCCGCGCCGCCTCCCTCATTTCCTCCGCCGCGGCCTTCAGGGCCTCCGCGCCACCGCTTTTCTGCCCCTTAAAGGCGCAGGCAGCGGCGACTTTCTCCACCCGCCTCAGGGACGAGGAGATCCTCTCCGATATCTCCTCGGTCACCTCGTCCCTGAGGCAACTCAGCCTCACCGACGGGCTCATCGCCCCGCCCACCTCGACGACGGCCTGCCCCGTCCTCTTCCTCTTAGAGCCTATGTGGCTCGTGCTGGAGGAGAAGGACGAGACCGACGCCGTCTCGTCGTCCTCCTCCACCCTCCACGAAGCCGGACCTGGCGCTGAGTGGGGCGCGAGCGCCGCCACCCTAACCCCAACCCCGTCTCCGTCCTCCCCAACCGACAAAACCCGCCCCATCCCCATTTTATTTTCTGTGTCCATAATAGTCCCACGAGATGGTCGGAAATAAAGGTCCACCCGGGCAGAGCCGCCTTACCCGGGTAAGCCTAATACTCCGGGGGTTCGGCAGGTTCCCCGGAGGTGGTCGCTTGGAATTGGGCCTTCTCCCCCAACCATGCATCCCATCGCCGCGGACCATAGCTTAGGATTGGAGGGCGATTTTATAGAGTCGCCATACTCGTGGCCCAGGCGGTTAAGCCAAGACCCCCGTTCCTCCTGCCGTCACGTACCATTCACAAAACCAATACGGAATTGTGAATGGGTCGTTGTGACGACCAACAGGAGGCTTACGGTGTGTGTATGACTCGGGTACCCCGGGTTCGTTAAGCCCGTACTGCAGCTGAAAGGCTGGCAGCCCCTGAGGGAATGAGGCTCATACTTTCGCATATTTCTCATACTTGATGGCCAGATCCTTGGCGTGTTCTGGATTGGAGCACGTAGTAATGTGCTACCATACTGAAACAGTCGACTAAACCTGGTCTCGATCAATATTTTAGAGGATAACGTATGTTTAGTCAAGGTTAGGTCTGGGATTTGCCCTCATTAGTCTAATACTTTCGCATTCGTCACATACTTCTTGAACAGATCCTGGGTTTTTTCTGGATAGGATCACCTAGTAATGTGGTACCACACAGAAACAGTCGGTTAATCCTGGTCTCGATCAATATTTTATAGGATAACGCAAGTTAGGTCTGGGATAGGTCTGGGATTTGCCCTCATCAGGCTCATACTTTCGCAGTTTTAACATATATGTTGACCTAATCGAGGTTTTTTTTCTGGTTTGGATCACGTAGTAATGTGGTACCACACTGAAAGGGTCTATTAACCTTGGTTTCGATCAATATTTTTGAGAATAACACATGTTAGTTCTGGGATAGGTCTAGGATTTGCCCTCATCAGGGTCATACTTTCGCAGTTTTAACATACATTTTGAACTGATCGATGGTTTTTTCTGCTTTGGATCGCGTAGTAAATTGGTACCTCACTGAAACAGTCAATTAAACTTGGTTTCGATCAATATCTTAGAGGATAACGCAAGGGAGGTTTAGGTTAGGCCTGGGATTTGCCCTCATCAGGGTAATACTTTCACATTTTTCGCAAACTTGTTGGCCAGATCCCGGGCTTTTTCTGGTTAGGATCACGAAGTAATGTGGTACCACACTGAAGCTGTCAATAAAACCTGGTTTC
Organism: Colletes latitarsis; assembly: GCF_051014445.1. Taxonomy (NCBI): domain Eukaryota; kingdom Metazoa; phylum Arthropoda; class Insecta; order Hymenoptera; family Colletidae; genus Colletes; species Colletes latitarsis. The sequence continues at coordinate 16,739,102 of NC_135137.1, forward strand.
GATCAATATTTTGGCGGATAACGCCGGTTAGGTATGGGTTAGGTCTGGGCCATGCCCGCATCTAGCTCATACTTTTGCGTTTTTTTGCATACTTGATGGCCTGGTCCTGGGTTTTTTCTGGTTTCGATCACGTAGTTATGTGGTACCACACTGAAACTTTTGATTAAACCTAACCTCGATCAACATTTTAGACGATAACGCAAGTTAGGTCTGGGTTATTTCTTGGATTTCCCATCATCAGACTCATACTTTCGCATTCTTCACATACTTGTTGAGCAGATCCTGGGCTTTACCTGGACTGGATCATGTAGTAATGTGGTACCACCCTGAAACAGACCATTAAACCTGGTTTCGATTAATATTTTAGAGGATAACACATGTTAGGTCTAGGTTAGGTCTGGGATTAGCCCTCATCAGGGTCATACTTTCGCAGTTTTAACATACATGTAGACCTGATCGAGGGTTTTTTCAGCTTTGGATCTCGTAGTAAAGTGGTACCACACTGAAACAGTCAATTATACCTGGTTTCGATCAATATTTTAGAGGATAACGCAAGTTAGGTTTAGGTTAGGCCTGGGATTTGCCCTCATCAGGGTCGTATTTTCGCATTTTTCACATACTTGTTGAACAGATCCTGGGTTTTTTTCTGGATTGGATCACGTAGTAATGTGCACCACACTGAAAGAGTCTATTAACCCTGGTTTCGAACAATATTTTAGACGATAACGCGAGTTAGGTCTGGGTTATCTCTGGGATTTCCCATCATCAGACTCATACTTTCGCATTCCTCACACACTTGTTGAACAGATCCTGGGTTTTTCTGGTTTGGATCACGTAGTAATGTGGTACCACACTGAATCAGTCCATTAAACCCGGTTACGATCAATATTTTACAGGATAACACATGTTACGTCTAGGCTAGGTCTGGGATTTGCCCTCATGCGGCTCATACTTTCGCATATTTCTCATACTTGATGGCCAGATCCTTGGCGTTTTCTGGTTTGGATCACGTAGTAATGCGGTACCACAGTGAATCAGTCCATTAAACCTGGTTTCGATCAATATTTTAGAGGACAACGCATGTTAGGTCTAGGTTTGGCCTGGGATTTGCCCTCATGAGGCTCATACTTTCGCATATTTCTCATACTTGATGGCCAGATCCTTGGCGTTTTCTGGATTGGATTACGTACTAATATGGCACCACACTGAAACAGTCGGTTAATCCTGGTCTCGATCAACATTTTATAGGATAACGCAAGTCAGGTCTGGGATTGGTCTGGGATCTGCCCACATCAGGCTCATACCTTCGCATTTTTCACACACTTGTTGAACAGATCCTGGGTTTTTTCTAGTTTGGATCACGTAGTAATGTGGTACCACACTGAAAGCGTCCATGAAACCTGGTTACGATCAATATTTTAGAGGATAACGCATGTTAGGTCTAGGTTACGCCTGGGATTTGCCCTCATCAGGGTCATACTTTCGCATATTTCTCATACTTGATGGCCAGATCCTTGGCGTGTTCTGGATTGGATCACGTAGTAATGTGGTACCAGACTGAAACAATCGATTAAACCTGGTTTCGATCAATATTTTTGAGGATAACGCATGTCAGGTCTGGGCTAGGTCTAGGATTTGCCCTCATCAGGCTCATACTTTCGCATATTTCTCATACTTCTTGAACAGATCCTGGGTTTTTTCTGGTTTTGGTCACATAGTAATGTGGTACCACACTGAAACAGTCAATTAAACCTGGTTTCGATCAACATTTTATAGGATAACCCAAGGCAGGTCTGGGATAGGTTTGGGATCTGCCCTCATCAGGCTCATACCTTCGCATTTTTCACATACTTGTTGAACAGTTTCTGGGCTTTTCTGGTTTGGATGACGTAGTAATGTGGTACAAGACTGAAACAGTCCATTAAATCTGGTTTCGATCAATATCTTAGAGAATAACGCATATTAGGTCTAGGTTAGGTGTGGGATTTGCTCTTTATCAGGCTCGTCGTTTCGCATATTTCTGATACTTGATGGCCAGATTCTGGGCTTTTTCTGGTTTGGATCACGTAGTAATGTGGTACCAGACTGAAACGATCCACTAAACCTGGTTTCGATCAATATTTTAGAGGACAACGCATGTTAGGTCTAGATTAGGCCTGGGATTTTCCCTCATCAGACTCATACTTCGGCATTCTTCACATACTTGTTGAACGGATCCCTGGCTTTTTCTGGTTTGGCTCACGTTGTAAAGTGGTACCACACTGAAACAGTCGACTAAACCTGGTCTAGATCAATATTTTAGAGGATAACGTATGTTTTGTCAAGGTTAGGTCTGGGATTTGCCCTCATTAGTCTAATACTTTCGCATTCGTCACATACTTCTTGAACAGATCCTGGGTTTTTTCTGGATTGGATCACCTAGTAATGTGGTACCACACTGAAACAGTCGATTAAACATGGTTTCGATGAATGTTTTAGAGGACAGCGCATGTTAGGTCTAGGCTAGGTCTGGGATTAGCCCTCATCAGGGTCATACTTTCGCAGTTTTAACATACATGTTGACATGATCGAGGGTTTTTTCTGCTTTGGATCACGTAGTAATGTGGTACCACACTGAATCAGTCGATTAAACCTGGTTTCGATCAATATTTTAGAGGATAACGGATGTTAGGTCTAGGTTAGGCCTGGGATTTGCCCTCATGAGGCTCATTCTTTCGCAGATTTCTCATACTTGTTGGCCAGATCCTTGGCTTTTTCTGGATTGGATCACGTAGAAATGTGGTACCACACAGAAATAGTCGGTTAATCCTGGTCTCGACCAATATTTTATAGGATAACGCAAGTTAGGTCTGGGATAGGTCTGGGATCTGCCCACATCAGGCTCGTTCCTTCGCATTTTTCACACACTTGTTGAACAGATCCTGGGTTTTTCTAGTTTGGATCACGTAGTAATGTGGTACCACACTGAAACAGTCCATGAAACCTGGTTACGATCAATATTTTAGAGGATAACGCATGTTAGGTCTAGGTTACGCCTGGGATTTGCCCTCGTCAGGGTCATACTTTCGCATTCTTCAAATACTTGTTGAACAGATCCTGGGTTTTTTCTAGTTTGGATCACGTAGTAATGTGGTACCACACAGAAACAGTCTATTAAACCTGGTTACGATCAATATTTTAGAGGATAACACATGTTAGGCCTAGGCTAGGTCTGGGATTTGCCCTCATGAGGCTCATACTTTCGCATATTTCTCATACTTGATGGCCAGATCCTTGGCGTGTTCTGGTTTGGATCACGTAGTAATGTGGTACCAGACTGAAACAATCGATTAAACCTGGTTTCGATCAATATTTTTGAGGAAAACGCATGTTAGGTGTAGGTTAGGCCTGGGATTTTCCCTCATCAGACTCATACTTTCGCATTCTTCACATACTTGTTGAACAGATCCTGGGTTTATTCTGGTTTGGATCACGTAGTAATGTGGTACCACACTGAAGCAGTCAACTTAACGTGGTTCGATCAATATTTTAGATGATAACGCATGTTATATCTAGGTTAGGCCTGGGATCTGCCCTCATCTGGCTCATACATTCGCAGTTTTAACATACACGTTGACCTAATCGAGGTTTTTTTCTGGTTTGCATCACGTAGTAATGTGGTACCACACTGACAGAGTCTATTAACCCTGGTTTCGAACAATATTATAGACGATAACGCAAGTTAGGTCTGGGTTATTTCTGGGATTTCCCATCATCAGACTCATACTTTTTTTTTTTTTTTTTTTTTTTTTTTGTCGTGGGGAAAATCTTCGAAAGACTCCCTCCCACCTCCTTGGGGAGAGGTGGGAGGCGTGTGTGGGATTCCCCGCGCCCGTACAACGACAGGCGCGGGACCTACCCACTAAAAACCCCACGGTGACCCTTCGGCACGCTTTGGGAGGATACCGGGAATCGCTCGAAGCATTCTTCCGGTATCCTCCCCGTGCCCGCGCTTTCGCGCCCATCCCCCGGGGGGACAATCGGTCCCCCCAGTAGACACACTGCCTCATAGCGGCGAGACGGGGCCACTCCATCCCGCCGCTATCCGTCCCGGGGCCGCGTTTAGTGGCGGCTGCGAGCCCCAACTCGCAACCGCTCGCGACCCCGTTTCCACCCCTCGGCGGCCGGGCGTTCATGGCCGCACCAGACCGCCGAGGGTGCCTCCCTTTGCGTCGGACCGGTAGGGGGAGGCACTCCTACCCCAACCGGTCCGACCCGGCGCCGCCTGGCGGGAGGAGGGTCCCCTCAGGACCCCCCTCCCAGATCAGACTCATACTTTCGCATTTTTCAAATACTTGTTTAACAGATCCTAGGTTTTTTTCTGGTTTGGATCTCGAAGTAATGTGGTACCACACTGAAGCTGTCAATGAAACCTGGTTTCGAGCAATATTTTGGCGGATAACACCGGCTAGGTCTGGGTTACGTCTGGTATTTGCAAACATCTTCCTCATACTTTCGCATTTTTCGCATACTTGAATGGCCAGATACTGGTCTTTTTCTGGTTTGGATCACGTAGTAATGTGGTACCACACTGAAACAGACAATTAAACATGGTTGCGATTAATATTTTAGAGGATAACGCCGGTTATTCCTGGGTAAGTTCTGGTATTTGCAATCATCTGCCTCATACGTTCGCATTTTTCGCATACCTGTTGGCCAGATCCTGGGCTTTATCTGATTTGGATCACGTAGTAATGTTGTACTACTCTGAAACAGTCAATTAAACCTGGTTCCGGTGAATATTTTAGAGGATAACGCCGGCTAGGTCTAGGTTAGGTCTAGGATTTGCCCTCATCTGCTTCTTTCGCATTTTTCGCATACTTCTTGGCCAGATCCTGGGTTTTTTTCTGGTTAGGATCAGGAGTTAATGTGGTGGAGCACTGAAACAGTCAATTCAACCTGGATTGGATCAAGATTTTAGAACATAACGTCGGTAATGTCTGGGATACGTCTGGTATTTGCAATCATCTTCCACATACTTTCGCATTTTTCGCATACTTGAATGGCCAGATCCTGGGCTTTTTCTGGTTTGGATAACGTATTAATGTGGTGCCACACTGAAACAGTCAATTAAACCTGGTTCGGATGAATATTTTAGAGTATAACGCCGGTTATGACTGGGTTAGGTCTGGTATTTGCCATCATGTAGCTCATATTTTCGCATTTTTCGCATACGTAAACTGCCAGATCCGGGCTTTTTCTGGTTAGCATCATGTACTAATGTGGTGCCACACTGAAATAGTAAATTCAACCTGGATTCGGTCAATATTTTAGAGGATAACACCGGTTAGTTCTGGGTTAGGTCTGGTATTTGCCACCAACTATCTCATAATTTCGCATTTTTCGCATACTTGAATGGCCAGGTCCTGGGCTTTTTCTGGTTGGGATAATGTAGTAATGTGGTACAACACTGAAACAGTCAATTAAACCTGGTTCCGATGAATTTTAGAGGATTACGCCGGCTAGGTCTGTGTTAGCTCTAGGATTTGCTCTCATCTGGCTCTTTCGCATTTTTCGCATACTTGTTGGCCAAATCCTGGGTTTTTTCTGGTTAGGATAAAGTGTTAGTGTGGTGGAACACTGAAATAGTCAATCCAACCTTGATTCGATCAATATTTTAGAGGATAACCCCGGTTATGTCTGGATTAGGTCTGGTATTTGCAATAATCTGGTTGATATTTTCGCATTTTTCGCATGCTTGAGTGGTCAGAGCCTGTGTTCTTTCTGGTTTGGATCACGTAGTAATGTGGTACCACACTGAAACAGACAATTAAACATGGTTCCGGTTAATATTTTAGAGGATAACGCCGGTTATTCCTGGGTAAGTTCTGGTATTTGCAATCATCTGCCTCATCCGTTCGCATATTTCGCATACCTGTGGGCCAGATCCTGGGCTTTTTCTGATTTGGATCACGTAGTAATGTTGTACAACTCTGAAACAGTCAATTAAACCTGGTTCCGATGAATATTTTAGAGGATAACGCCGGCTAGGTCTGGGTTAGGTCTGGGATTTGCCCTCATCTGGTTCTTTCGCAATTTTCGCATACTTCTTGGCCAGATCCTGGGTTTTTTTCTGGCTAGGATCAGGAGTTAATGTGGTGGAGCACTGAAGTAGTCAATTCAACCTGGATTCGATCAGTATTTTAGAGGATAACACAGGTTAGGTCTGGGTTACGTCTGGTATTTGCTATCACCTTCCACATACTTTCGCATTTTTCGCATACTTGAATGGCCAGATCCTGGTCTTTTTCTGGTTTGGAAAATGTAGTAACGTGGTACCACACTGAAACAGTCAACTAAACCTGGATTTGATCAATATTTTAGAGAATAACACCGGTTAGGTCTGGGTGAGGTCTGAGATTTGCCCGCATCTTCCTCATACTTTCGCATTGTTCGCATCATTGTTGGCCAGATCCTGGGCTTTCTCTGGTTAGGATCAGGTGTTAATGTGGTGGAGCACTGAAACAGTCTATTAAACCTGGTTTCGATCAATATTTCAGAGGATAACCCCGGTTATGTCTGGGTAAGGTCTGGTATTTCCAATCATCTTCCACATACTTTCGCATTTTTCGCATACTTGAATGGCCAGATCCTGGGATTTTTCTGGTTTGGATAACGTATTAACGTGGTGCCACACTGAAATAGTCAATTCAACCTGGATTCGATCAATATATTAGAGGATAAACACAGGTTAGGTCTGGGTTACGTCTGGTATTTGCTATCACCTTCCTCACACTTTCGCATTTTTCGCATACTTCATGGCCAGATCCTGGGCTTTTTCTGGTTTGGATCACGTAGTTATCTGGTACCACACTGAAACAGTCAACTGAACCTGGTATCGATCAATATTTTAGAGGATAACACCGGTTGTGTCTGGGTCAGGTCTGGTATTTGTCATCATCTAGCTCATACTTTCGCATATTTCGCATTCTAGGTGGCCAGATCCTGGGCTTTTTCTGGTTTGGATAACGTAGCTATGTGGACAGGCACTGAAACAGTTAATTAAGCATGGCCTCGTTCATTATTTTAAAGTCTGGCACCAGATGGGTCACTTTTAGGTGTTGGATTTGCCCTCATCTGGCTCATACTTTCGCATTCCTGGCATACTTCTTGGCCAGATCCTGGGTTTCTTTCTGGTTTGGATAACGTATTAATGTAGTGCCACAGTGAAACAGTCAATTGAACCTGGTTTCGATCAATATTTTAGAGGATAACACAGGTTAGGTCTGGGTTACGTCTGGTATTTGCTATCACCTTCCACATACTTTCGCATTTTTCGCATACTTGAATGGCCAGATCCTGGTCTTTTTCTGGTTTGGAAAATGTAGTAACGTGGTACCACACTGAAACAGTCAACTAAACCTGGATTTGATCAATATTTTAGAGAATAACACCGGTTAGGTCTGGGTGAGGTCTGAGATTTGCCCGCATCTTCCTCATACTTTCGCATTGTTCGCATCATTGTTGGCCAGATCCTGGGCTTTCTCTGGTTAGGATCAGGTGTTAATGTGGTGGAGCACTGAAACAGTCTATTAAACCTGGTTTCGATCAATATTTCAGAGGATAACCCCGGTTATGTCTGGGTAAGGTCTGGTATTTCCAATCATCTTCCACATACTTTCGCATTTTTCGCATACTTGAATGGCCAGATCCTGGGCTTTTTCTGGTTTGGATCACGTAGTAATCTGGTACCACACTGAAACAGTCAACTGAACCTGGTATCGATCAATATTTTAGAGGATAACACCGGTTGTGTCTGGGTCAGGTCTGGTATTTGTCATCATCTAGCTCATACTTTCGCATATTTCGCATTCTAGGTGGCCAGATCCTGGGCTTTTTCTGGTTTGGATAACGTAGCTATGTGGACAGGCACTGAAACAGTTAATTAAGCATGGCCTCGTTCATTATTTTAAAGTCTGGCACCAGATGGGTCACTTTTAGGTGTTGGATTTGCCCTCATCTGGCTCATACTTTCGCATTCCTGGCATACTTCTTGGCCAGATCCTGGGTTTCTTTCTGGTTTGGATAACGTATTAATGTAGTGCCACAGTGAAACAGTCAATTGAACCTGGTTTCGATCAATATTTTAGAGGATAACACAGGTTAGGTCTGGGTTACGTCTGGTATTTGCTATCACCTTCCACATACTTTCGCATTTTTCGCATACTTGAATGGCCAGATCCTGGTCTTTTTCTGGTTTGGAAAATGTAGTAACGTGGTACCACACTGAAACAGTCAACTAAACCTGGATTTAATCAATATTTTAGAGAATAACACCGGTTAGGTCTGGGTGAGGTCTGAGATTTGCCCGCATCTTCCTCATACTTTCGCATTGTTCGCATCATTGTTGGCCAGATCCTGGGCTTTCTCTGGTTAGGATCAGGTGTTAATGTGGTGGAGCACTGAAACAGTCTATTAAACCTGGTTTCGATCAATATTTCAGAGGATAACCCCGGTTATGTCTGGGTAAGGTCTGGTATTTCCAATCATCTTCCACATACTTTCGCATTTTTCGCATACTTGAATGGCCAGATCCTGGGATTTTTCTGGTTTGGATAACGTATTAACGTGGTGCCACACTGAAATAGTCAATTCAACCTGGATTCGATCAATATATTAGAGGATAAACACAGGTTAGGTCTGGGTTACGTCTGGTATTTGCTATCACCTTCCTCACACTTTCGCATTTTTCGCATACTTCATGGCCAGATCCTGGGCTTTTTCTGGTTTGGATCACGTAGTAATCTGGTACCACACTGAAACAGTCAACTGAACCTGGTATCGATCAATATTTTAGAGGATAACACCGGTTGTGTCTGGGTCAGGTCTGGTATTTGTCATCATCTAGCTCATACTTTCGCATATTTCGCATTCTAGGTGGCCAGATCCTGGGCTTTTTCTGGTTTGGATAACGTAGCTATGTGGACAGGCACTGAAACAGTTAATTAAGCATGGCCTCGTTCATTATTTTAAAGTCTGGCACCAGATGGGTCACTTTTAGGTGTTGGATTTGCCCTCATCTGGCTCATACTTTCGCATTCCTGGCATACTTCTTGGCCAGATCCTGGGTTTCTTTCTGGTTTGGATAACGTATTAATGTAGTGCCACAGTGAAACAGTCAATTGAACCTGGTTTCGATCAATATTTTAGAGGATAACACCGGTTATGTCTGGGTTAGGTCTGGTATTTCCACTCATCTGACTCATACATTCGCATTTTTCGCTAACCTGTTGGCCAGATCCTGGGCTTTCTCTGGTTTCGATCACGTAGTAATGTGGTACCACACTGAAACAGTCTATTAAACCTGGTTTCGATCTATATTTTAGAGGATAACACCGGTTAGGTCTGGGCTACGTCTGGGATTTGCCCTCAGCGGGCTCGTAGTTTCGTATTTTTCGCATACTTGTTGGCAAGAACCTGGGTTTTTTCTGGTTTGGATCATGTAGTAATGTGGTACCACACTGAAACAGTCAATTAAACCTGGATTTGATCAATATTTTAGAGGATAACACCGGTTAGGTCTGGGTTTGGTCTGGGATTCGCCCTCATCTGGCTCATAATTCCGCATTTTTCGCATACTTAAATGGCAAGATCCTGGGCTTTTTCTGGTTTGGATAGCAAAGTAATGTGGTAGCACACTGAAACAGTCAATTAAGCATGGTTCCGATTAATATTAAACTGTATAACAGGGTTTAGGTCTCGTTTAGGTCTGGGATTTGCCCTCATCTGGCTCAGACTTTCGCATTTTTCGCATACTTCGTGGCGAGATCCTGGGCTTTTTCTGATTTGGATCATGTAGTAATTTGGTACCACACTGAAACAGTGGATCAAGCCTGGATTTGATCAGTAATTTAGAGGATAACACTGGTTATGTCTGGGTTGCGTCCGGTACATGCAACCATCTGCCTCATACTTTCGCATTTTTCGCATACTTGTTGGCCAGATCCTGGGCTTTCTCTGATTACGATCACGTAGTAATGTGGTACCACACTGAAACAGTCAATTAAACCTGAATGTGATCAATATTTAAGAGGATAGCACCAGTTAGGTCTGGGATAAGTCTGGGATTTGCCCTCATCTGCCTCATACTTTCGCATTTTTCGCATACTTGTTGGCCAGATCCTGGGCTTTCTCTGGTTAGGATCAGGTGTTAATGTGGTGGAGCACTGAAATAGTCTATTAAACCTGGTTTCGATCAATATTTCAGAGGATAACCCCGGTTATGTCTGGGTAAGGTCTGGTATTTCCAATCATCTGACTAATACATTCGTAATTTTCGCTTACCTGTTGGCTAGATCCTTGGCTTTTTTCTGGTTAGGATCACGAATTGATGCGGTACCGCACTGAAATAGTCACTTAATCCTGGGTTCGATCATTATTTTGGAGGATGACACCGGTTAGGCCAGGGTTTCGTCTGGTATTTGCCATCATCCGGCTCATAGTTTCGCATTTTTCGCATACTTGTTGGCCAGATCCTGGGCTTTCTCTGGTTTGGATCACGTAGTGATGTGGAAACACACTGAAACAGTCTATTAAACCTGGTTTCGATCAATATTTCAGAGGATAACCCCAGTTATGTCTGGGTAAGGTTTGGTATTTCCAATCATCTGACTAATACATTCGCATTTTTCGCATACCTGTTGGCCAGATTCTGGGTTTCTTTCTGGTTTGGATAACGTATTAATGTAGTGCCACAGTGAAACAGTCAATTGAACCTGGTTTCGATCAATATTTTAGAGGATAACACCGGTTATGTCTGGGTTAGGTCTGGTATTTCCAATCATCTGACTCATACATTCGCATTTTTCGCTAACCTGTTGGCCAGATCCAGGGCTTTCTCTGGTTTCGATCACGTAGTAATGTGGTACCACACTGAAACAGTCTATTAAACCTGGTTTCGATCTATATTTTAGAGGATAACACCGGTTAGGTCTGGGCTACGTCTGGGATTTGCCCTCATCGGGCTCGTAGTTTCGTATTTTTCGCATACTTGTTGGCAAGAACCTGGGTTTTTTCTGGTTTGGATCACGTAATAATGTGGTACCACACTGAAACAGTCAATTAAACCTGGATTTGATCAATATTTTAGAGGATAACACCGGTTAGGTCTGGGTTTGGTCTGGGATTTGCCCTCATCTGGCTCATAATTCCGCATTTCACGCATACTTAAATGGCAAGATCCTGGGCTTTTTCTGGTTTGGATAGTAAAGTAATGTGGTAGCACACTGAAACAGTCAATTAAGCATGGTTCCGATTAATATTAAACTGTATAACAGGGTTTAGGTCTCGTTTAGGTCTGGGATTTGCCCTCATCTGGCTCAGACTTTCGCATTTTTCGCATACTTCGTGGCGAGATCCTGGGCTTTTTCTGATTTGGATCATGTAGTAATGTGGTACCACACTGAAACAGTGGATCAAGCCTGGATTTGATCAGTAATTTAGAGGATAACACTGGTTATGTCTGGGTTGCGTCCGGTACATGCAACCATCTGCCTCATACTTTTTTTTTTTTTTTTTTTTTTTTGTCGTGGGGAAAATCTTCGAAAGACTCCCTCCCACCTCCTTGGGGAGAGGTGGGAGGCGTGTGTGGGATTCCCCGCGCCCGTACAACGACAGGCGCGGGACCTACCCACTAAAAACCCCACGGTGACCCTTCGTCACGCTTTGGGAGGATACCGGGAATCCCTCGAAGCATTCTTCCGGTATCCTCCCCGTGCCCGCGCTTTCGCGCCCATCCCCCGGGGGGACAATCGGTCCCCCCAGTAGACACACTGCCTCATAGCGGCAGGACGGGGCCACTCCATCCCGCCGCTATCCGTCCCGGGGCCGCGTTTAGTGGCGGCTGCGAGCCCCAACTCGCAACCGCCCGCGACCCCGTTTCCACCCCTCGGCGGCCGGGCGTTCATGGCCGCACCAGACCGCCGAGGGTGCCTCCCCTTGCGTCGGACCGGTAGGGGGAGGCACTCCTACCCCCAACAGGTCCGACCCAGCGCCGCCTGGCGGGAGGAGGGTCCCCTCAGGACCCCCCTCCCAGCCTAGGTCATCCGCCACGCCGAGGCGGCCGCCCGCGACGGCTCGCGACCGGGCGACGACCTCGGGCCACCGCACGAGCGCGAGCTTCAGCGCGCCGCTGAAGCTCGCGCTCCCTCCCCGCGGCCTCCTTCTGCAACATTACGTTCTCGCAGAAGGAGGCCACGGCCCTCCACTTCTCCTCGCTGCCGAGCATGGCGCGCACCACGCCCGGCAGCGAGACATCCCGCCCGACGACGCCGACCAGGACACGGCGCTCCCCCTCCCACGCGGGGCATACCGCCAGGGTATGATCCGCCGTGTCCTGCTCAGCGTCGCAGTGGCAGCAACGCGCCGTCGGCTCCTTCCCTATCCGGCACAGGTATCTTCCGAAGCTGCCATGCCCGGAAAATACCTGTGCCAGCCGGTAGGTGAGGCTGCCATGGCCTCTGTCCAGCCACTCCTTCAGGAGTGGCCGAACAGCCCCGACAGTCCGGTGCCCCGCGGTTGGCAGAGCCAGCCGCTCCTGCCACGCGAGCAACACGGACTGCCGGGCCTGGCGCTTCGAATCGCCCCAAGCAGGTTCCTGCCCGCCCGGGACCGCCCCCACCCCCGCGCGACGGTCGACGCGGTGCCGGTACATCACCGCGTGCGACCGCGCGAGCAGGTCCATGGGCGGCATCCCCGCTAGAACCGTCGCCGCCTCATGTGACATGGTCCGATACCCGCGGACGACCCTGAGCGCCATGCGCCTCTGCACCCGACGCAGCATAGTCATGCTGCGCCGGGAGGCAGCCAGGTTGTCCGCCCAGACGGGGGCCCCGTATAGGGCCACCGACTGGACCATTGCCACATAGAGGCGACGAATTCGGCCCGCCGGGCCCCCCAGGTTGGGCAGGATCCGGCCCAGAGCCGCAACCATCCTTTCCAACCGGGGGACCAGGCAGCGGAAATGCTTCTCGAAACGCCAGTGGCTATCGAGGATCAGCCCTAGATACCTGATCTGGGGCTTCACCTCGATGTCAGCCCCACCCACCCGAATCAGAGGGGGTGGCGGATCCTGCCGAGGTGAATGAAACGCAATCACCTCGGTCTTATGGACCGCCACCGTCATCCCCATCCCCCTGATCCGGTCGACGACGCGTTGCGACCCCTCCTCCGCGCGACGCATGGCCCTCCCCCAGTGCGCCCCGACGGCCAGCACCAGTGTGTCATCCGCATAACACACCGTGCTAACGCCGTCGGGGAGGCCGGCCCGCAACACCGCGTCGTACGCGATGTTCCACAGGAGTGGCCCGAGGACCGACCCCTGCGGAACACCGCAGTACACCTCCCTCCGCATATCACCATCCCGGCCCGGATACTCGATCCACCTGCCGCGGAGATAATCCCCGACGACCGCCCTGAGACAAGGGGGGACTCGATGATATTCGAGCCCCCTCCTTATCTCTTCCCAGGGGAGGGTGTTAAAGGCATTGGCAATATCCAAGGATATTGCCAATGCCACCCCTCCCCGGGAGACGGCCGCCTCCGAGAGGGCCCTCACACGACCTATCGCGTCGATAGTCGATCGGCCCCCCCGGAAACCGAACTGGCAGTCGGCCAGACCGGGATCACCCCGCGACAGGTGCTCGACGAGGCGGGCAGCAATCACACGCTCGAAGAGCTTGCCCACCTCGTCGAGGAGACAAATGGGCCGGTATGCGGAGGGAGACTCCGCGGGCCGACCCTCCTTCCGGAGGAGGACCATCCTCGCCACCTTCCAACTGGGGGGGAATCGCCCGTCCCTCAGGCAGCGGTCGAACAACCGCCTGAGGTCGGCCCCAAGGATGCCCTGGGTCAAGACCCAAACCCGGCCGGGCACACCATCCGGACCCGGGGCCGTGTTACGAACCCCGAGCCGTCTGATGGCCGCTGCCAGCTCCTCCTGCGTGACCCCCAGCTCGGCCGTCCACTCCACTGGGACAGCCGCCGCCGCCGGAGGACGCGGTCCCCTCTCCCCAATTGGGAAGAGTGTATTGACCACGTCCTCCAGCAGCCGGGGGTCAAGACCCTCGGTGACGGGGGGCGCCCACGGGCGGAGCTTATTCAGCACCACCTTATATGGGCGCCCCCATGGATCGTCATCAAGGGTCTGGAGGAGCTCCTTCCATGCCTGGGTCTTGGCCCGTTTGATGGCGACCTGCAGAGCAACCCGCGCCACGCGGTATGCTCCATACAGGTCATCAGCTGCCCTCGCTCGCGCCACGCCGTCGCCTGTACGTTGACGACGGCGCGCGCAGGTGTACTGGCGTCGGGCGCGGACAGTCGCGACTCGCAACTCCGCGATCGCGTCCGACCACCAGTACACCGCCCGGCGAGGAGAAGCCCGCCCGACCCGAGGCATCGCCGCGTCGCAAATACCCGCGACCAATGCTCCGAGCCGGGCGACCTCCTCCTCTATGCTCGGCAACTCGGCCACTCCCTGCGGCCAAGTTGCAGCGAGGGCAGCTGCCATCAGGGCGTCCTTGTCCAGGCGCCGAAGCGCCCAGCGGCGTGGTGGGGTGCCACGCAGGCGGCCGTGTCGGGATGCACTCGCGGCGGCAGAGACCTCCATCCGGATGTACCGGTGATCGGAGAGTGTCTCTGCCCCCGCCACCACGTGCCAACCCGACACCATGCGCACGGCGTTGGGGGTCGCGAATCCAACATCCACGATGGACCCCCCATATCGCCGCACGCATGTGTGCTCCGACCCCCGGTTCAATACCCGGAGGTCGAGCCCCGCCGCCCAATCGCCCAGGATCCCGCCGCGAACGGAGGTCCTGGGGGATCCCCAAGCCACCGACTTGGCATTAAAATCCCCCAGGACCATCACCGGCCGGGCCGCGTAGCGCTGCACGCATGCCGCGACCTCGGCCAAGTACAGCTCGAACGCAGCGTGACCGCTACGGGGCGAAATGTAGCACCCCACCACAGCGACTCCCCCCCAGTCCACGGCGACGAATCCCCGACCGCGCTCCAACAAGGAGAACGGTGGGGACCCGTCGCCCCCTCCCCATACCGTCGCCTCCAAGCCGTCCGCGTCGCCCACCCAATGAGGGTGATCAGGGACGCGGCACGGCTCGGCGGCGACCGCCAGGCCAACCCCCCACTCCGCGAGGACTTGGGACATCAAGTCCTGTGCCGCGCGGCAGTGGTTGAGGTTGGCCTGGAGGAGGAGGCGGGGCGGCATTAATTAATGGCCGCGCCAGCCTCCTCCCGGCCGTCCGTCCCCGTAGCACCGTCCACCTCCATGGAGGACGATGCCACCGCCCTCGGCACCGGAGCCGGTGCAGCCCGCCTCTTCCTCTACTTCCGGGAGGGGGGGGAGCACTTCTTGCTCCCCACCCTGTGATCGGCTGGCCTCCCCATGTCCGCACACAGCGGGCAGTGGGGGGCCGCCGAGCACTGGCTCGCACGGTGCTCTTTGGCACCGCAGCGATAACACTGACCGCTGCGGTCCACCGGCGAGGTGCACCACTGCCTCACGTGCCCCAAGGCAGCGGTGACACTGGAGCGAGCGCGGCGCGAGGATTTCCACTCGCACCGAAACCCACCCCACCAACACCCTCCCGGATTCCGCCACCTTACGGGCGGCGGAGAGGGGGCACCGGGCCCACACCGACCCGAGGCCGGAGGGCGACCTGCGGATCTCTCCGATCCGCAGGTCCTCCATCTGCCTCATACTTTCGCATTTTTCGCATACTTGTTGGCCAGATCCTGGGCTTTCTCTGGTTAGGATCAGGTGTTAATGTGGTGGAGCACTGAAACAGTCTATTAAACCTGGTTTCGATCAATATTTCAGAGGATAACCCCGGTTATGTCTGGGTAAGGTCTGGTATTTCCAATCATCTGACTAATACATTCGTATTTTTCGCTTACCTGTTGGCTAGATCCTTGGCTTTTTTCTGGTTAGGATCACGTATTGATGCGGTACCGCACTGAAATAGTCAATTCAACCTGGATTCGATCATTATTTTAGAGGATAGGTTAGGTCTGGGTTACGTCTGGTATTTGCAATCATCTGCCTCATACTTTCGCATGTTTCGCATGCTTGTTGGCCAGATCCTGGGCTTTTTCTGATTTGGATCATGTAGTAATGTGGTACCACACTGAAACAGCGGATTAAGCCTGGATTTGATCAGTAGTTTACAGGATAACACTGGTTAGGTCTGGGTTGCGTCTGGTACTTGCAACCATCTGCCTCATACTTTCGCATTTTTCGCATACTTGTTGGCCAGATCCTGGGCTTTTTCTGATTACGATCACGTAGTAATGTGGTACCACACTGAAACAGCCAATTAAACATGGTTTCGACCAACATTTTAGAGGATAACACCGGTTAGGTCAGGGATAGGTCTGGCATTTGCCATCATCTAGCTCATACTTTCGCATATTTCGCATACTTGAATGACCAGTTCCTGGACTTTTTCTGGTTTGGATAGTGTAGTAATGTGGCACCACACTGAAACAGTGGATTAAGCCTGGATTTGATCAGTAGTTTAGAGGATAACACTGGTTAGGTCTGGGTTGCGTCTGGTATTTGCCATCATCTAGCCCATACTTTCTCCATCTTCGCTTACCTGTTGGCCAGATCCTGGGCTTTCTCTGGTTTGGATCACGTAGTAATGCGGTACCACACTGAAACAGTCAATTAAACATGGTTTCGACCAACATTTTAGAGGATAACACCGGTTAGGTCAGGGATAGGTCTGGTATTTGCCATCATCTAGCTCATACTTTCGCATATTTCGCATACTTGAATGACCAGTTCCTGGGCTTTTTCTGGTTTGGATAGTGTAGTAATGTGGCACCACACTAAAGCAGTCAATTAAACCTGGCCTCGATTAATACTTAACAGTATAACAGGGGTTAGGTCCCGTTTAGGTGTGGGATTTGCCCACATTGAAACAGGCAATTAAACATGGATTCGATCTAAATTTTAGAGGATATCACTGGTCAGGTCAAGGATAGGTCTGGTAATTGCCTTCATCTGGCTCATAGTTTCGCATTTTTCGCATACTCATTGGCCAGCTCCTGTGTTTTTTCTGGTTTGGATCGCGTAGTAATGTGGCACCACACTAAAGCAGTCAATTAAACCTGGCCTCGATTAATATTTAACAGCATAACAGGGGTTAGGTCCCGCTTAGGTGTGGGATTTGCCCTCATCGGGCTCGTAGTTTCGTATTTTTCGCATACTTGTTGGCAAGAACCTGGGTTTTTTCTGGTTTGGATCACGTAGTAATGTGGTACCACACTGAAACAGTCAATTAAACCTGGATTTGATCAATATTTTAGAGGATAACACCGGTTAGGTCTGGGTTTGGTCTGGGATTTGCCCTCATCTGGCTCATAATTCCGCATTTTTCGCATACTTAAATGGCAAGATCCTGGGCTTTTTCTGGTTTGGATAGTAAAGTAATGTGGTAGCACACTGAAACAGTCAATTAAGCATGGTTCCGATTAATATTAAACTGTATAACAGGGTTTAGGTCTCGTTTAGGTCTGGGATTTGCCCTCATCTGGCTCAGACTTTCGCATTTTTTGCATACTTCGTGGCGAGATCCTGGGCTTTTTCTGATTTGGATCATGTAGTAATGTGGTACCACACTGAAACAGTGGATCAAGCCTGGATTTGATCAGTAATTTAGAGGATAACACTGGTTATGTCTGGGTTGCGTCCGGTACATGCAACCATCTGCCTCATACTTTCGCATTTTTCGCATACTTGTTGGCCAGATCCTGGGCTTTCTCTGGTTAGGATCAGGTGTTAATGTGGTGGAGCACTGAAACAGTCTATTAAACCTGGTTTCGATCAATATTTCAGAGGATAACCCCGGTTATGTCTGGGTAAGGTCTGGTATTTCCAATCATCTGACTAATACATTCGTATTTTTCGCTTACCTGTTGGCTAGATCCTTGGCTTTTTTCTGGTTAGGATCACGTATTGATGCGGTACCGCACTGAAATAGTCAATTAATCCTGGGTTCGATCATTATTTTGGAGGATGACACCGGTTAGGCCAGGGTTTCGTCTGGTATTTGCCATCATCCGGCTCAGAATTTCGCATTTTTCGCATACTTGTTGGCCAGATCCTGGGCTTTCTCTGGTTTGGATCACGTAGTCATGTGGAAACACACTGAAACAGTCTATTAAACCTGGTTTCGTTCAATATTTCAGAGGATAACCCCGGTTATGTCTGAGTAAGGTCTGGTATTTCCAATCATCTGACTAATACATTCGCATTTTTCGCTTACCTGTTGGCCAGATTCTGGGTTTTGTCTGGTTTGGATCACGTAGTAATGTGGTACCACGCTGAAACTGTCAACTAAACCTGGTTTCGACCAATATTTTAGAGGATAACACCGGTTAGGTCTCGGATAGGTCTGGAATTTGCCCTCATCTAGCTCGTACTCTCGCATTTTCGCATACTTGTTGGCCAGGTCCTTGGTTTTTTTCTGGTTAGGATCACGTATTTATGCGGTACCGCACTGAAATAGTCAATTCAACCTGGATTCGATCATTATTTTAGAGGATAGGTTAGGTCTGGGTTACGTCTGGTATTTGCAACCATCTGCCTCATACTTTCGCATTTTTCGCATACTTGGATGGCCAGAACCTGGGCTTTCTCTGGTTTGGATCACGTAGTAATGTGGTACCACTCTGAAACAGGCAACTCAAACCTGGATTCGATGCATATTTTAGAGGATAACACCGGTTAGGTCTGGGTTAGGTCTGGTATTTGGTCTCATCTGGCTCATACTTTCGCATTCTTCGCATACTTTTTGGTCAGATCCCGGGTTTTTCCTGATTGGGATCACGTACTAATATGGTGCCACACTGAAATAGTCAATTCAATCAGGAGTCGCTCAATATTTTAGAGGATAACGCCGGTTATTTCTGGATTACGTCTGGTATTTGCAATCATCTTCGTCATACTTTCGCATTGTTCGCATCATTGTTGGCCAGATCCTGTGCTTATGCTGGTTTGGATCACGTGGTAATGTGGTACCACACTGAAACAGTCAATCAAACCTGGATTTGATCAATATTTCAGAGGATAACACCGGTTAGGTCTGGGTTAGTTCTGGTATTTGCAATCATCTGACTCATACTGTCGCCTTTTTCGCATGCTTGTTGGCCAGGTCCTGGGCTTTTTCTGATTACGATCATGTAGTAATGCGGTACCACACTGAAGCAGTCAATTAAACCTGGCTTCGATCTAAATTTTAGAGGATAACACTGGTTAGGTCTGGGATAGGTCTGGTAATTGCCTTCATCTGGCTGATAGTTTCGCATTTTTCACATACTCATTGGCCAGATCCTGGGTTTTTTCGGGTTTGGATCGCGTAGTAATGTGGCACCACACTGATGCAGTCAACTAAACCTGGCCTCGATTAATATTTAACAGTATAACAGGGGTTAGGTCCCGTTTAGGTGTGGGATTAGCCCTCATCTGGCTCATACTTCTGCAATTTTCGCATAATTGGTGGTCAGATCCTTGGCTTTCTTCTGATTACGATCATGTAGTAATGCGGTACCACACTGAAGCAGTCAATTAAACCTGGCTACGATCTAAATTTTCGAGGATAACACTGGTTAGGTCTGGGTTAGGTCTGGTAATTGCAACCATCTGCCACATACCTTAGCATTTTTCGCGTACTTGTTGGCCAGATCCTGGGTTCTTCTGGTTAGGATCACGTAGTATTGTGGTATCACACCGAAACAGTCAATTAAACCTGGATTTGATCAATATTTTAGAGGATAACACCGGTTAGGTCTGGGTTAGGTCTGGGATTTGCCCTCATCTTACTCGTACTTTCGCATTTTTCGCATACTTGAATGGCCAGATCCTGGGCTTTTCCTGGTTTGGATAATGTAGTAATGTGGTACCACACTGAAACAGTCAATGAAACATGGTTACGACTAATATTTTAGAGGATAACGCCGGTTATTCCTGGGTTACGTCTGGTATTTGGAACCATCTGTCTCTTACTTTCGCATGTTTCGCAAACTTGGATGGCCAGTTCTTGGGCTTTTTCTGGTTTGGATCACGTAGTAATGTAGTACCAGACTGAAACAGTCAATTAAACATTGTTACGACCAATATTTTAGACGATAACACCGGTAAGATCTGGGATAGGTCTGGGATTTGGCCTCATCTAGCTCATACATTCGCATTTTTCGCATACTTGATGGCCAGGTCCTTGGTTTTTTATGGTTAGGATCACGTATTGATGCGGTGCCGCACTGAAATAGAAAATTAAACCTCGATTCGATCATTATTTTAGAGGATGACACCGGTTAGGTCTGGGTTACGTCTGGTATTTGCAATAATCCGCCACATACTTTCGCATTTTTCGCATACTTGTTGGCCAGATCCTGGGCTTTCTCTGGTTGGTATCAGGTGTTAATGTAGTGGAGCACTGAAGCAGTCTATTAAACCTGGTTTCGATCAATATTACAGAGGATAACCCCGGTTATGTCTGGGTTAGGCCTGGGATTTGACATCATCTAACTTATACATTCGCATTTTTCGCATACTTCATGGCCAGATCCAGGGTTTTTTTCTGGTTTGGATAACGTATTAATGTGATTCCACACCGAAACAGACAACTCAACCTGGATTCGATCAATAGTTTAGAGGATAACACCGGTTAGGTGTGGGATACCTCTGGTATTTGCAATTATCTTCCTCATACTTTCGCATTTTTCGCATACATGAATGGCCAGTTCCTGGCCTTCTTCTGGTTAGGATCACGTAGGAATGTGGTACCTCACTGATGCAGTTAATTATACCTGCTTTCCAGCAATATTTTAGAGGATAACACAGGTTAGGTCTTAGATAGCTCTGGGATTTGCCCTCATCTGGCTCGTACTTTCGCATTTTTCGCATACTTGTTGGCCAGATCGTGGGTTTAATTCTGGTTTGGATAACGTATTATTGTGGTGCCACTCCGAAATAGTCAACTAAACCTGGTTCCGATTAATATTTTAGAGGATAACACCGGTAAGGTCTGGGTTACGTCTGGTATTTGCAATTATCTGCCCCATACTTTCGCATTTTTCGCATACTTGTTGGCCAGGTCCTTGGTTTTTTTCTGGTTGGGATCACGTATTGATGGGGTACCACACTGAAACAGTCAATAAATCCTGGATTTGATCGATACTTTAGAAGATAACTCCGGTTAGGTTTGTGTTAGGTCTGGTATTTGAAATCATCTGGCTCATACTATAGCATTCGTCGCATACTTAAATGGCCAGATCCTCGGCTTTTTCTGGTTTGCATCACGTAGTAACGCGGTACCACACTGAAACAGTCAATTAAACCTGTCCTTGATCAATATTTTAGAGGGTAACACCGGTTAGGTCTGTGATAGGCCTGGGATTTGCCATCATCAAGCTCATACTCTCGCATTTTCCGCATACTTGAGTGGCCAGATCATCGGCTTTTTCTGCTTAGGATCACGTATTAATGGGGTACCACACTGAAATAGTCAATTAAACATGGTTCCGATTAAAATTTTACAGGATAACATCGGTTATGTCTGGGTTAGTTCTGGTATTTGCCCTCATCTGCCTCATACTTTCGCATTTTTCGCGTACTTGTTGGCCAGATCCTGGGTTCTTCTGGTTAGGATCACGTAGTATTGTGGTATCACACCGAAACAGTCAATTAAACCTGGATTTGATCAATATTTTAGAGGATAACACCGGTTAGGTCTGGGTTAGGTCTGGGATTTGCCCTCATCTTACTCGTACTTTCGCATTTTTCGCATACTTGAATGGCCAGATCCTGGGCTTTTCCTGGTTTGGATAATGTAGTAATGTGGTACCACACTGAAACAGTCAATGAAACATGGTTACGACTAATATTTTAGAGGATAACGCCGGTTATTCCTGGGTTACGTCTGGTATTTGGAACCATCTGTCTCTTACTTTCGCATGTTTCGCAAACTTGGATGGCCAGTTCTTGGGCTTTTTCTGGTTTGGATCACGTAGTAATGTAGTACCAGACTGAAACAGTCAATTAAACATTGTTACGACCAATATTTTAGACGATAACACCGGTAAGATCTGGGATAGGTCTGGGATTTGGCCTCATCTAGCTCATACATTCGCATTTTTCGCATACTTGATGGCCAGGTCCTTGGTTTTTTATGGTTAGGATCACGTATTGATGCGGTGCCGCACTGAAATAGAAAATTAAACCTCGATTCGATCATTATTTTAGAGGATGACACCGGTTAGGTCTGGGTTACGTCTGGTATTTGCAATAATCCGCCACATACTTTCGCATTTTTCGCATACTTGTTGGCCAGATCCTGGGCTTTCTCTGGTTGGTATCAGGTGTTAATGTAGTGGAGCACTGAAGCAGTCTATTAAACCTGGTTTCGATCAATATTACAGAGGATAACCCCGGTTATGTCTGGGTTAGGCCTGGGATTTGACATCATCTAACTTATACATTCGCATTTTTCGCATACTTCATGGCCAGATCCAGGGTTTTTTTCTGGTTTGGATAACGTATTAATGTGATTCCACACCGAAACAGACAACTCAACCTGGATTCGATCAATAGTTTAGAGGATAACACCGGTTAGGTGTGGGATACCTCTGGTATTTGCAATTATCTTCCTCATACTTTCGCATTTTTCGCATACATGAATGGCCAGTTCCTGGCCTTCTTCTGGTTAGGATCACGTAGGAATGTGGTACCTCACTGATGCAGTTAATTATACCTGCTTTCCAGCAATATTTTAGAGGATAACACAGGTTAGGTCTTAGATAGCTCTGGGATTTGCCCTCATCTGGCTCGTACTTTCGCATTTTTCGCATACTTGTTGGCCAGATCGTGGGTTTAATTCTGGTTTGGATAACGTATTATTGTGGTGCCACTCCGAAATAGTCAACTAAACCTGGTTCCGATTAATATTTTAGAGGATAACACCGGTAAGGTCTGGGTTACGTCTGGTATTTGCAATTATCTGCCCCATACTTTCGCATTTTTCGCATACTTGTTGGCCAGGTCCTTGGTTTTTTTCTGGTTGGGATCACGTATTGATGGGGTACCACACTGAAACAGTCAATAAATCCTGGATTTGATCGATACTTTAGAAGATAACTCCGGTTAGGTTTGTGTTAGGTCTGGTATTTGAAATCATCTGGCTCATACTATAGCATTCGTCGCATACTTAAATGGCCAGATCCTCGGCTTTTTCTGGTTTGCATCACGTAGTAACGCGGTACCACACTGAAACAGTCAATTAAACCTGTCCTTGATCAATATTTTAGAGGGTAACACCGGTTAGGTCTGTGATAGGCCTGGGATTTGCCATCATCAAGCTCATACTCTCGCATTTTCCGCATACTTGAGTGGCCAGATCATCGGCTTTTTCTGCTTAGGATCACGTATTAATGGGGTACCACACTGAAATAGTCAATTAAACATGGTTCCGATTAAAATTTTACAGGATAACATCGGTTATGTCTGGGTTAGTTCTGGTATTTGCCCTCATCTGCCTCATACTTTCGCATTTTTCGCATACTTCGTGGCCAGATCCTTGGTTTTTTTCTGATTACGATCACGCAGTAATGTGGTACCACACTGAGACAGTCAATTAAACCTGGTTCCGATTAATATTTTAGACGGTAACACCGGTTACGGCTGGGTTATGTCTGGTATTTGCAACCACCTGCCTCATACTTTCGCATTTTTCGCATACTTGAATGGCCAGATCCTAGGCTTTTTCCGGTTAGGATCACGTATTGATGTGGTACCACACTGAAATAGTCAATTAAACATGGTTCCGGTTATTATTTTAGAGGATAACGCCAGTTATGGCTGGGTAAGGTCTGGTATTTGCCCTCATATGGCCCATACTTACGCATTTTTCGCATACTTCGTGGCCAGATCCATGATTTTTTTCTGATTACGATCACGCAGTAATGTGGTACCACACGGAGACAGTCAATTAAACCTGGATTTGATCAATATTTTAGAGGATAACACTGGTTACGTCTGGGATACGTCTGGTATTTGCAATCATCTTCCTCATACTTTCGCATTTTTCGCATACTTGGATGGCCACATCCTGGGCTTTTTCTGGTTTGGATCACGTAGTAATGCGGTACCACACTGAAACAGTCAATTAAACCTGTCCTTGATCAATATTTTAGAGGGTAACACCGGTTAGGTCTGGGTTAGGCCTGGGATTTGCCATCATCAAGCTCATACTCTCGCATTTTTCGC
Organism: Colletes latitarsis; assembly: GCF_051014445.1. Lineage (NCBI taxonomy): Eukaryota > Metazoa > Arthropoda > Insecta > Hymenoptera > Colletidae > Colletes > Colletes latitarsis. Next base: position 16,763,424 of record NC_135137.1, read on the forward strand.
ATACTTCGTGACCAGATCCTTGGTTCCTTTCTGATTACGATCACGCAGTAATGTTGCACCACACTGAAACAGTCAATTAAACCTGGATTTGATCAATATTTTAGAGGATAACACCGGTTAGGTCTGGGTTAGTTCTGGTATTTGCCCTCATCTGGCTCATACTTTCGCATTTTTCGCATACTTCGCGGCCAGATCCTTGGTTTTTCTGGCTTGGATCACGTAGTAACATGGTACCACTTTGACACAGTCAATTAAACCTGGATTTGGATAATACTTTAGAGGATAAGACCGGTTAGGTCTGGGTTACGTTTGGTATTTGCAATGATCTGCTTCATACATTCGCATTTTTCGCATACTTGTTGGCCTAATCCTGGGCTTTTTCTGATTTGGAACACGTAGTAATGTGGTACCTCACTGAAACAGTCAATTAAACCTGGTTCCGATTAATATTTTAGAGGATAACGCCGGTTATGTCTGGGTTAGGTCTGGTACTTGCCATCATCAGGCTCATACTATAGCATTCGTCGCATACTTAAATGGCCAGATCCTCGGCTTTTTCTGGTTTGCATCACGTAGTAACGCGGTACCACACTGAAACAGTCAATTAAACCTGTCCTTGATCAATATTTTAGAGGGTAACACCGGTTAGGTCTGTGATAGGCCTGGGATTTGCCATCATCAAGCTCATACTCTCGCATTTTCCGCATACTTGAGTGGCCAGATCATCGGCTTTTTCTGCTTAGGATCACGTATTAATGGGGTACCACACTGAAATAGTCAATTAAACATGGTTCCGATTAAAATTTTACAGGATAACATCGGTTATGTCTGGGTTAGTTCTGGTATTTGCCCTCATCTGCCTCATACTTTCGCATTTTTCGCGTACTTGTTGGCCAGATCCTGGGTTCTTCTGGTTAGGATCACGTAGTATTGTGGTATCACACCGAAACAGTCAATTAAACCTGGATTTGATCAATATTTTAGAGGATAACACCGGTTAGGTCTGGGTTAGGTCTGGGATTTGCCCTCATCTTACTCGTACTTTCGCATTTTTCGCATACTTGAATGGCCAGATCCTGGGCTTTTCCTGGTTTGGATAATGTAGTAATGTGGTACCACACTGAAACAGTCAATGAAACATGGTTACGACTAATATTTTAGAGGATAACGCCGGTTATTCCTGGGTTACGTCTGGTATTTGGAACCATCTGTCTCTTACTTTCGCATGTTTCGCAAACTTGGATGGCCAGTTCTTGGGCTTTTTCTGGTTTGGATCACGTAGTAATGTAGTACCAGACTGAAACAGTCAATTAAACATTGTTACGACCAATATTTTAGACGATAACACCGGTAAGATCTGGGATAGGTCTGGGATTTGGCCTCATCTAGCTCATACATTCGCATTTTTCGCATACTTGATGGCCAGGTCCTTGGTTTTTTATGGTTAGGATCACGTATTGATGCGGTGCCGCACTGAAATAGAAAATTAAACCTCGATTCGATCATTATTTTAGAGGATGACACCGGTTAGGTCTGGGTTACGTCTGGTATTTGCAATAATCCGCCACATACTTTCGCATTTTTCGCATACTTGTTGGCCAGATCCTGGGCTTTCTCTGGTTGGTATCAGGTGTTAATGTAGTGGAGCACTGAAGCAGTCTATTAAACCTGGTTTCGATCAATATTACAGAGGATAACCCCGGTTATGTCTGGGTTAGGCCTGGGATTTGACATCATCTAACTTATACATTCGCATTTTTCGCATACTTCATGGCCAGATCCAGGGTTTTTTTCTGGTTTGGATAACGTATTAATGTGATTCCACACCGAAACAGACAACTCAACCTGGATTCGATCAATAGTTTAGAGGATAACACCGGTTAGGTGTGGGATACCTCTGGTATTTGCAATTATCTTCCTCATACTTTCGCATTTTTCGCATACATGAATGGCCAGTTCCTGGCCTTCTTCTGGTTAGGATCACGTAGGAATGTGGTACCTCACTGATGCAGTTAATTATACCTGCTTTCCAGCAATATTTTAGAGGATAACACAGGTTAGGTCTTAGATAGCTCTGGGATTTGCCCTCATCTGGCTCGTACTTTCGCATTTTTCGCATACTTGTTGGCCAGATCGTGGGTTTAATTCTGGTTTGGATAACGTATTATTGTGGTGCCACTCCGAAATAGTCAACTAAACCTGGTTCCGATTAATATTTTAGAGGATAACACCGGTAAGGTCTGGGTTACGTCTGGTATTTGCAATTATCTGCCCCATACTTTCGCATTTTTCGCATACTTGTTGGCCAGGTCCTTGGTTTTTTTCTGGTTGGGATCACGTATTGATGGGGTACCACACTGAAACAGTCAATAAATCCTGGATTTGATCGATACTTTAGAAGATAACTCCGGTTAGGTTTGTGTTAGGTCTGGTATTTGAAATCATCTGGCTCATACTATAGCATTCGTCGCATACTTAAATGGCCAGATCCTCGGCTTTTTCTGGTTTGCATCACGTAGTAACGCGGTACCACACTGAAACAGTCAATTAAACCTGTCCTTGATCAATATTTTAGAGGGTAACACCGGTTAGGTCTGTGATAGGCCTGGGATTTGCCATCATCAAGCTCATACTCTCGCATTTTCCGCATACTTGAGTGGCCAGATCATCGGCTTTTTCTGCTTAGGATCACGTATTAATGGGGTACCACACTGAAATAGTCAATTAAACATGGTTCCGATTAAAATTTTACAGGATAACATCGGTTATGTCTGGGTTAGTTCTGGTATTTGCCCTCATCTGCCTCATACTTTCGCATTTTTCGCATACTTCGTGGCCAGATCCTTGGTTTTTTTCTGATTACGATCACGCAGTAATGTGGTACCACACTGAGACAGTCAATTAAACCTGGTTCCGATTAATATTTTAGACGGTAACACCGGTTACGGCTGGGTTATGTCTGGTATTTGCAACCACCTGCCTCATACTTTCGCATTTTTCGCATACTTGAATGGCCAGATCCTAGGCTTTTTCCGGTTAGGATCACGTATTGATGTGGTACCACACTGAAATAGTCAATTAAACATGGTTCCGGTTATTATTTTAGAGGATAACGCCAGTTATGGCTGGGTAAGGTCTGGTATTTGCCCTCATATGGCCCATACTTACGCATTTTTCGCATACTTCGTGGCCAGATCCATGATTTTTTTCTGATTACGATCACGCAGTAATGTGGTACCACACGGAGACAGTCAATTAAACCTGGATTTGATCAATATTTTAGAGGATAACACTGGTTACGTCTGGGATACGTCTGGTATTTGCAATCATCTTCCTCATACTTTCGCATTTTTCGCATACTTGGATGGCCACATCCTGGGCTTTTTCTGGTTTGGATCACGTAGTAATGCGGTACCACACTGAAACAGTCAATTAAACCTGTCCTTGATCAATATTTTAGAGGGTAACACCGGTTAGGTCTGGGTTAGGCCTGGGATTTGCCATCATCAAGCTCATACTCTCGCATTTTTCGCATACTTCGTGACCAGATCCTTGGTTCCTTTCTGATTACGATCACGCAGTAATGTTGCACCACACTGAAACAGTCAATTAAACCTGGATTTGATCAATATTTTAGAGGATAACACCGGTTAGGTCTGGGTTAGTTCTGGTATTTGCCCTCATCTGGCTCATACTTTCGCATTTTTCGCATACTTCGCGGCCAGATCCTTGGTTTTTCTGGCTTGGATCACGTAGTAACATGGTACCACTTTGATACAGTCAATTAAACCTGGATTTGGATAATACTTTAGAGGATAAGACCGGTTAGGTCTGGGTTACGTTTGGTATTTGCAATGATCTGCTTCATACATTCGCATTTTTCGCATACTTGTTGGCCTAATCCTGGGCTTTTTCTGATTTGGAACACGTAGTAATGTGGTACCTCACTGAAACAGTCAATTAAACCTGGTTCCGATTAATATTTTAGAGGATAACGCCGGTTATGTCTGGGTTAGGTCTGGTACTTGCCATCATCAGGCTCATACTTTCGCATTCTTCGCATACTTGTTGGCCAGATCCTGGGTTTTTTCTGGTTTGGATCACGTAGTAATGTGGTGCCACACTGAGTTAGTCAATTAAACCTGGTTTTGATCAATATTTTAGAGGGTAACACCGGTTAGGTCTGGGTTAGGCCTGGGATTTGCCATCATCTAGCTCATACCTTCGCACTTTTCGCGTACTTGTTGGCCAGATCTTGGGCTTTTTCTGGTTTGGATCAGGCAGTAGTGTGGTGCCAGAATGAAACAGTCAATTAAACCTGGCCTCGATCAATATTTTTAGGTAAAACTCCCGTTGGGTCTCAATTAGGTCTGGTATTTGCAATCATCAGGCTCATACTTTCGCATTCCTCGCATACTTGTTGGCCAGATCCTGGGCTTCTTCTGGTTTGGATCAGTTAGTAATGTGGTTTTTTTTTTTTTTTTTTTTTGTTTTTTTTTTTGTCGTGGGGAAAATCTTCGAAAGACTCCCTCCCACCTCCTTGGGGAGAGGTGGGAGGGGTGTGTGGGATTCCCCGCGCCCGTACAACGACAGGCGCGGGACCTACCCACTAAAAACCCCACGGTGACCCTTCGGCACGCTTTGGGAGGATACCGGGAATCGCTCGAAGCATTCTTCCGGTATCCTCCCCGTGCCCGCGCTTTCGCGCCCATCCCCCGGGGGGACAATCGGTCCCCCCAGTAGACACACTGCCTCATAGCGGCGGGACGGGGCCACTCCATCCCGCCGCTATCCGCCCCGGGGCCGCGTTTAGTGGCAGCTGCGAGCCCCAACTCGCAACCGCCCGCGACCCCGTTTCCACCCCTCGGCGGCCGGGCGTTCATGGCTGCACCAGACCGCCTAGCTTAGTAATGTGGTGCCACACTGGAGCACTCAATTAAACCTGGCCTCGATCAATATTTTAAAGGACAACACCAGTTGGGTCGCTTTTAGGTCTGGGATTTGCCCTGATCTGTCTCTTACTTTCGCATTCTTCGCATACCTGTTGGCCAGATCGTGGGTTTCATTCTGGTTTGGATAACGTATTATTGTGGTGCCACTCCGAAATAGTCAATTAAACCTGGCTCCGATTAATATTTTAGAGGATAACACCGGTTAGGTCTGGGTTACGTCTGGTATTTGCAATCATCTGCCCCATACTTTCGCATTTTTCGCATACTTGTTGGCCAGATCCTGGGTTTTTTCTGGTTTGGATAGTGTAGTAATGTGGTACCACACTGAAACTGTCAATTTAACATGGCTCCGATAAATATTTTAGAGGATAACGCCAGTTATGGCTGGGTAAGGTCTGGCATTTGCCATCATCTAGCTCATACCTTCGCACTTTTCGCATACTTAAATGGCCAGATCCTGGGCTTTCTCTGGTTTCGATCACGTAGTAACGCGGTACCACACTGAAACAGTCAATTAAACCAGGTTCCGATTAAAATTTTACAGGATAACATCGGTTATGTCTGGGTTAGTTCTGGTATTTGCCCTCATCTGGCTCATACTTTCGCATTTTTCGCATACTTCGTGGCCAGATCCTTGGTTTTTTTCTGATTACGATCATGCAGTAATGTGGTACCACAGTGAGACAGTCAATTAAACCTGGTTCCGATTAATATTTTAGAGGATAACGCCGGTTATTCATGGCTTGGTTCTGATATTTGCAATCATGTAGCTTATACTTTCGCATTTTTCGCATACTTCTTGGCCAGATCCTGGGGTTTCTCTGATTTGGATCACTTGGTAATGTGGTACCACACTGGAACAGTCAATTATACCTGCTTTCGATCAATATTTTAGAGGATGACACAGATAGGTCTGGGATAGGTCTGCGATTTGCCCTCATCTGGCTCGTACTTTCGCACATTTCGCATACTTGTTGGCCAGATCGTGGGTTTCATTCTGGTTTGGATATCGTATTATTGTGGTGCCACTCCGAAATAGTCAATTAAACCTGGTTCCGATTAATATTTTACAGGATAACGTCGCTTATGTCTGGGTTAGTTCTGGTATTTGCAATCATCTAGCTTATACTTTCGCATTTTTCGCATACTTGTTGGCCTAATCCTGGGCTTTTTCTGATTTGGAACACGTAGTAATGTGGTACCTCACTGAAACAGTCAATTAAACCTGGTTCCGATTAATATTTTAGAGGATAACGCCGGTTATGTCTGGGTTAGGTCTGGTACTTGCCATCATCAGGCTCATACTATAGCATTCGTCGCATACTTAAATGGCCAGATCCTCGGCTTTTTCTGGTTTGCATCACGTAGTAACGCGGTACCACACTGAAACAGTCAATTAAACCTGTCCTTGATCAATATTTTAGAGGGTAACACCGGTTAGGTCTGTGATAGGCCTGGGATTTGCCATCATCAAGCTCATACTCTCGCATTTTCCGCATACTTGAGTGGCCAGATCATCGGCTTTTTCTGCTTAGGATCACGTATTAATGGGGTACCACACTGAAATAGTCAATTAAACATGGTTCCGATTAAAATTTTACAGGATAACATCGGTTATGTCTGGGTTAGTTCTGGTATTTGCCCTCATCTGCCTCATACTTTCGCATTTTTCGCGTACTTGTTGGCCAGATCCTGGGTTCTTCTGGTTAGGATCACGTAGTATTGTGGTATCACACCGAAACAGTCAATTAAACCTGGATTTGATCAATATTTTAGAGGATAACACCGGTTAGGTCTGGGTTAGGTCTGGGATTTGCCCTCATCTTACTCGTACTTTCGCATTTTTCGCATACTTGAATGGCCAGATCCTGGGCTTTTCCTGGTTTGGATAATGTAGTAATGTGGTACCACACTGAAACAGTCAATGAAACATGGTTACGACTAATATTTTAGAGGATAACGCCGGTTATTCCTGGGTTACGTCTGGTATTTGGAACCATCTGTCTCTTACTTTCGCATGTTTCGCAAACTTGGATGGCCAGTTCTTGGGCTTTTTCTGGTTTGGATCACGTAGTAATGTAGTACCAGACTGAAACAGTCAATTAAACATTGTTACGACCAATATTTTAGACGATAACACCGGTAAGATCTGGGATAGGTCTGGGATTTGGCCTCATCTAGCTCATACATTCGCATTTTTCGCATACTTGATGGCCAGGTCCTTGGTTTTTTATGGTTAGGATCACGTATTGATGCGGTGCCGCACTGAAATAGAAAATTAAACCTCGATTCGATCATTATTTTAGAGGATGACACCGGTTAGGTCTGGGTTACGTCTGGTATTTGCAATAATCCGCCACATACTTTCGCATTTTTCGCATACTTGTTGGCCAGATCCTGGGCTTTCTCTGGTTGGTATCAGGTGTTAATGTAGTGGAGCACTGAAGCAGTCTATTAAACCTGGTTTCGATCAATATTACAGAGGATAACCCCGGTTATGTCTGGGTTAGGCCTGGGATTTGACATCATCTAACTTATACATTCGCATTTTTCGCATACTTCATGGCCAGATCCAGGGTTTTTTTCTGGTTTGGATAACGTATTAATGTGATTCCACACCGAAACAGACAACTCAACCTGGATTCGATCAATAGTTTAGAGGATAACACCGGTTAGGTGTGGGATACCTCTGGTATTTGCAATTATCTTCCTCATACTTTCGCATTTTTCGCATACATGAATGGCCAGTTCCTGGCCTTCTTCTGGTTAGGATCACGTAGGAATGTGGTACCTCACTGATGCAGTTAATTATACCTGCTTTCCAGCAATATTTTAGAGGATAACACAGGTTAGGTCTTAGATAGCTCTGGGATTTGCCCTCATCTGGCTCGTACTTTCGCATTTTTCGCATACTTGTTGGCCAGATCGTGGGTTTAATTCTGGTTTGGATAACGTATTATTGTGGTGCCACTCCGAAATAGTCAACTAAACCTGGTTCCGATTAATATTTTAGAGGATAACACCGGTAAGGTCTGGGTTACGTCTGGTATTTGCAATTATCTGCCCCATACTTTCGCATTTTTCGCATACTTGTTGGCCAGGTCCTTGGTTTTTTTCTGGTTGGGATCACGTATTGATGGGGTACCACACTGAAACAGTCAATAAATCCTGGATTTGATCGATACTTTAGAAGATAACTCCGGTTAGGTTTGTGTTAGGTCTGGTATTTGAAATCATCTGGCTCATACTATAGCATTCGTCGCATACTTAAATGGCCAGATCCTCGGCTTTTTCTGGTTTGCATCACGTAGTAACGCGGTACCACACTGAAACAGTCAATTAAACCTGTCCTTGATCAATATTTTAGAGGGTAACACCGGTTAGGTCTGTGATAGGCCTGGGATTTGCCATCATCAAGCTCATACTCTCGCATTTTCCGCATACTTGAGTGGCCAGATCATCGGCTTTTTCTGCTTAGGATCACGTATTAATGGGGTACCACACTGAAATAGTCAATTAAACATGGTTCCGATTAAAATTTTACAGGATAACATCGGTTATGTCTGGGTTAGTTCTGGTATTTGCCCTCATCTGCCTCATACTTTCGCATTTTTCGCATACTTCGTGGCCAGATCCTTGGTTTTTTTCTGATTACGATCACGCAGTAATGTGGTACCACACTGAGACAGTCAATTAAACCTGGTTCCGATTAATATTTTAGACGGTAACACCGGTTACGGCTGGGTTATGTCTGGTATTTGCAACCACCTGCCTCATACTTTCGCATTTTTCGCATACTTGAATGGCCAGATCCTAGGCTTTTTCCGGTTAGGATCACGTATTGATGTGGTACCACACTGAAATAGTCAATTAAACATGGTTCCGGTTATTATTTTAGAGGATAACGCCAGTTATGGCTGGGTAAGGTCTGGTATTTGCCCTCATATGGCCCATACTTACGCATTTTTCGCATACTTCGTGGCCAGATCCATGATTTTTTTCTGATTACGATCACGCAGTAATGTGGTACCACACGGAGACAGTCAATTAAACCTGGATTTGATCAATATTTTAGAGGATAACACTGGTTACGTCTGGGATACGTCTGGTATTTGCAATCATCTTCCTCATACTTTCGCATTTTTCGCATACTTGGATGGCCACATCCTGGGCTTTTTCTGGTTTGGATCACGTAGTAATGCGGTACCACACTGAAACAGTCAATTAAACCTGTCCTTGATCAATATTTTAGAGGGTAACACCGGTTAGGTCTGGGTTAGGCCTGGGATTTGCCATCATCAAGCTCATACTCTCGCATTTTTCGCATACTTCGTGACCAGATCCTTGGTTCCTTTCTGATTACGATCACGCAGTAATGTTGCACCACACTGAAACAGTCAATTAAACCTGGATTTGATCAATATTTTAGAGGATAACACCGGTTAGGTCTGGGTTAGTTCTGGTATTTGCCCTCATCTGGCTCATACTTTCGCATTTTTCGCATACTTCGCGGCCAGATCCTTGGTTTTTCTGGCTTGGATCACGTAGTAACATGGTACCACTTTGATACAGTCAATTAAACCTGGATTTGGATAATACTTTAGAGGATAAGACCGGTTAGGTCTGGGTTACGTTTGGTATTTGCAATGATCTGCTTCATACATTCGCATTTTTCGCATACTTGTTGGCCTAATCCTGGGCTTTTTCTGATTTGGAACACGTAGTAATGTGGTACCTCACTGAAACAGTCAATTAAACCTGGTTCCGATTAATATTTTAGAGGATAACGCCGGTTATGTCTGGGTTAGGTCTGGTACTTGCCATCATCAGGCTCATACTTTCGCATTCTTCGCATACTTGTTGGCCAGATCCTGGGTTTTTTCTGGTTTGGATCACGTAGTAATGTGGTGCCACACTGAGTTAGTCAATTAAACCTGGTTTTGATCAATATTTTAGAGGGTAACACCGGTTAGGTCTGGGTTAGGCCTGGGATTTGCCATCATCTAGCTCATACCTTCGCACTTTTCGCGTACTTGTTGGCCAGATCTTGGGCTTTTTCTGGTTTGGATCAGGCAGTAGTGTGGTGCCAGAATGAAACAGTCAATTAAACCTGGCCTCGATCAATATTTTTAGGTAAAACTCCCGTTGGGTCTCAATTAGGTCTGGTATTTGCAATCATCAGGCTCATACTTTCGCATTCCTCGCATACTTGTTGGCCAGATCCTGGGCTTCTTCTGGTTTGGATCAGTTAGTAATGTGGTTTTTTTTTTTTTTTTTTTTTGTTTTTTTTTTTGTCGTGGGGAAAATCTTCGAAAGACTCCCTCCCACCTCCTTGGGGAGAGGTGGGAGGGGTGTGTGGGATTCCCCGCGCCCGTACAACGACAGGCGCGGGACCTACCCACTAAAAACCCCACGGTGACCCTTCGGCACGCTTTGGGAGGATACCGGGAATCGCTCGAAGCATTCTTCCGGTATCCTCCCCGTGCCCGCGCTTTCGCGCCCATCCCCCGGGGGGACAATCGGTCCCCCCAGTAGACACACTGCCTCATAGCGGCGGGACGGGGCCACTCCATCCCGCCGCTATCCGCCCCGGGGCCGCGTTTAGTGGCAGCTGCGAGCCCCAACTCGCAACCGCCCGCGACCCCGTTTCCACCCCTCGGCGGCCGGGCGTTCATGGCTGCACCAGACCGCCTAGCTTAGTAATGTGGTGCCACACTGGAGCACTCAATTAAACCTGGCCTCGATCAATATTTTAAAGGACAACACCAGTTGGGTCGCTTTTAGGTCTGGGATTTGCCCTGATCTGTCTCTTACTTTCGCATTCTTCGCATACCTGTTGGCCAGATCGTGGGTTTCATTCTGGTTTGGATAACGTATTATTGTGGTGCCACTCCGAAATAGTCAATTAAACCTGGCTCCGATTAATATTTTAGAGGATAACACCGGTTAGGTCTGGGTTACGTCTGGTATTTGCAATCATCTGCCCCATACTTTCGCATTTTTCGCATACTTGTTGGCCAGATCCTGGGTTTTTTCTGGTTTGGATAGTGTAGTAATGTGGTACCACACTGAAACTGTCAATTTAACATGGCTCCGATAAATATTTTAGAGGATAACGCCAGTTATGGCTGGGTAAGGTCTGGCATTTGCCATCATCTAGCTCATACCTTCGCACTTTTCGCATACTTAAATGGCCAGATCCTGGGCTTTCTCTGGTTTCGATCACGTAGTAACGCGGTACCACACTGAAACAGTCAATTAAACCAGGTTCCGATTAAAATTTTACAGGATAACATCGGTTATGTCTGGGTTAGTTCTGGTATTTGCCCTCATCTGGCTCATACTTTCGCATTTTTCGCATACTTCGTGGCCAGATCCTTGGTTTTTTTCTGATTACGATCATGCAGTAATGTGGTACCACAGTGAGACAGTCAATTAAACCTGGTTCCGATTAATATTTTAGAGGATAACGCCGGTTATTCATGGCTTGGTTCTGATATTTGCAATCATGTAGCTTATACTTTCGCATTTTTCGCATACTTCTTGGCCAGATCCTGGGGTTTCTCTGATTTGGATCACTTGGTAATGTGGTACCACACTGGAACAGTCAATTATACCTGCTTTCGATCAATATTTTAGAGGATGACACAGATAGGTCTGGGATAGGTCTGCGATTTGCCCTCATCTGGCTCGTACTTTCGCACATTTCGCATACTTGTTGGCCAGATCGTGGGTTTCATTCTGGTTTGGATATCGTATTATTGTGGTGCCACTCCGAAATAGTCAATTAAACCTGGTTCCGATTAATATTTTACAGGATAACGTCGCTTATGTCTGGGTTAGTTCTGGTATTTGCAATCATCTAGCTTATACTTTCGCATTTTTCGCATACTTGTTGGCCAGATCCTGGGCTTTTTCGGATTTGGATCATGTAGTAATCAGGTACCACACTGAAACAGTCAATTAAACCTGGTTCCGATTAATATTTTAGACGGTAACACCGGTTACGGCTGGGTTATGTCTGGTATTTGCAACCACCTGCCTCATACTTTCGCATTTTTCGCATACTTGAATGGCCATATCCTTGGTTTTTTTCTGGTTGGGATTACGTATTGATGCGGTACCACACTGATACAGTCAATAAAACCTGGATTTGATCAATACTGTAGAAGATAACACCGGTTAGGTTTGTGTTAGGCCTGGTATTTGCATTCATCTGGCTCATACTATAGCATTCGTCGCATACTTGAATGGCCAGATCCTGGGCTTTTTCGGATTTGGATCATGTAGTAATCAGGTACCACACTGAAACAGTCAATTAAACCTGGATCCGGTCAATATTTTAGACGGTAACACCGGTTAGGTCTGGGATACGTCAGGTATTTGCCATCATCTAGCTCATACTTTTTCATTTTTCGCTTACCTGTTCGCCAGATCCTGGGTTGTTTCTGCTTAGGATCACGTATTAATGGGGTACCTCACTGAAATAGTCAATTAAACATGGTTCCGATTAATATTTTAGAGGATAACGCCGGTTAGGTCTGGGTTACGTCTGGTATTTCCAATCATCTGCCCCATAATTTCGCATTTTTCGCATACTTGTTGGCCAGATCCTGGGTTTTTTCTGGTTTGGATCACGTAGTAATGTGGTACCACACTGAAGCAGTCAATTAAACCTGGTTTCGATCTATATTTTAAAGGATAACACCGGTTAGGTCAGGGTTACGTCTGGCATTTGCCCTCATCGGTCTCGTAGTTTCGCATTTTTCGCATACTTGTTGGCCAGATCCTGGGCTTTTTCGGAGTTGGATCATGTAGTAATCGGGCACCACACTGAAACAGTCTATTAAGCATGGATTTGCTCAATAGTTTAGAGGATAACACCGGTTACGGCTGGGTTATGTCTGGTATTTGCAACCACCTGCCTCATACTTTCGCATTTTTCGCATGCTCGTTGGCCAGGTCCTAGGCTTTTTCCGGTTAGGATCACGTATTGATGTGGTACCACACTGAAATAGTCAATTAAACATGGTTCCGGTTATTATTTTAGAGGATAACGCCAGTTATGGCTGGTTAAGGTCTGGTATTTGCCCTCATCTGGCCCATACTTTCGCATTTTTCGCATACTTCGTGGCCAGATCCATGATTTTTTTCTGATTACGATCACGCAGTAATGTGGTACCACACGGAGACAGTCAATTAAACCTGGATTTGATCAATATTTTAGAGGATAACACTGGTTACGTCTGGGATACGTCTGGTATTTGCAATCATCTTCCTCATACTTTCGCATTTTTCGCATACTTGGATGGCCACATCCTGGGCTTTTTCTGGTTTGGATCACGTACTAATGCGGTACCACACTGAAACAGTCAATTAAACCTGTCCTTGATCAATATTTTAGAGGGTAACACAGGTTAGGTCTGGGTTAGGCCTGGGATTTGCCATCATCAAGCTCATACTCTCGCATTTTTCGCATACTTCGTGACCAGATCCTTGGTTCCTTTCTGATTACGATCACGCAGTAATGTTGCACCACACTGAAACAGTCAATTAAACCTGGATTTGATCAATATTTTAGAGGATAACACCGGTTAGGTCTGGGTTAGGACTGGGATTTGCCCTCATTTGGCTCATACTTTCGCATTTTTCGCATACTTCGCGGCCAGATCCTTGGTTTTTCTGGCTTGGATCACGTAGTAACATGGTACCACTTTGATACAGTCAATTAAACCTGGATTTGGTTAATACTTTAGACGATAAGACCGGTTAGGTCTGGGTTACGTCTGGTATTTGCAATGATATGCTTCATACATTCGCATTTTTCGCATACTTGTTGGCCTAATCCTGGGCTTTTCTGATTTGGAACACATAGTAATGTGGTACCTCACTGAAACAGTCAATTTAACCTGGTTCCGATTAATATTTTAGAGGATAACGCCGGTTATGTCTGGGTTAGGTCTGGTACTTGCCATCATCTGGCACATACTTTCGCATTCTTCGCATACTTGTTGGCCAGATCCTGGGTTTTTTCTGGTTTGGATCACGTAGTAATGTGGTGCCACACTGAGTTAGTCAATTAAACCTGGTTTTGATCAATATTTTAGAGGGTAACACCGGTTAGGTCTGGGTTAGGCCTGGGATTTGCCATCATCTAGCTCATACCTTCGCACTTTTCGCGTACTTGTTGGCCAGATCTTGGGCTTTTTCTGGTTTGGATCAGGCAGTAGTGTGGTGCCAGAATGAAACAGTCAATTAAACCTGGCCTCGATCAATATTTTTAGGTAAAACTCCAGTTGGGTCTCGATTAGGTCTGGTATTTGCAATGATCAGGCTCATACTTTCGCATTCCTCGCATACTTGTTGGCCAGATCCTGGGCTTCTTCTGGTTTGGATCAGATAGTAATGTGGTGCCACACTGAAACACTCAATTAAACCTGGCCTCGATCAATATTTTAAAGGACAACACTAGTTGGGTCGCTTTTAGGTCTGGGATTTGCCCTGATCTGTCTCTTACTTTCGCATTCTTCGCATACCTGTTGGCCAGATCGTGGGTTTCATTCTGGTTTGGATAACGTATTATTGCGGTGCCACTCCGAAATAGTCAATTAAACCTGGCTCCGATTAATATTTTAGAGGATAACACCGGTTAGGTCTGGGTTACGTCTGGTATTTGCAATCATCTGCCCCATACTTTCGCATTTTTCGCATACTTGTTGGCCAGATCCTGGGTTTTTTCTGGGTTGGATAGTGTAGTAATGTGGTAACACACTGAAACTGTCAATTTAACATGGCTCCGATAAATATTTTAGAGGATAACGCCAGTTATGGCTGGGTAAGGTCTGGCATTTGCCATCATCTAGCTCATACCTTCGCACTTTTCGCATACTTAAATGGCCAGATCCTGGGCTTTCTCTGGTTTCGATCACGTAGTAACACGGTACCACACTGAAACAGTCAATTAAACCAGGTTCCGATTAAAATTTTACAGGATAACATCGGTTATGTCTGGGTTAGTTCTGGTATTTGCCCTCATCTGGCTCATACTTTCGCATTTTTCGCATACTTCGTGGCCAGATCCTTGGTTTTTTTCTGATTACGATCACGCAGTAATGTGGTACCACACTGAGACAGTCAATTAAACCTGGTTCCGATTAATATTTTACAGGATAACGTCGGTTACGTCTGGGTTAGTTCTGGTATTTGCCCTCACCTGGCTCATACTTTCGCATTTTTCGCATACTTCGTGGCCAGATCCTTGGTTTTTTTCTGATTAGGATCATGCAGTATTGTGGTGCCACACTGAAACAGTCAATTAAACCTGGTTCCGATTAATAGTTTTGACGGTAACACCGGTTATTCATGGCTTAGTTCTGATATTTGCAATCATGTAGCTTATACTTTCGCATTTTTCGCATACTTCTTGGCCAGATCCTGGGCTTCTTCTGGTTAGGACCACGTATTGATGTGGGTCCACACTGAAATAGTCAATTAAACATGGTTCCGATTATTATTTTAGAGGATAACGCCAGCTATGGCTGGGTAAGGTCTGGTATTTGCCCTGATCTGGCCCATACTTTCGCATTTTTCGTATACTTCGTGGCCAGATCCTTGATTTTTTTCTGATTACGATCACGCAGTAATGTGGTACCACACTGAAACAGTCAATTAAACCTGGTTCCGATTAATATTTTAGAGGATAACGCCGGTCATTCATGGCTTAGTTCTGATATTTGCAATCATGTAGCTTATACTTTCGCATTTTTCGCATACTTCTTGGCCAGATCCTGGGGTTTCTCTGATTTGGATCATGTAGTAATCAGGTACCACACTGAAACAGCCAATTAAACCTGGTTCCGATTAATATTTTAGACGGCAACACCGGTTACGGCTGGGTTATGTCTGGTATTTGCAACCACCTGCCTCATACTTTCGCATTTTTCGCATACTTGAATGGCCATATCCTTGGTTTTTTTCTGGTTGGGATCACGTATTGATGCGGTACCACACTGAAACAGTCAATAAAACCTGGATTTGATCAATACTGTAGAAGATAACACCGGTTAGGTTTGTGTTAGGCCTGGTATTTGCATTCATCTGGCTCATACTATAGCATTCGTCGCATACTTGAATGGCCAGATCCTCGGCTTTTCCTGGTTTGGATCACGTAGTAACGCGGTACCACACTGAAACAGTCAATTAAACCTGGTTCCGATTAATATTTTACAGGATAACATCGGTAATGTCTGGGTTAGTTCTGGTATTTGCCCTCATCTGGCTCATACTTTCGCATTTTTCGCATACTTCGTGGCCAGATCCTTGGTTTTTTTCTGATTACGATAATGCGGTAATGTGGTACCACACTGATACAGTCAATTAAACCTGGTTCCGATTAATATTTTAGACGGTAACACCGGTTAGGTCTGGGATACGTCAGGTATTTGCCATCATCTAGCTCACACTTTTTCATTTTTCGCTTACGTGTTGGCCAGATCCTGGGTTGTTTCTGCTTAGGATCACGTATTAATGGGGTACCTCACTGAAATAGTCAATTAAACATGGTTCCGATTAATATTTTAGAGGATAACGCCGGTTAGGTCTGGGTTACGTCTGGTATTTCCAATCATGTGCCCCATAATTTCGCAATTTTCGCATACTTGTTGGCCAGATCCTGGGTTTTTTCTGGTTTGGATCACGTAGTAATGTGGTACCACACTGAAACAGTCAATTAAACCTGGTTTCGATCTATATTTTAAAGGATAACACCAGTTAGGTCAGGGTTACGTCTGGCATTTGCCCTCATCGGTCTCGTAGTTTCGCATTTTTCGCATACTTGTTGGCCAGATCCTGGGCTTTTTCGGAGTTGGATCATGTAGTAATCGGGTACCACACTGAAACAGTCTATTAAGCATGGATTTGCTCAATAGTTTAGAGGATAACACCGGTTACGGCTGGGTTATGTCTGGTATTTGCAACCACCTGCCTCATACTTTCGCATTTTTCGCATACTTGTTGGCCAGGTCCTTGGTTTTTTCTGGTTGGGATCACGTATTGATGCGGTACCACACTGAAACAGTCAATAAAACCTGGATTTGATCAATACTTTAGAAGATAACACCGGTTAGGTTTGTGTTAGGTCTGGCATTTCCATTCATCTGGCTCAGACTATAGCATTCGTCGCATACTTGAATGGCCAGATCCTCGGCTTTTCCTGGTTTGGATCACGTAGTAACGCGGTACCACACTGAAACAGTCAATTAAACCTGGTTCCGATTAAAATTTTACAGGATAACATCGGTTATGTCTGGGTTAGTTCTGGTATTTGCCCTCATCTGACTCATACTTTCGCATTTTTCGCATACTTCGTGGCCAGATCCCGAGTTTTTTTCTGGTTTACATCACGTAGTAATGTGGTACCACACTGAAACAGTCAATTCAACTGTGTTTCGATCAATATTTTAGAGGATAACGCCGTTTAGGTTTGTGCTATGTCTGGTATTTGCTATCATCTGGCTCATACTTTCGCATTCTACGCATACTTGTTGGCCAGATCCTGGGCGTTTTCTGGTTTGGTCCACGTAGTAATGTGGTGCCACACTGAAACAGTCAATTAAAACTGGCCTCGATCAATATTTTAAAGTATAACACCGCTTGGGTCACGTTTAGGGCTGGGATTTGCCCTCATCTGGCTCATACTTTCGCATTTTTCGCATACTTCTTGGACAGAACCTGGGTTTTTTCTGATTTGAATATCGTAGTAATGCGGTGCCACACTGAAACGGTCAACTAAACCTGGCCTCGATCAATATTATAATGTATAACACCGTTTGGGTTACGTTTAGTTCTGGGATTTGCGATAATCTGGCTCATACTTTCGCATTTTTCGCATACTTCTTAGCCAGATCATGGGTTTTTTTCTGCTTTGGATCCCAGTAGTAACGTAGTACCAGAATGAAACAGTCAATTAAACCTGGATTCGATCAGTATTTTAGAGGATCACACTGGTTAGGTTCGTGTTAGGCCTGGTATTTGAAATCATCTGGCTCATACTTTCCCATTCTTCGCACACTTGTTGGCCAGATCCTGGACTTTTTCTGGTTTGGATCTCGTAGTAATGTGGTGCCACACTGAAACAGTCCATTAAACGTGGCCTCGATCAACATTTTAAAGGATAACTCCCGTTGGGTCTCGTTTAGGTCTGGGATTTGCCCTCATCTGTCTCATACTTTCGCATTCTTCACATACCTGTTGGCCGTATCCTGAGCTTCTTCTGGTTTGGATCACGCAGTCATGTGGTACCAGAATGGAACAGTCAATTAAACCTGGATTCGATCAATATTTTAGAGGATAACACCGGTTGGGTCTGAGTTAGGTCTGGTATTTGCAATCATCTGGCTCATACTTTCGCATTCTTCGCACACTTGTCGGCCAGATCCTGGGCTTTTTCTGTTTTGGGTCACGTAGTAATGTGGTGCCACACTAAAACAGTCAATTAAACCTGGCCTGGATCAATATTTTAAAGTATAACTCCAGTTGGGTCACGTTTAGTTCTGGGATTTGCGATAATCTGGCTCATACTTTCGCATTTTTCGCATTCTTCTTAGCCAGATCCTGGGCTTTTTCTGGCTTGAATCACGCAGTAATGTGGTACCACACTGAAACAGTCCATTAAACCTGGCCTCGATCAATATTTTTAGGTAAAACTCCAGTTGGGTCACGTTTAGTTCTGGTATTTACCCTCATCTAGCTCATACTTTCGCATTCTTCGCATACTTGTTGGCCAGATCCTGGACTTTTTCTGCTTTGGATCTCGTAGTGATGTGGTGCCACACTGAAACAGTCCATTAAACGTGGCCTCGATCAACATTTTAAAGGATAACTCCCGTTGGGTCTCGTTTAGGTCTGGGATTTGCCCTCATCTGTCTCATACTTTCGCATTCTTCACATACCTGTTGGCCGTATCCTGAGCTTTTTCTGGTCTGGATCACGTAGTAATGTGGTGCCACACTGAAACAGTCAATTATACCTGGCATGGATCAATATTTTAAAGTATAACTCCAGTTGGGTCACGTTTAGGTCCGGGATTTGCCCTCATCTGCCTCATACTTTCGCATTCTTCGCATACCTGTTGGCCAGATCCGGGGCGTTTTCTGGTTTGGATCACATAGTAATGTGGTGCCACACTGAAACAGTCAATTAAACCTGGCCTCGATCAATATTATAAAGTAAAACACCGGTTGGGTCACGTTTAGTTCTGGGATTTGCTCTCATCTGTTTCATACTTTCGCATTCTTCGCATACCTGTTGGCGAGATCCAGGGCGTTTTCTGGTTTGGACCACGTAGTAATGTGGTGCCACACTGAAACAGTCAATTAAACCTGGCCTCGATCAATATTTTAAAGGACAACCCCGGTTGGGTCGCGTTTAGGTCTGGGATTTGCCGTCATCTGGCTCATGCTTTCGCAAATTTCGCATACTTCTTAGCCAGATCCTGGGTTTTTCTCTAGTTTGGATCACGTAGTAATGTAGTACCAGAATGAAACAGTCAATTAAAAGATAGATTCGATCAATATTTAAGAGGATAACACCGGTTAGGTCTGAGTTAGGTCTGATATTTGCAATCATCTGGTTCATACTTTCGCATTCTTTGCACACTTGTTGGCCAGATCCTGGGCTTGTTCTGGTATGGATCACGTAGTCATGTGGTACCATACTGAAACAGTCAATTAAACCTGGATTCGATGAACATTTTAGAGGATAACACCGGATAGGTCTGAGTTAGGTCTGGTATTTGCAATCATCTGGCTCATACTTTCTCATACTTCACACACTTGTTGGCCAGATCCTGGACATTTTCTGGTTTGGATCTCGTAGTAATGTGGTACCACACAGAAACAGTCAATTAAACCTGACCTCGATCAATATTTTAAAGGATAACTCCGGTTGGGTCTCGCTCAGGTCAGGGATTTGCCCTCATCTGGCTTATACTTTCGCATTCATCACACACTTGTTGGACAGATCCTTGTGTTTTCCTGGATGGGATTATGTAGTAACGTGGTACTACGCTGAAACAGTCAATAAAACCTGACCTGGATCAATATTTTAAAGTATAACACCGGATGGGTCGCGGTTATGTCTGGGATTTGCCCTCATCTGTCTCATACTTTCGCATTGCTCGCATACTTGTTGGCCAGATCCCGAGTTTTTTTCAGGTTTACATCACGTAGTAATGTGGTACCACACTGAAACAGTCAATTCGACTGTGTTTCGATCAATATTTTAGAGGATAACGCCGTTTAGGTTTGTGCTATGTCTGGTATTTGCTATCATCTGGCTCATACTTTCGCATTTTTCGCATACTTGTTTACCAGATCCTGGGATTTTCCTGGTTTGGATCATGTAGTAATGTGGTACCACACTAAACAGTCCATTAAACCTGACCTTGATTAATATTTTAAAGGATAACTCCGGTTCGGTCTCGTTTAGGTCTGGGATTTGCCCTCATCTGGCTTATACTTTCGCATTCTTCGCACACTTGTTGGCCAGATCCTGGGCTTGTTCTGGTTTGGATCACGTAGTCATGTGGTACCATACTGAAACAGTCAATTAAACCTGGATTCGATGAATATTTTAGAGGATAACACCGGTTAGGTCTGAGTTAGGTCTGATATTTGCAATCATCTGGTTCATACTTTCGCATTTTTCGCATACTTGTTGGCCAGATCCTGGGCATTTTCTGGTTTGGATCTCGTAGTAATGTGGTACCAGAATGAAACAGTCAATTAAACGTGGCCTCGATCAATATATTAAAGGATAACTCCGGTTGGCTCTCGCTTTGGTCTGGGATTTGCCCTCATCTGGTTCACACTGTCGCATTCTTCGCATACTTGTTGGCCAGATCCTGGGCATTTTCTGGTTTGGATCTCGTAGTATTGTGGTACCAGAATGAAACAGTCAATTAAACGTGGCCTCGATCAATATATTAAAGGATAACTCCGGTTGGGTCTCGCTTAGGTCTGGGATTTGCTCTCATCTGGTTCACACTTTCGCATTCTTCGCAAACTTGTTGGCCAGATCCTGGACCTTTTCAGGCTTGGATCTCGTAGTAATGTGGTACTGGTCTGTTTCGGTGCGGTACCACATTACTACGTGAATCAAATCGGAAAAAGTCCAGGATCTGGCCTACAAACATGCGAAAAATGCGAAAGTATGAGCTAGATGAATGCAAATACCAGACGACCCCCAGCCCTACACAGTGTCATCCCCTTAAATGTTGATCGAAACCAGGTTAAAATGACAGTTTCCGTATGGTACCAGATTACTACTTAATCCAAATCAGGAAAAGCCCAGGATCTGGCCATGAAGTATGCGAAAAATGCGAAAGTATGAACCAGATGGTTGCAAATAAGAGACCTTACCCAGACCTAAACGGTGTTATCCCCTAAAATATTGAACGAAACCAGCTTTAATTGTCTGGTTCAGTGTGGTACCACATTACTACGTGTTCCAAACCAGAAAAAACCCAGGATCTTGCCATTCAAGTATGCGAAAAATGCGAAAGTATGAGCTAGATGATGGCAAATACCAGACCGAACCCAGACATAACCGGCGTTATCCTCCAAAATATTGATCGAAACCAGGTTTCATTGACTGTGTCAGTGAGGTTCCACATTACTACGTGATCGGAACCAGAAAAAAACCAGGATCTCGCCAACCAGTATGCGAAAAATGCGAAAGTTCGAGCCAGATGAGGGCAAATCCCAGACCTAACCCAGACATAACCGGCGTTATCCTCTAAAATATTAATCGGAACCGGGTTTAATTGACCCTTACAGAGTGGTACCACATTAATAGGTGATCCAAACCAGATAAAGGCCAGGATCTGCCCAACAAGTATCCGAAAAATGCGAAAGTACGAGCCAGATGATTGCAAATATCAGACGTAACCCAGACCTAACCGGCGATATCCTCTAAAATATTAATCGGAACCAGGTGTAATTGACTGTTTCGGTGTGGTACCACATTACTACGTGATCCAAATCAGTCAAAACCCAGGATATGGCCAACACGTATGCCCGAAATGCGAAAGTGTGAGCCAGGTGATTGCAAATACCAGAAATAACGTAGACATAACCGGCGTCTTCCAATAAAATATTAATCGGAACCAGGATTAATTGACTGTTTCAGTGTGGTACCACATTACTACGTGATCCAAACCAGACAAAACCAAGAATCTGGCCAACAAGTATGCGAAAAATGCGAAAGTATGCGGCAGATGATTGCAAATACCAGACGTAACGCAGCTCAAAACGGTGTTATCGCCTAAAATGTTGATTGAAAGCAGGTTTAAATGACTGTTTCAGTGTGGTGCCACATTACTACGTGATCCAAATCAGAAAAAGCCCAGGATCTTGCCAACAAGTATGCGAAATATGCGAACGTACGAGCCAGATGATTGCAAATATCAGACTTAACCCAGACCTAACCGGTGTTATCCTCTAAAATATTGATCGAAAACAGGCTTAATTGATTGTTTCAGTGCGGTTTACTACGTGATCCAAACCAGCATAAGCCTAGGATCTGGCCAACAAGTATCCGAAAAATGCGAAAGTACGAGCCAGATGATTGCAAATATCAGACGTAACCCAGACCTAACCGGCGATATCCTCTAAAATATTAATCGGAACCAGGTGTAATTGACTGTTTCGGTGTGGTACCACATTACTACGTGATCCAAATCAGTCAAAACCCAGGATATGGCCAACACGTATGCCCGAAATGCGAACGTACGAGCCAGATGATTGCAAATACCAGACCTAACCCAGTCATAACCGGCGTTATCCTCTAAAATATTAATCGGAACCAGGTTTAAATGACTGCTTCAGTGTGGTACCACATTAATACGTGATCCTAACGAGGAAGGAATCCAGGATCTGGCCAACAACTATGCGAAAAATACGAAAGTATGAGCCAGATGATTGCAAATACCAGACGTAACCCAGACGTAACCAGTCTTATGCTCTAAAATATTGATCGAATCCAGGTTGAACTGACTATTTCAACGTGGCACCATATTAATACGTGATCCTAACCGGAAAAAACCCAGGATCTGCCCAACAAGTATCCGAAAAATGCGAATGTATGAGGCAGATGATTCCTAATATCAGACCTCACAGAAACCTAACCGGTGTTATCCTCTAAAATATTTATCGAAACCAGGTTTATTGTCGGTTTGAGTGTGGTACCACATTAGTACGTGATCCTAACCAGAAAAAACCCAGGATCAGCCCAACAAGTATCCGAAAAATGCGAATGTATGACGCAGATGATTCCTAATATCAGACCTCACAGAAACCTAACCGGTGTTATCCTCTAAAATATTTATCGAAACCAGGTTTATTGTCGGTTTGAGTGTGGTACCACATTAGTACGTGATCCAAATCAGAATAAGCCCAGGATCTGACCAAAAAGTATGCGGAAAATGCGAAAGTATGAGCCAGATGATTGCAAATATCAGACGAAACCCAGACCTAACCGGTGTTATCCTCTCAAATATTGATCGAAAGCAGGGTTAATTAAATGTTTCAGTGTGGTACAACATTACTACGTGATCCAAACCAGAAAAAGCCCAGGAGCTGGCGATTCATGTATTGAAAAATGCGAAAGCACGTGCCAGATGATTGCTAATATCAGAAGTAACCCAGACCTAACCGGTGTTATCCTCTAAAATATTCATCGAAAACAGGCTTAATTGATTGTTTCAGTGCGGTAACACTTTACTACGTGATGCAAACCAGAATAAGCCTAGGATCTGGCCATTCAAGTATGCGAATAATACGAAAGTATGAGCTAGATGATGGCAAATACCAGATCTAACCCAGACATAACCGACATTATCCTCTAAAATATTAATCGGATTCAGGTTTAGTTGGCTGTTACAGTGTGGTACCACATTACTACCTGATCCAAACCAGACAAAACCCAGGATCCGCCCAACAAGTATCCGAAAAATGCGAAAGTATGAGCCAGATGATTGCAAATACCAGAACGAACCCAGACATAAGCGGCTTTATCCTCTAAAATATTAATCGGAACCAGGTTTAATTGACTGTTTCGGTGTCGTACCACATTAATACGTGATCCATCCCTGAAAAAACCCAGGATCTGGCCAACAGGAACGCGGAAAATGCGAAAATATGAGCCAGATGATTGCAAATACCAGACGTATCCCAGACTTAACCGGAGTTATCCTCTAAAATATTGATCGGATCCAAGTTGAATTGACCATTTCAGTGTGGCACCACATTAATACGTGATCCTAACCTGAAAAACACCCAGGATCCGGCCTGCAAGCATGCGAATAATACGAAAGTATGAGCTAGATGATGGCAAATACCAGATCTAACCCAGACATAACCAACATTATCCTCTAAAATATTGATCGGATTCAGGTTTAGTTGGCTGTTACAGTGTGGTACCACATTACTACCTGATCCAAACCAGACAAAACCCAGGATCTGCCCAACAAGTATCCGAAAAATGCGAAAGTATGAGCCAGATGATTGCAAATACCAGAACGAACACTGACATAACCGGCGTTATCCTCTAAAATATTAATCGGAATCAGGTTTAGTTGGCTGTTTCAGTGTGGTACCATATTACTACGTGATCCAAACCAGAAAAAGGCCTGGATCTGGCCATGAACTATGCGAAAAATGCGAAAGTACGAGCCAGATGGTTGCAAATACTAGACCTAACCCAGACATAAGCGGTGATATCCTCTAAAATATTGATCGAAAGCAGGTTTAATTGACTGTTTCAGTGTGGTACGACATCACTACGTGATCCAAACCTGAAAATGGCCAGGATCTGGCCTTTCAAGTATGCGGAAAATGCGAAAGTATGAGCTAGATGATGGCAAATACCAGACCTAACCCAGTCATAACCGGCGTTATCCTCCAAAATATTAATCGCAACCAGGTTTTATTGCCTGCTTCGGTGTGGTATCACATTACTACATGATCCAAACCAGACAAAACCAAGGATCTGGCCAACAAGTATCGAAAAATGCGAAAGCACGTGCCAGATGATTGCTAATATCAGACATAACCCAGACCTAACCGGTCTTATCCTCTAAAATATTGATCGAAAACAGGCTTAATTGATTGTTTCAGTGCGGTAACACTTTACTACGTGATCCAAACCAGAATAAGCCTAGGATCTGGCCATTCAAGTATGCGAATAATACGAAAGTATGAGCTAGATGATGGCAAATACCAGATCTAACCCAGACATAGCCGACATTATCCTCTAAAATATTAATCGGATTCAGGTTTAGTTGGCTGTTACAGTGTGGTACCACATTACTACCTGATCCAAACCAGACAAAACCCAGGATCTGCCCAACAAGTATCCGAAAAATGCGAAAGTATGAGCCAGATGATTGCAAATTCCAGAACGAACCTAGACATAACCGGCGTTATCCTCTAAAATATTAATCGGAATCAGGTTTAGTTGGCTGTTTCAGTGTGGTACCATATTACTACGTGATCCAAACCAGAAAAAGGCCTGGATCTGGCCATGAACTATGCGAAAAATGCGAAAGTACGAGCCAGATGATTGCAAATACCAGACCTAACCCAGACATAACCGGCGTTATCCTCTAAAATATTAATCGGAACCGGGTTTAATTGACCCTTACAGAGTGGTACCACATTAATAGGTGATCCAAACCAGATAAAGGCCAGGATCTGCCCAACAAGTATCCGAAAAATGCGAAAGTACGAGCCAGATGATTGCAAATATCAGACGTAACCCAGACCTAACCGGCGATATCCTCTAAAATATTAATCGGAACCAGGTGTAATTGACTGTTTCGGTGTGGTACCACATTACTACGTGATCCAAATCAGTCAAAACCCAGGATATGGCCAACACGTATGCCCGAAATGCGAAAGTGTGAGCCAGGTGATTGCAAATACCAGAAATAACGTAGACATAACCGGCGTCTTCCAATAAAATATTAATCGGAACCAGGATTAATTGACTGTTTCAGTGTGGTACCACATTACTACGTGATCCAAACCAGACAAAACCAAGAATCTGGCCAACAAGTATGCGAAAAATGCGAAAGTATGCGGCAGATGATTGCAAATACCAGACGTAACGCAGCTCAAAACGGTGTTATCGCCTAAAATGTTGATTGAAAGCAGGTTTAAATGACTGTTTCAGTGTGGTGCCACATTACTACGTGATCCAAATCAGAAAAAGCCCAGGATCTTGCCAACAAGTATGCGAAATATGCGAACGTACGAGCCAGATGATTGCAAATATCAGACTTAACCCAGACCTAACCGGTGTTATCCTCTAAAATATTGATCGAAAACAGGCTTAATTGATTGTTTCAGTGCGGTTTACTACGTGATCCAAACCAGCATAAGCCTAGGATCTGGCCAACAAGTATCTGAAAAATGCGAAAGTACGAGCCAGATGATTGCAAATATCAGACGTAACCCAGACCTAACCGGCGATATCCTCTAAAATATTAATCGGAACCAGGTGTAATTGACTGTTTCGGTGTGGTACCACATTACTACGTGATCCAAATCAGTCAAAACCCAGGATATGGCCAACACGTATGCCCGAAATGCGAACGTACGAGCCAGATGATTGCAAATACCAGACCTAACCCAGTCATAACCGGCGTTATCATCTAAAATATTAATCGGAACCAGGTTTAAATGACTGCTTCAGTGTGGTACCACATTAATACGTGATCCTAACGAGGAAGGAATCCAGGATCTGGCCAACAACTATGCGAAAAATACGAAAGTATGAGCCAGATGATTGCAAATACCAGACGTAACCCAGACGTAACCAGTCTTATGCTCTAAAATATTGATCGAATCCAGGTTGAACTGACTATTTCAACGTGGCACCATATTAATACGTGATCCTAACCGGAAAAAACCCAGGATCTGCCCAACAAGTATCCGAAAAATGCGAATGTATGAGGCAGATGATTCCTAATATCAGACCTCACAGAAACCTAACCGGTGTTATCCTCTAAAATATTTATCGAAACCAGGTTTATTGTCGGTTTGAGTGTGGTACCACATTAGTACGTGATCCTAACCAGAAAAAACCCAGGATCTGCCCAACAAGTATCCGAAAAATGCGAATGTATGACGCAGATGATTCCTAATATCAGACCTCACAGAAACCTAACCGGTGTTATCCTCTAAAATATTTATCGAAACCAGGTTTATTGTCGGTTTGAGTGTGGTACCACATTAGTACGTGATCCAAATCAGAATAAGCCCAGGATCTGACCAAAAAGTATGCGGAAAATGCGAAAGTATGAGCCAGATGATTGCAAATATCAGACGAAACCCAGACCTAACCGGTGTTATCCTCTCAAATATTGATCGAAAGCAGGGTTAATTAAATGTTTCAGTGTGGTACAACATTACTACGTGATCCAAACCAGAAAAAGCCCAGGAGCTGGCGATTCATGTATTGAAAAATGCGAAAGCACGTGCCAGATGATTGCTAATATCAGAAGTAACCCAGACCTAACCGGTGTTATCCTCTAAAATATTCATCGAAAACAGGCTTAATTGATTGTTTCAGTGCGGTAACACTTTACTACGTGATCCAAACCAGAATAAGCCTAGGATCTGGCCATTCAAGTATGCGAATAATACGAAAGTATGAGCTAGATGATGGCAAATACCAGATCTAACCCAGACATAACCGACATTATCCTCTAAAATATTAATCGGATTCAGGTTTAGTTGGCTGTTACAGTGTGGTACCACATTACTACCTGATCCAAACCAGACAAAACCCAGGATCCGCCCAACAAGTATCCGAAAAATGCGAAAGTATGAGCCAGATGATTGCAAATACCAGAACGAACCCAGACATAAGCGGCTTTATCCTCTAAAATATTAATCGGAACCAGGTTTAATTGACTGTTTCGGTGTCGTACCACATTAATACGTGATCCATCCCTGAAAAAACCCAGGATCTGGCCAACAGGAACGCGGAAAATGCGAAAATATGAGCCAGATGATTGCAAATACCAGACGTATCCCAGACTTAACCGGAGTTATCCTCTAAAATATTGATCGGATCCAAGTTGAATTGACCATTTCAGTGTGGCACCACATTAATACGTGATCCTAACCTGAAAAACACCCAGGATCCGGCCTGCAAGCATGCGAATAATACGAAAGTATGAGCTAGATGATGGCAAATACCAGATCTAACCCAGACATAACCAACATTATCCTCTAAAATATTGATCGGATTCAGGTTTAGTTGGCTGTTACAGTGTGGTACCACATTACTACCTGATCCAAACCAGACAAAACCCAGGATCTGCCCAACAAGTATCCGAAAAATGCGAAAGTATGAGCCAGATGATTGCAAATTCCAGAACGAACCTAGACATAACCGGCGTTATCCTCTAAAATATTAATCGGAATCAGGTTTAGTTGGCTGTTTCAGTGTGGTACCATATTACTACGTGATCCAAACCAGAAAAAGGCCTGGATCTGGCCATGAACTATGCGAAAAATGCGAAAGTACGAGCCAGATGATTGCAAATACCAGACCTAACCCAGACATAACCGGCGTTATCCTCTAAAATATTAATCGGAACCGGGTTTAATTGACCCTTACAGAGTGGTACCACATTAATAGGTGATCCAAACCAGATAAAGGCCAGGATCTGCCCAACAAGTATCCGAAAAATGCGAAAGTACGAGCCAGATGATTGCAAATATCAGACGTAACCCAGACCTAACCGGCGATATCCTCTAAAATATTAATCGGAACCAGGTGTAATTGACTGTTTCGGTGTGGTACCACATTACTACGTGATCCAAATCAGTCAAAACCCAGGATATGGCCAACACGTATGCCCGAAATGCGAAAGTGTGAGCCAGGTGATTGCAAATACCAGAAATAACGTAGACATAACCGGCGTCTTCCAATAAAATATTAATCGGAACCAGGATTAATTGACTGTTTCAGTGTGGTACCACATTACTACGTGATCCAAACCAGACAAAACCAAGAATCTGGCCAACAAGTATGCGAAAAATGCGAAAGTATGCGGCAGATGATTGCAAATACCAGACGTAACGCAGCTCAAAACGGTGTTATCGCCTAAAATGTTGATTGAAAGCAGGTTTAAATGACTGTTTCAGTGTGGTGCCACATTACTACGTGATCCAAATCAGAAAAAGCCCAGGATCTTGCCAACAAGTATGCGAAATATGCGAACGTACGAGCCAGATGATTGCAAATATCAGACTTAACCCAGACCTAACCGGTGTTATCCTCTAAAATATTGATCGAAAACAGGCTTAATTGATTGTTTCAGTGCGGTTTACTACGTGATCCAAACCAGCATAAGCCTAGGATCTGGCCAACAAGTATCCGAAAAATGCGAAAGTACGAGCCAGATGATTGCAAATATCAGACGTAACCCAGACCTAACCGGCGATATCCTCTAAAATATTAATCGGAACCAGGTGTAATTGACTGTTTCGGTGTGGTACCACATTACTACGTGATCCAAATCAGTCAAAACCCAGGATATGGCCAACACGTATGCCCGAAATGCGAACGTACGAGCCAGATGATTGCAAATACCAGACCTAACCCAGTCATAACCGGCGTTATCCTCTAAAATATTAATCGGAACCAGGTTTAAATGACTGCTTCAGTGTGGTACCACATTAATACGTGATCCTAACGAGGAAGGAATCCAGGATCTGGCCAACAACTATGCGAAAAATACGAAAGTATGAGCCAGATGATTGCAAATACCAGACGTAACCCAGACGTAACCAGTCTTATGCTCTAAAATATTGATCGAATCCAGGTTGAACTGACTATTTCAACGTGGCACCATATTAATACGTGATCCTAACCGGAAAAAACCCAGGATCTGCCCAACAAGTATCCGAAAAATGCGAATGTATGAGGCAGATGATTCCTAATATCAGACCTCACAGAAACCTAACCGGTGTTATCCTCTAAAATATTTATCGAAACCAGGTTTATTGTCGGTTTGAGTGTGGTACCACATTAGTACGTGATCCTAACCAGAAAAAACCCAGGATCTGCCCAACAAGTATCCGAAAAATGCGAATGTATGACGCAGATGATTCCTAATATCAGACCTCACAGAAACCTAACCGGTGTTATCCTCTAAAATATTTATCGAAACCAGGTTTATTGTCGGTTTGAGTGTGGTACCACATTAGTACGTGATCCAAATCAGAATAAGCCCAGGATCTGACCAAAAAGTATGCGGAAAATGCGAAAGTATGAGCCAGATGATTGCAAATATCAGACGAAACCCAGACCTAACCGGTGTTATCCTCTCAAATATTGATCGAAAGCAGGGTTAATTAAATGTTTCAGTGTGGTACAACATTACTACGTGATCCAAACCAGAAAAAGCCCAGGAGCTGGCGATTCATGTATTGAAAAATGCGAAAGCACGTGCCAGATGATTGCTAATATCAGAAGTAACCCAGACCTAACCGGTGTTATCCTCTAAAATATTCATCGAAAACAGGCTTAATTGATTGTTTCAGTGCGGTAACACTTTACTACGTGATCCAAACCAGAATAAGCCTAGGATCTGGCCATTCAAGTATGCGAATAATACGAAAGTATGAGCTAGATGATGGCAAATACCAGATCTAACCCTGACATAACCGACATTATCCTCTAAAATATTAATCGGATTCAGGTTTAGTTGGCTGTTACAGTGTGGTACCACATTACTACCTGATCCAAACCAGACAAAACCCAGGATCCGCCCAACAAGTATCCGAAAAATGCGAAAGTATGAGCCAGATGATTGCAAATACCAGAACGAACCCAGACATAAGCGGCTTTATCCTCTAAAATATTAATCGGAACCAGGTTTAATTGACTGTTTCGGTGTCGTACCACATTAATACGTGATCCATCCCTGAAAAAACCCAGGATCTGGCCAACAGGAACGCGGAAAATGCGAAAATATGAGCCAGATGATTGCAAATACCAGACGTATCCCAGACTTAACCGGAGTTATCCTCTAAAATATTGATCGGATCCAAGTTGAATTGACCATTTCAGTGTGGCACCACATTAATACGTGATCCTAACCTGAAAAACACCCAGGATCCGGCCTGCAAGCATGCGAATAATACGAAAGTATGAGCTAGATGATGGCAAATACCAGATCTAACCCAGACATAACCAACATTATCCTCTAAAATATTGATCGGATTCAGGTTTAGTTGGCTGTTACAGTGTGGTACCACATTACTACCTGATCCAAACCAGACAAAACCCAGGATCTGCCCAACAAGTATCCGAAAAATGCGAAAGTATGAGCCAGATGATTGCAAATACCAGAACGAACACTGACATAACCGGCGTTATCCTCTAAAATATTAATCGGAATCAGGTTTAGTTGGCTGTTTCAGTGTGGTACCATATTACTACGTGATCCAAACCAGAAAAAGGCCTGGATCTGGCCATGAACTATGCGAAAAATGCGAAAGTACGAGCCAGATGGTTGCAAATACTAGACCTAACCCAGACATAAGCGGTGATATCCTCTAAAATATTGATCGAAAGCAGGTTTAATTGACTGTTTCAGTGTGGTACGACATCACTACGTGATCCAAACCTGAAAATGGCCAGGATCTGGCCTTTCAAGTATGCGGAAAATGCGAAAGTATGAGCTAGATGATGGCAAATACCAGACCTAACCCAGTCATAACCGGCGTTATCCTCCAAAATATTAATCGCAACCAGGTTTTATTGCCTGCTTCGGTGTGGTATCACATTACTACATGATCCAAACCAGACAAAACCAAGGATCTGGCCAACAAGTATCGAAAAATGCGAAAGCACGTGCCAGATGATTGCTAATATCAGACATAACCCAGACCTAACCGGTCTTATCCTCTAAAATATTGATCGAAAACAGGCTTAATTGATTGTTTCAGTGCGGTAACACTTTACTACGTGATCCAAACCAGAATAAGCCTAGGATCTGGCCATTCAAGTATGCGAATAATACGAAAGTATGAGCTAGATGATGGCAAATACCAGATCTAACCCAGACATAGCCGACATTATCCTCTAAAATATTAATCGGATTCAGGTTTAGTTGGCTGTTACAGTGTGGTACCACATTACTACCTGATCCAAACCAGACAAAACCCAGGATCTGCCCAACAAGTATCCGAAAAATGCGAAAGTATGAGCCAGATGATTGCAAATTCCAGAACGAACCTAGACATAACCGGCGTTATCCTCTAAAATATTAATCGGAATCAGGTTTAGTTGGCTGTTTCAGTGTGGTACCATATTACTACGTGATCCAAACCAGAAAAAGGCCTGGATCTGGCCATGAACTATGCGAAAAATGCGAAAGTACGAGCCAGATGATTGCAAATACCAGACCTAACCCAGACATAACCGGCGTTATCCTCTAAAATATTAATCGGAACCGGGTTTAATTGACCCTTTCAGTGTGGTACCACATTAATACGTGATCCTAACGAGGAAGGAATCCAGGATCTGGCCAACAACTATGCGAAAAATGCGATCGTATGAGGCAGATGATTGCAAATACCAGACGCAACCCAGACATAACCGGCGTTATCCTCTAAAATATTAGTCGGAATCAGGTTTAGTTGGCTGTTTCAGTGTGGTACCATATTACTACGTGATCCAAACCAGAAAAAGGCCTGGATCTGGCCATGAACTATTCGAAAAATGCGAAAGTACGAGCCAGCTGATTGCAAATACCAGACCTAATCCAGACATAACCGGCGTTATCCTCTAAAATATTAATCGGAACCGGGTTTAATTGACCCTTCCAGTGTGGTACCACATTAGTACGTGATCCTAACGAGGAAGGAATCCAGGATCTGGTCAACAACTATGCGAAAAATGCGATCGTATGAGGCAGATGATTGCAAATACCAGACGTAACCCAGACATAACCGGCGTTATCCTCTAAAATATGAATCAGAACCGGGTTTAATTGACTGCTGCGGTGTGGTACCACATTACTACCTGATCCGAACCAGAAAAAACCCGGGATCTGGCCAACAAGTATGCGAAAAATACGAAAGTATGAGCCAGATGATTGCAAATACCAGACGTAACCCAGACGTAACCAGTCTTATCCTCTAAAATATTGATCGAATCCAGGTTGAACTGATTATTTCAACGTGGCACCATATTAATACGTGATCCTAACCGGAAAAAACCCAGGATCTGCCCAACAAGTATCCGAAAAATGCGAATGTATGAGGCAGATGATTCCTAATATCAGACCTCACAGAAACCTAACCGGTGTTATCCTCTAAAATATTTATCGAAACCAGGTTTATTGTCGGTTTGAGTGTGGTACCACATTAGTACGTGATCCAAATCAGAATAAGCCCAGGATCTGCCCAACAAGTATCCGAAAAATGCGAATGTATGAGGCAGATGATTCCTAATATCAGACCTCACAGAAACCTAACCGGTGTTATCCTCTAAAATATTTATCGAAACCAGGTTTATTGTCGGTTTGAGTGTGGTACCACATTAATACGTGATCCTAACGAGGAAGGAATCCAGGATCTGGCCAACAACTATGCGAAAAATGCGATCGTATGAGGCAGATGATTGCAAATACCAGACGCAACCCAGACATAACCGGCGTTATCCTCTAAAATATTAGTCGGAATCAGGTTTAGTTGGCTGTTTCAGTGTGGTACCATATTACTACGTGATCCAAACCAGAAAAAGGCCTGGATCTGGCCATGAACTATTCGAAAAATGCGAAAGTACGAGCCAGCTGATTGCAAATACCAGACCTAATCCAGACATAACCGGCGTTATCCTCTAAAATATTAATCGGAACCGGGTTTAATTGACCCTTCCAGTGTGGTACCACATTAGTACGTGATCCTAACGAGGAAGGAATCCAGGATCTGGTCAACAACTATGCGAAAAATGCGATCGTATGAGGCAGATGATTGCAAATACCAGACGTAACCCAGACATAACCGGCGTTATCCTCTAAAATATGAATCAGAACCGGGTTTAATTGACTGCTGCGGTGTGGTACCACATTACTACCTGATCCGAACCAGAAAAAACCCGGGATCTGGCCAACAAGTATGCGAAAAATACGAAAGTATGAGCCAGATGATTGCAAATACCAGACGTAACCCAGACGTAACCAGTCTTATCCTCTAAAATATTGATCGAATCCAGGTTGAACTGATTATTTCAACGTGGCACCATATTAATACGTGATCCTAACCGGAAAAAACCCAGGATCTGCCCAACAAGTATCCGAAAAATGCGAATGTATGAGGCAGATGATTCCTAATATCAGACCTCACAGAAACCTAACCGGTGTTATCCTCTAAAATATTTATCGAAACCAGGTTTATTGTCGGTTTGAGTGTGGTACCACATTAGTACGTGATCCAAATCAGAATAAGCCCAGGATCTGCCCAACAAGTATCCGAAAAATGCGAATGTATGAGGCAGATGATTCCTAATATCAGACCTCACAGAAACCTAACCGGTGTTATCCTCTAAAATATTTATCGAAACCAGGTTTATTGTCGGTTTGAGTGTGGTACCACATTAATACGTGATCCTAACGAGGAAGGAATCCAGGATCTGGCCAACAACTATGCGAAAAATGCGATCGTATGAGGCAGATGATTGCAAATACCAGACGCAACCCAGACATAACCGGCGTTATCCTCTAAAATATTAGTCGGAATCAGGTTTAGTTGGCTGTTTCAGTGTGGTACCATATTACTACGTGATCCAAACCAGAAAAAGGCCTGGATATGGCCAACAAGTATGCGGGAAATGCGAAAGTATGAGCCAGATGATTGCAAATACCAGACGTATCCCAGACATAACTGGAGTTATCCTCTAAAATATTGATCGAACCCAGGTTGAATTGACTAGTTCAGTGTGGCACCACATTAATACGTGATCCTAACCTGAAAAGCACCCAGGATTCGGCCTGCATGCATGCGAAAAATGCGAATGTATGGGGCAGATGATTGCAAATACCAGACCTAACACAGCCATAACCGGCGTTATCCTCTGAAATATTGATCGAAACCTGGTGTAATTGACTGTTTCTGTGTGGTACTACATTACTACGTGATCCAAATCAGACAAAACCCAGGATCTGTCCATTCAAGTATGCGGAAAATGCGAAAGTATAAGCCAGATGATTGCAAATATCAGACGTAACCCAGACCTAACCGGTGTTATCCTCCAGAATATTGTTCGAAAACAGGTTTAATTGACTGCTTCAGTGTGGCACCACATTACTACGTGATCCAAACCACAAAAAGGCCAGGATCTGGCCAACAAGTATGCGAAAAATGCGAAAGTATGAGCTAGATGATGGCAAATACAAGACCTAACCCAGACATAACCGGCATTATCCTCTAAAATGTTAATCGCAACCAGGTTTAATTGACAGTTTCGGTGTGGTACCACATTACTAGTTGATCCAAACCAGATAAAACCGGGATCTGGCCAAGAAGTATGCAAGGAATGCGAAAGTAAGAGGCAGATGATTGCAAATACCAGACGTAACCCAGACCTAACCGGTGTTATCCTTTAAAACATTCATCGAATCCAAGCAGAATTGACTATTTCAGTGTGGCACCACGTCAGTACGTTATCCTATCGGGAAAAGAAACCAATATCTGGCCTAGAAGTATGCAGAAAATGCGAAAGTATGAGGCAGATGATTACAAATACCAGACATAACCCAGACCTAACCGGTGTTATCCTCTAAAATATTGATCGAAAACACGCTTAGTTGACTGTTTCAGTGTGGTACCACTTTTCTACGTGAACCAAACAAGAAAAAACCTAGGATCTGGCAATTCAAGTATGCGAAAAATGCGAAAGTATGAGCTAGGTGATGGCAAATACCAGACCTAACCTAGACCTAACCGGTGTCATCCTCTAAAATATTGATCGAATCCAGGTTGAATTGACCATTTCAGTGTTGCCCCACATAAGTACGTTATCCTGACGAGAAAAGAAACCAGGATCTGGCCAAGAAGTATGCAACAAATGCGAAAGTATGAGGCAGATGATGGCAAATACCAGACCTAATTCAGACCTAACCGGTGTTATCCTGTAAAATGTTCATCGAATCCAGGTTGAATTGACTATTTCGGTGCGGCACCACATTAGTACGTTATCCTAACGAGAAAGAAACCGTGGTCTGGCCAAGAAGTATGCGAAAAATGCGAAAGTATGAGGCAGGTGATTGCAAATACCAGACCTAACCCAGACCTATCCGGTGTTATCGTCTAAAATATTGATAGAAACCAAGTTTAATTAATTGTTTTAGTGTGGTACCACTTTACTACGTCATCCAAACCTGAAAAAGCCCAGGATCTGTCCATTCAAGTATGCGGAAATTGCGAAAGTATAAGCCAGATGATTGCAAATATCAGACGTAACCCAGACCGAACCGGTGTTATCCTCCAGAATATTGTTTGAAAACAAGTTTAATTGACTGCTTCAGTGTGGCACCACATTACTACGTGATCCAAACCACAAAAAGGCCAGGATCTGGCCAACAAGTATGCGAAAAATGCGGAAGTATGAGCTAGGTGATGGCAAGTAGTAGACCTAACCCAGGCATAACCGGCGTTATCCTCTAAACTATTAATCGCAACCAGGTTTAATTGACTGCTTCGGTGTGGTACCACATTACTACGTGATCCAAACCACAAAAAGGCCAGGATCTGGCCAACAAGTATGCGAAATATGCGGAAGTATGAGCTAGGTGATGGCAAGTAGTAGACCTAACCCAGGCATAACCGGCGTTATCCTCTAAAATATTAATCGCAACCAGGTTTAATTGACTGCTTCGGTGTGGTACCACATTACTACGTGATCCAAACCACAAAAAGGCCAGGATCTGGCAAACAAGTATGCGAAAAATGCGGAAGTACGAGCCAGATGATTGAAAATATTAGACGTAACCCAGACCTAACCGGTGTTATCCTCTAAAATATTGCTCGAAAACAGGCTTAATTGACTGTTTCATTGTGGTACCACTTTACTACGTGATTCAAACCAGGAAAAGCTTTGGATCTGCCCATTCAAGTATGCGAATAATGCGAAAGTACGAGCCAGATGATTGCAAATATCAGACGTAACCCAGACCTAACCGGTGTTATCCTGTAAAATATTGCTCGAAAACAGGCTTAATTGACTGTTTCATTGTGGTACCACTTTACTACGTGAATCAATCCCGACAAAGCCGTGGATCTG
This sequence comes from Colletes latitarsis, assembly GCF_051014445.1. Classification (NCBI taxonomy): domain Eukaryota; kingdom Metazoa; phylum Arthropoda; class Insecta; order Hymenoptera; family Colletidae; genus Colletes; species Colletes latitarsis. Next base: position 16,800,743 of record NC_135137.1, read on the forward strand.
CCCATTCAAGTATGCGAAAAATGCGGAAGTACGAGCCAGATGATTGCAAATATCAGACTTAACCCAGACCTAGCCGGTGTTATCCTCTAAAATATTGCTCGTAAAACAGGCCTAATTGACTGTTCAATTGTGGTACCACATTACTACGTGAATCAAACCAGAAAAAGCCCTGGGTCTGCCCATTCAAGTATGCGAATAATGCGAAAGTATGAGCTGGATGATGGCAAATACCAGACAAAACCCAGACATAACCGGCATTATCCTCTAAAATATTAATCGTAACCAGGATTACTTGACTACTTCCGTGTGGTACCACATTACTACGTGATGCAAATTAGGAAAAGCCCAGGATCTGAACAAAAAGTATGCGAAAAATGCGAAAGTAGGAGCCAGGTGATTGCAAATACCAGACGTAACCCAGACCTAACCGGTGTTATCCTCTAAAATATTCTTGGAATCCAGGTTGAATTGACTATTTCGGTGTGGCACCACATTAGTACGTTATCCTAACGAGATAAGAAACCGGGATCTGGCCTAGAAGTATGCAAAATATGCGAAAGTATGAGGCAGATGATTGCAAATACCAGACGTAACCCAGACCTAACGGGTGTTATCCTCTATAAGATTCATCGAATCCAGGTTGAATTGACTATTTCGGTGTGGCACCACATTAGTACGTTATCCTAACGAGATAAGAAACCGGGATCTGGCCTAGAAGTATGCAAAATATGCGAAAGTATGAGGCAGATGATTGCAAATACCAGACGTAACCCAGACCTAACGGGTGTTATCCTCTTAAAGATTCATCGAATCCAGGTTGAATTGACTATTTCAGTGTTGCACCACATAAGTACGTTATCCTAACGAGAAAAGAAACCAGGATCTGGCCAAGAAGTATGCAAAAAATGCGAAAGTATGAGGCAGGTGACATTGCAAATACCAGACCTAACCCAGACCTATCTGGTGTTATCGTCTAAAATATTGATTGAAACCATGTTTAATTGACTGTCTCAGTGTGGTACCACTTTACTACGTCATCCAAACCTGAAAAAGCCCAGGATCTGTCCATTCAAGTATGCGAAAAATGCGAATGTATAAGCCAGATGATTGCAAATATCAGACGTAACCCAGACCTAACCGGTGTTATCCTCCAAAATATTGATCGAATCCAGGTTGAATTGACTATTTCAATGTGGCACCACATTAATACGTGATCCTAAGCAGAAAAAACCCAGGATCTATCCAAGAAGTATGCGAAAAATGCGAAAGTAGGAGCTAGGTGATTGCAAATATCAGACGATACCCAGACCTAACCGGTGTTATCCTCTAAAATATTGATCGAAAACACGCTTAGTTGACTGTTTCAGTGTGGTATCACTTTTCTACGTGAACCAAACCAGCAAAAACCCAGGATCTGGCAATTCAAGTATGCGAAAAATGCGAAAGTATGAGCTAGATGATGGCAAATACCAGACCTAACCCAGACCTAACCGGTGTTATCATCTACAATATTGATAGAAACCAAGTTTAATTGACTGTTTCAGTGTGGTACCACCTTACTACGTGATGCAAATTAGAAAAAGCCCAGGATCTGAACAAAAAGTATGCGAAAAATGCGAAAGTAGGAGCCAGGTGATTGCAAATACCAGACGTAACCCAGACCTAACCGGTGTTATCCTCTAAAATATTCATCGAATCCAGGTTGAATTGACTATTTCGGTGTGGCACCACATTAGTTCGTTATCCTAACGAGAAAAGAAACCAGGTTCTGGCCAAGAAGTATGCAAAAAATGCGACACTATGAGGCAGATGATTGCAAATATCGGACGAAACGCAGACCTAACCTGCGTTAACCTCTAAAATATTGGTCGGAAACAGGTTGAATTGACTATTTCAGTGTTGCACCACATAAGTACGTTATCCTAACGAGAAAAGAAACCAGGATCTGGCCAAGAAGTATGCAAAAAATGCAGCAGTATGATGCAGATGATTGCAAATACGAGACGTAACCCAGACCTAACCGGTGTTATCGTCTACAATATTGATAGAAACCAAGTTTAATTGACTGTTTCAGTGTGGTACCACATTAATACGTGATCCTAAGCAGAAAAAACCCAGGATATAACCAAGAAGTATGCGAAAAATGCGAAAGTAGGAGCCTGGTGATTGCAAATATCAGACGAAACCCAGAACTAACCGGTGTTATCCTCTAAAATATTGATCGAAAACAGGGTTAATTGACTGTTTCACTGTGGTACCACTTTTCTACGTGAACAAAACCAGCAAAAACCCAGGATCCGGCAATTCAAGTATGCGAAAAATGAGAAAGTATGAGCTAGATGACGGCAAATACCAGACGTAACACAGTCATAATCGGCATTATCCTCTGAAATATTAATTAAAGGTTTAATTAACTGTTTTAGTGTGGTACCACTGTACTACGTCATCCAAACCTGAAAAAGCCCAGGACCTGTCCATTCAAGTATGCGGAAATTGCGAAAGTATAAGCCAGATGATTGCAAATATCAGAAGTAACCCAGACCAAACCGGTGCTATACTCTAAAATATTCATCGAATCCAGGTTGAATTGACTATTTCAGTGTGCCACCACATTAGTACGTTATCCTAACGAGGAAAGAAACCGGGATCTGTCCAAGAAGTATGCAAAGATGCGAAAGTAGGAGCCAGGTGATTGCAAATATCAGACGAAACCCAGACCTAACCGGTGTTATCCTCTTAAATATTGATCGAAAACACGCTTAGTTGACTGTTTCAGTGTGGTATCACTTTTCTACGTGAACCAAACCAGCAAAAACCCAGGATCTGGCAATTCAAGTATGCGAAAAATGCGAAAGTATGAGCTAGATGATGGCAAATACAAGACCTAACCCAGACATAACCGGCATTATCCTCTAAAATATTAATTAAAGGTTTAATTGACTGTTTCGATGTGGTACCACATTACTGCGTGATCCAAACCGGAAAAGGGCCAGGATCTGGCCATTCAAGTATGCGGAATGTGCGAAAGTATGAGCTAGATAGTGGCAAATACCAGACCTAACCCAGACATAACCGGCGTTATCCTCTAAAATGTTAATCGCAACCAGGCTTAATTGACAGTTTCGGTGTGGTACCACATTACTAGTTGATCCAAACCAGACAAAACCGGGATCTGGCCAAGAAGTATGCAAGGAATGCGAAAGTAAGAGGCAGATGATTGCAAATACCAGACGTAACCCAGACCTAACCGGTGTTATCCTTTAAAACATTTATCGAATCCAGGCAGAATTAACTATTTCAGTGTGGCACCACATCAGTACGTTATCCTATCGGGAAAAGAAACCAATATCTGGCCTAGAAGTATGCAGAAAATGCGAAAGTATGAGGCAGATGATTACAAATACCAGACGTAACCCAGACCTAACCGGTGTTATCCTCTAAAATATTCATTGAATCCAGGTTGAATTGACTATTTCAGTGTGGCACCACATTAGTACGTAATCCTAACGAGAAAGAAACCGTGGTCTGGCCAAGAAGTATGCGAAAAATTCGAAAGTAGGAGCCAGGTGATTGCAAATATCAGACGAAACCCAGACCTAACCGGTGTTATCCTCTAAAATATTGATCGAAAACACGCTTAGTTGACTGTTTCAGTGAGGTACCACTTTTCTACGTGAACCAAACAAGAAAAAACCTAGGATCTGGCAATTCAAGTATGCGAAAAATGCGGAAGTATGAGCTAGATGATGGCAAATACCAGACCTAACCTAGACCTAACCGGTGTTATCCTCTAAAATATTGATCGAATCCAGGTTGAATTGACCATTTCAGTGTTGCCCCACATAAGTACGTTATCCTGTCGAGAAAAGAAACCAGGATCTGGCCAAGAAGTATGCAACAAATGCGACAGTATGAGGCAGATGATTGCAAATACCAGACGTAACCCAGACCTAACCGGTGTTATCATCTACAATATTGATAGAAACCAAGTTTAATTGACTGTTTCAGTGTGGTACCACTTTACTACGTGATGCAAATTAGAAAAAGCCCAGGATCTGAACAAAAAGTATGCGAAAAATGCGAAAGTAGGAGCCAGGTGATTGCAAATACCAGACGTAACCCAGACCTAACCGGTGTTATCCTCTAAAATATTCATCGAATCCAGGTTGAATTGACTATTTCGGTGTGGCACCACATTAGTACGTTATCCTAACGAGAAAAGGAACCAGGTTCTGGCCAAGAAGTATGCAAAAAATGCGACACTATGAGGCAGATGATTGCAAATATCGGACGAAACGCAGACCTAACCGGTGTTATCCTCTAAAATATTGGTCGGAAACAGGTTGAATTGACTATTTCAGTGTTGCACCACATAAGTACGTTATCCTAACGAGAAAAGAAACCAGGATCTGGCCAAGAAATATGCAAAAAATGCGAAAGTATGGGGCAGGTGGTTGCAAATACCAGACCTAACCCAGATCTATCTGATGCTATCGTCTAAAATATTGATAGAAACCAAGTTTAATTGACTGTCTCAGTGTGGTACCACTTTACTACGTCATCCAAACATGAAAAAGCCCAGGATCTATCCAAGAAGTATGCGAAAAATGCGAAAGTAGGAGCCCGGTGATTGCAAATATCAGACGATACCCAGACCTAACCGGTGTTATCCTCTAAAATATTCATCGAATCCAGGTTGAATTGACTATTTCAGGGTGGCAATACATTAGTACGTCAACCTAACGAGATAAGAAACCGCGATCTGGCCAAGAAGTATGCAAAAAATGGGACAGTATGAGCCAGACGATTGCAAATACCAGACGTAACCCAGACCTAACCGGTGTTATCCTCTAAAATATTAATCGAAAACACGCTTAGTTGACTGTTTCAGTGTGGTACCACTTTTCTACGTGAACCAAACAAGAAAATACCTAGGATCTGGCAATTCAAGTATGCGAAAAGTGCGAAAGTATGAGCTAGATGATGGCAAATACCAGACCTAACCCAGACCTAACCGGTGTTATCCTCTAAAACATTGATCGAATCCAGGTTGAATTGACTAGTTCAATGTGGCACCACATTAATTCGTGATCCTAAGCAGAAAAAACCCGGGATCTATCCAAGATGTATGTGAAAAATGCGAAAGTATGAGCTAGATGATGGCAAATACAAGACCTAACCCAGACATAACCGGCATTATCCTCTAAAGTATTAATTAAAGGTTCAATTGACTGTTTCGATGTGGTACCACATTACTGCGTGATCGAAACCGGAAAAAGGCCAGGATCTGGCCATTCAAGTATGCGGAATGTGCGAAAGTATGAGCTAGATAGTGGCAAATACCAGACCTAACCCAGACATAACCGGCGTTATCCTCTAAAATGTTAATCGCAACCAGGTTTAATTGACTGTTTCGGTGTGGTACCACATTACTAGTTGATCCAAAACAGACAAAACCGGGATCTGGCCAAGAAGTATGCAAGAAATGCGAAAGTAAGAGGCAGATGATTGCAAATACCAGACGTAACCCAGACCTAACCGGTGTTATCCTTTAAAACATTCATCGAATCCAGGCAGAATTGACTATTTCAATGTGGCACCACATTAATACGTGATCCTAAGCAGAAAAAACCCAGGATCTATCCAAGAAGTATGCGAGAAATGCGAAAGTAGGAGCCAGGTGGTTGCAAATACCAGACCTAACTCAGACCTAACCGGTGTTATCCTGTAAAATATTCATCGAATCCAGGTTGAATTGACTATTTCAATGTGGCACCACATTAATACGTGATCCTAAGCAGAAAAAGCCCTGGATCTATCCAAGAAGTATGCGAGAAATGCGAAAGTAGGAGCCAGGTGATTGCAAATATCAGACGAAACCCAGACCTAACCGGTGATATCCTCTAAAATATTCATCGAATCCAGGTTGTATTGACTATTTCAGTGAGGCACCACATTAGTACGTTATCCTAACGAGAAAGAAACCGTGGTCTGGCCAAGAAGTATGCGAAAAATGCGAAAGTATGAGGCAGGTGATTGCAAATACCAGACCTAACCCAGACCTATCCGGTGTTATCGCCTAAAATATTGATAGAAACCAAGTCTAATTAATTGTTTTAGTGTGGTACCACTTTACTACGTCATCCAAACCTGAAAAAGCCCAGGATCTGTCCATTCATGTATGCGGAAATTGCGAAAGTATAAGCCAGATGATTGCAAATATCAGACGTAACCCAGACCGAACCGGTGTTATCCTCCAGAATATTGTTCGAAAACAGGTTTAATTGACTGCTTCAGTGTGGCACCACATTACTACGTGATCCAAACCACAAAAAGGCCAGGATCTGGCCAACAAGTATGCGAAAAATGCGGAAGTATGAGCTAGGTGATGGCAAGTAGTAGACCTAACCCAGGCATAACCGGCGTTATCCTCTAAAATATTAATCGCAACCAGGTTTAATTGACTGCTTCGGTGTGGTACCACATTACTACGTGATCCAAACCACAAAAAGGCCAGGATCTGGCCAACAAGTATGCAAAAAATGCGGAAGTATGGGCTAGGTGATGGCAAGTAGTAGACCTAACCCAGGCATAACCGGCGTTATCCTCTAAAATATTAATCGCAACCAGGTTTAATTGACTGCTTCGGTGTGGTACCACATTACTACGTGATCCAAACCACAAAAAGGCCAGGATCTGGCAAACAAGTATGCGAAAAATGCGGAAGTAGGAGCCAGATGATTGCAAATATCAGACTTAACCCTGACCTAGCCGGTGTTATCCTCTAAAATATTGCTCGTAAAACAGGCCTAATTGACTGTTCAATTGTGGTACCACTTTACTACGTGATCCAAACCAGTTAAAGGTTAGGATCTGGCCAACAAATATGCAAAAAATGCGAAAGTATGAGCCAAATGATTGCAAATACCAGACCTAACCCAGACCTATCCGGTGTTATCGCCTAAAATATTGATAGAAACCAAGTCTAATTAATTGTTTTAGTGTGGTACCACTTTACTACGTCATCCAAACCTGAAAAAGCCCAGGATCTGTCCATTCATGTATGCGGAAATTGCGAAAGTATAAGCCAGATGATTGCAAATATCAGACGTAACCCAGACCGAACCGGTGTTATCCTCCAGAATATTGTTCGAAAACAGGTTTAATTGACTGCTTCAGTGTGGCACCACATTACTACGTGATCCAAACCACAAAAAGGCCAGGATCTGGCCAACAAGTATGCGAAAAATGCGGAAGTATGAGCTAGGTGATGGCAAGTAGTAGACCTAACCCAGGCATAACCGGCGTTATCCTCTAAAATATTAATCGCAACCAGGTTTAATTGACTGCTTCGGTGTGGTACCACATTACTACGTGATCCAAACCACAAAAAGGCCAGGATCTGGCCAACAAGTATGCAAAAAATGCGGAAGTATGGGCTAGGTGATGGCAAGTAGTAGACCTAACCCAGGCATAACCGGCGTTATCCTCTAAAATATTAATCGCAACCAGGTTTAATTGACTGCTTCGGTGTGGTACCACATTACTACGTGATCCAAACCACAAAAAGGCCAGGATCTGGCAAACAAGTATGCGAAAAATGCGGAAGTAGGAGCCAGATGATTGCAAATATCAGACTTAACCCTGACCTAGCCGGTGTTATCCTCTAAAATATTGCTCGTAAAACAGGCCTAATTGACTGTTCAATTGTGGTACCACATTACTACGTGAATCAAACCAGAAAAAGCCCTGGGTCTGCCCATTCAAGTATGCGAATAATGCGAAAGTATGAGCTAGATGATGGCAAATACCAGACAAAACCCAGACATAACCGGCATTATCCTCTAAAATATTAATCGTAACCAGGATTACTTGACTACTTCCGTGTGGTACCACATTACTACGTGATGCAAATTAGAAAACGCCCAGGATCTGAACAAAAAGTATGCGAAAAATGCGAAAGTAGGAGCCAGGTGATTGCAAATACCAGACGTAACCCAGACCTAACCGGTGTTATCCTCTAAAATATTCATGGAATCCAGGTTGAATTGACTATTTCGGTGTGGCACCACATTAGTACGTTATCCTAACGAGATAAGAAACCGGGATCTGGCCTAGAAGTATGCAAAATATGCGAAAGTATGAGGCAGATGATTGCAAATACCAGACGTAACCCAGACCTAACGGGTGTTATCCTCTAAAAGATTCATCGAATCCAGGTTGAATTGACTATTTCAGTGTTGCACCACATAAGTACGTTATCCTAACGAGAAAAGAAACCAGGATCTGGCCAAGAAGTATGCAAAAAATGCGAAAGTATGAGGCAGATGATTGCAAATACCAGACCTAACCCAGACCTAACCGTTGATATCCTCTAAAATATTCATGGAATCCAGGTTGAATTGACTATTTCGGTGTGGCACCACATTAGTACGTTATCCTAACGAGATAAGAAACCGGGATCTGGCCTAGAAGTATGCAAAAAATGCGAAAGTAGGAGCCAGGTGATTGCAAATACCAGACGAAACCCAGACCTAACCGGTGTTATCCTCTAAAATATTGACCGAAAACAGGCTTAATTGTCTGTTTCAGTGTGGTACCACTTTTCAACGTGAACCAAACCAGAAAAAACCAAGGCTCTGGCAATTCAAGTATGCGAAAAATGCAAAAGTATGAGCTAGATGATGGCAAATGCCAGACCTAACCCAGACCAAACCGTTGATATCCTCTAAAATATTCATCGGATCCAGGTTGAATTGACTATTTCAGGGTGGCAATACATTAGTACGTCAACCTAACGAGAAGGAAACCGGGATCTGGCCAGGAAGTATGCAAAAAATGCGAAAGTATGAGGCAGATGATTGCAAATACCACACGTAACCCAGACCTATCCGGTGTTATCCTCTAAAATATTCATCGAATCCAGTTTGAATTGACTATTTCAGTGTTGCACCACATAAGTACGTTATCCTAACGAGAAAAGAAACCAGGATCTGGACAAGAAGTATGCAAAAAATGCGAAAGTATGAGGCAGGTGACATTGCAAATACGTGACCTAACCCAGACCTAACCCAGACCTATCTGGTGTTATCGTCTAAAATATTGATAGAAACCAAGTTTAATTGACTGTTTCAGTGTGGTACCACTTTACTACGTGATCCAAACCAGTTAAAGGTTAGGATCTGGCCAACAAATATGCAAAAAATGCGAAAGTATGAGCCAAATGATTGCAAATACCAGACGTAACCCAGACATAACCGGCGTTATCCTCTAAAATGTTAATCGCAACCAGGTTTAATTGACTGTTTCGGTGTGGTACCACATTACTAGTTGATCCAAAACAGACAAAACCGGGATCTGGCCAAGAAGTATGCAAGAAATGCGAAAGTAAGAGGCAGATGATTGCAAATACCAGACGTAACCCAGACCTAACCGGTGTTATCCTCTAAAATATTGATCGAAAACACGCTTAGTTGACTGTTTCAGTGTGGTACCACTTTTCTACGTGAACCAAACAAGAAAATACCTAGGATCTGGCAATTCAAGTATGCGAAAAATGCGAAAGTATGAGCTAGATGATGGCAAATACCAGACCTAACCCAGACCTAACCAGTGTTATCCTCTAAAACATTGATCGAATCCAGGTTGAATTGACTATTTCAATGTGGCACCACATTAATTCGTGATCCTAAACAGAAAAACCCGGGATCTATCCAAAATGTATGTGAAAAATGCGAAAGTAGGAGCCAGGTGATTGCAAATATCAGACGAAACCCAGACCTAACCGGTGTTATCCTCTAAAATATTGATCGAAAACACGCTTAGTTGACTGTTTCAGTGTGGTATCACTTTTCTACGTGAACCAAACCAGCAAAAACCCAGGATCTGGCAATTCAAGTATGCGAAAAATGCGAAAGTATGAGCTAGATGATGGCAAATACAAGACCTAACCCAGACATAACCGGCATTATCCTCTAAAATATTAATTAAAGGTTTAATTGACTGTTTCGATGTGGTACCACATTACTGCGTGATCCAAACCGGAAAAGGGCCAGGATCTGGCCATTCAAGTATGCGGAATGTGCGAAAGTATGAGCTAGATAGTGGCAAATACCAGACCTAACCCAGACATAACCGGCGTTATCCTCTAAAATGTTAATCGCAACCAGGCTTAATTGACAGTTTCGGTGTGGTACCACATTACTAGTTGATCCAAACCAGACAAAACCGGGATCTGGCCAAGAAGTATGCAAGGAATGCGAAAGTAAGAGGCAGATGATTGCAAATACCAGACGTAACCCAGACCTAACCGGTGTTATCCTTTAAAACATTTATCGAATCCAGGCAGAATTGACTATTTCAGTGTGGCACCACATCAGTACGTTATCCTATCGGGAAAAGAAACCAATATCTGGCCTAGAAGTATGCAGAAAATGCGCAAGTATGAGGCAGATGATTACAAATACCAGACGTAACCCAGACCTAACCGGTGTTATCCTCTAAAATATTCATTGAATCCAGGTTGAATTGACTATTTCAGTGTGGCACCACATTAGTACGTAATCCTAACGAGAAAGAAACCGTGGTCTGGCCAAGAAGTATGCGAAAAATTCGAAAGTAGGAGCCAGGTGATTGCAAATATCAGACGAAACCCAGACCTAACCGGTGTTATCCTCTAAAATATTGATCGAAAACACGCTTAGTTGACTGTTTCAGTGTGGTACCACTTTTCTACGTGAACCAAACAAGAAAAAACCTAGGATCTGGCAATTCAAGTATGCGAAAAATGCGGAAGTATGAGCTAGATGATGGCAAATACCAGACCTAACCTAGACCTAACCGGTGTTATCCTCTAAAATATTGATCGAATCCAGGTTGAATTGACCATTTCAGTGTTGCCCCACATAAGTACGTTATCCTGTCGAGAAAAGAAACCAGGATCTGGCCAAGAAGTATGCAACAAATGCGACAGTATGAGGCAGATGATTGCAAATACCAGACGTAACCCAGACCTAACCGGTGTTATCATCTACAATATTGATAGAAACCAAGTTTAATTGACTGTTTCAGTGTGGTACCACTTTACTACGTGATGCAAATTAGAAAAAGCCCAGGATCTGAACAAAAAGTATGCGAAAAATGCGAAAGTAGGAGCCAGGTGATTGCAAATACCAGACGTAACCCAGACCTAACCGGTGTTATCCTCTAAAATATTCATCGAATCCAGGTTGAATTGACTATTTCAGTGTGGCACCACATTAGTACGTAATCCTAACGAGAAAGAAACCGTGGTCTGGCCAAGAAGTATGCGAAAAATTCGAAAGTAGGAGCCAGGTGATTGCAAATATCAGACGTAACCCAGACCGAACCGGTGTTATCCTCCAGAATATTGTTCGAAAACAGGTTTAATTGACTGCTTCAGTGTGGCACCACATTACTACGTGATCCAAACCACAAAAAGGCCAGGATCTGGCCAACAAGTATGCGAAAAATGCGGAAGTATGAGCTAGGTGATGGGAAGTAGTAGACCTAACCCAGGCATAACCGGCGTTATCCTCTAAAATATTAATCGCAACCAGGTTTAATTGACTGCTTCGGTGTGGTACCACATTACTACGTGATCCAAACCACAAAAAGGCCAGGATCTGGCCAACAAGTATGCGAAAAATGCGAAAGTATAAGCCAGATAATTGCAAATATCAGACGTAACCCAGACCTAACCGGTGTTATCCTGTAAAATATTGCTCGAAAACAGGCTTAATTGACTGTTTCATTGTGGTACCACTTTACTACGTGAATCAATCCCGAAAAAGCCGTGGATCTGCCCATTCAAGTATGCGAAAAATGCGGAAGTACGAGCCAGATGATTGCAAATATCAGACTTAACCCAGACATAGCCGGTGTTATCCTCTAAAATATTGCTCGTAAAACAGGCCTAATTGACTGTTCAATTGTGGTACCACATTACTACGTGAATCAAACCAGAAAAAGCCCTGGGTCTGCCCATTCAAGTATGCGAATAATACGAAAGTATGAGCTAGATGATGGCAAATACCAGACGTAACCCAGACCTAACCGGCGTTATCCTCTAAAATGTTAATCGCAACCAGGTTTAATTGACTGTTTCGGGGTGGTACCACATTACTAGTTGATCCAAAACAGACAAAACCGGGATCTGGCCAAGAAGTATGCAAGAAATGCGAAAGTAAGAGGCAGATGATTGCAAATACCAGACGTAACCCAGACCGAACCGGTGTTATCCTCCAGAATATTGTTCGAAAACAGGTTTAATTGACTGCTTCAGTGTGGCACCACATTACTACGTGTTCCAAACCACAAAAAGGCCAGGATCTGGCCAACAAGTATGCGAAAAATGCGGAAGTATGAGCTAGGTGATGGCAAGTAGTAGACCTAACCCAGGCATAACCGGCGTTATCGTCTAAAATATTAATCGCAACCAGGTTTAATTGACTGCTTCGGTGTGGTACCACATTACTACGTGATCCAAACCACAAAAAAGCCAGGACCTGGCCAACAAGTATGCGAAAAATGCGGAAGTATGGGCTAGGTGATGGCAAGTAGTAGACCTAACCCAGGCATAACCGGCGTTATCCTCTAAAATATTAATCGCAACCAGGTTTAATTGACTGCTTCGGTGTGGTACCACATTACTACGTGATCCAAACCACAAAAAGGCCAGGATCTGGCAAACAAGTATGCGAAAAATGCGGAAGTACGAGCCAGATGATTGCAAATATCAGACTTAACCCTGACCTAGCCGGTGTTATCCTCTAAAATATTGCTCGTAAAACAGGCCTAATTGACTGTTCAATTGTGTTACCACATTACTACGTGAATCAAACCAGGAAAAGCCCTGGGTCTGCCCATTCAAGTATGCGAATAATGCGAAAGTATGAGCTAGATGATGGCAAATACCAGACAAAACCCAGACATAACCGGCATTATCCTCTAAAATAATAATCGTAACCAGGATTACTTGACTACTTCCGTGTGGTACCACATTACTACGTGATGCAAATTAGAAAACGCCCAGGATCTGAACAAAAAGTATGCGAAAAATGCGAAAGTAGGAGCCAGGTGATTGCAAATACCAGACGTAACCCAGACCTAACCGGTGTTATCCTCTAAAATATTCATGGAATCCAGGTTGAATTGACTATTTCGGTGTGGCACCACATTAGTACGTTATCCTAACGAGATAAGAAACCGGGATCTGGCCTAGAAGTATGCAAAATATGCGAAAGTATGAGGCAGATGATTGCAAATACCAGACGTAACCCAGACCTAACGGGTGTTATCCTCTAAAAGATTCATCGAATCCAGGTTGAATTGACTATTTCAGTGTTGCACCACATAAGTACGTTATTCTAACGAGAAAAGAAACCAGGATCTGGCCAAGAAGTATGCAAAAAATGCGAAAGTATGAGGCAGATGATTGCAAATACCAGACCTAACCCAGACCTAACCGTTGATATCCTCTAAAATATTCATGGAATCCAGGTTGAATTGACTATTTCGGTGTGGCACCACATTAGTACGTTATCCTAACGAGATAAGAAACCGGGATCTGGCCTAGAAGTATGCAAAAAATGCGAAAGTAGGAGCCAGGTGATTGCAAATACCAGACAAAACCCAGACCTAAGCGGTGTTATCCTCTAAAATATTGATCGAAAACACGCTTAGTTGACTGTTTCAGTGTGGTACCACTTTTCTACGTGAACCAAACAAGAAAATACCTAGGATCTGGCAATTCAAGTATGCGAAAAATGCGAAAGTATGAGCTAGATGATGGCAAATACCAGACCTAACCCAGACCTAACCAGTGTTATCCTCTAAAACATTGATCGAATCCAGGTTGAATTGACTATTTCAATGTGGCACCACATTAATTCGTGATCCTAAGCAGAAAAACCCGGGATCTATCCAAGATGTATGTGAAAAATGCGAAAGTAGGAGCCAGGTGATTGCAAATATCAGACGAAACCCAGACCTAACCGGTGTTATCCTCTAAAATATTGATCGAAAACACGCTTAGTTGACTGTTTCAGTGTGGTATCACTTTTCTACGTGAACCAAACCAGCAAAACCCCAGGATCTGGCAATTCAAGTATGCGAAAAATGCGAAAGTATGAGCTAGATGATGGCAAATACAAGACCTAACCCAGACATAACCGGCATTATCCTCTAAAATATTAATTAAAGGTTTAATTGACTGTTTCGATGTGGTACCACATTACTGCGTGATCCAAACCGGAAAAGGGCCAGGATCTGGCCATTCAAGTATGCGGAATGTGCGAAAGTATGAGCCAGATAGTGGCAAATACCAGACCTAACCCAGACATAACCGGCGTTATCCTCTAAAATGTTAATCGCAACCAGGCTTAATTGACAGTTTCGGTGTGGTACCACATTACTAGTTGATCCAAACCAGACAAAACCGGGATCTGGCCAAGAAGTATGCAAGGAATGCGAAAGTAAGAGGCAGATGATTGCAAATACCAGACGTAACCCAGACCTAACCGGTGTTATCCTTTAAAACATTTATCGAATCCAGGCAGAATTGACTATTTCAGTGTGGCACCACATCAGTACGTTATCCTATCGGGAAAAGAAACCAATATCTGGCCTAGAAGTATGCAGAAAATGCGAAAGTATGAGGCAGATGATTACAAATACCAGACGTAACCCAGACCTAACCGGTGTTATCCTCTAAAATATTCATTGAATCCAGGTTGAATTGACTATTTCAGTGTGGCACCACATTAGTACGTAATCCTAACGAGAAAGAAACCGTGGTCTGGCCAAGAAGTATGCGAAAAATTCGAAAGTAGGAGCCAGGTGATTGCAAATATCAGACGAAACCCAGACCTAACCGGTGTTATCCTCTAAAATATTGATCGAAAACACGCTTAGTTGACTGTTTCAGTGTGGTACCACTTTTCTACGTGAACCAAACAAGAAAAAACCTAGGATCTGGCAATTCAAGTATGCGAAAAATGCGGAAGTATGAGCTAGATGATGGCAAATACCAGACCTAACCTAGACCTAACCGGTGTTATCCTCTAAAATATTGATCGAATCCAGGTTGAATTGACCATCTCAGTGTTGCCCCACATAAGTACGTTATCCTGTCGAGAAAAGAAACCAGGATCTGGCCAAGAAGTATGCAACAAATGCTAAAGTATGAGGCAGATGATGGCAAATACCAGACCTAACTCAGACCTAACCGGTGTTATCGTCTAAAATATTGATAGAAACCAAGTTTAATTAATTGTTTTAGTGTGGTACCACTTTACTACGTCATCCAAACCTGAAAAAGCCCAGGATCTGTCCATTCATGTATGCGGAAATTGCGAAAGTATAAGCCAGATGATTGCAAATATCAGACGTAACCCAGACCGAACCGGTGTTATCCTCCAGAATATTGTTCGAAAACAGGTTTAATTGACTGCTTCAGTGTGGCACCACATTACTACGTGATCCAAACCACAAAAAGGCCAGGATCTGGCCTACAAGTATGCGAAAAATGCGGAAGTATGAGCTAGGTGATGGCAAGTAGTAGACCTAACCCAGGCATAACCGGCGTTATCCTCTAAAATATTAATCGCAACCAGGTTTAATTGACTGCTTCGGTGTGGTACCACATTACTACGTGATCCAAACCACAAAAAGGCCAGGATCTGGCCAACAAGTATGCGAAAAATGCGAAAGTATAAGCCAGATGATTGCAAATATCAGACGTAACCCAGACCGAAGCGGTGATATCCTCCAAAATATTGATCGAATCCAGGTTGAATTGACTATTTCAATGTGGCACCACATTAATACGTGATCCTAAGCAGAAAAAACCCAGGATCTATCCAAGAAGTATGCGAAAAATGCGAAAGTAGGAGCCAGGTGATTGCAAATATCAGACGAAACCCAGACCTAACCGGTGTTATCCTCTAAAATATTGACCGAAAACAGGCTTAATTGTCTGTTTCAGTGTGGTACCACTTTTCAACGTGAACCAAACCAGCAAAAACCCAGGATCTGGCAATTCAAGTATGCGAAAAATGCGAAAGTATG
Source organism: Colletes latitarsis (assembly GCF_051014445.1). Lineage (NCBI taxonomy): Eukaryota > Metazoa > Arthropoda > Insecta > Hymenoptera > Colletidae > Colletes > Colletes latitarsis. Next base: position 16,816,832 of record NC_135137.1, read on the forward strand.
AGCTAGATGATGGCAAATACCAGACCTAACCCAGACCTAACCGTTGATATCCTCTAAAATATTCATCGAATCCAGGTTGAATTGACTATTTCAGGGTGGCAATACATTAGTACGTCAACCTAACGAGATAAGAAACCGGGATCTGGCCAAGAAGTATGCAAAAAATGCGACAGTATGAGGCAGATGATTGCAAATACCAGACGTAACCCAGACCTAACCGGTGTTATCATCTACAATATTGATAGAAACCAAGTTTAATTGACTGTTTCTGTGTGGTACCACTTTACTACGTGATGCAAATTAGAAAAAGCCCAGGATCTGAACAAAAAGTATGCGAAAAATGCGAAAGTAGGAGCCAGGTGATTGCAAATACCAGACGTAACCCAGACCTAACCGTTGTTATCCTCTAAAATATTCATCGAATCCAGGTTGAATTGACTATTTCGGTGTGGCACCACATTAGTACGTTATCCTAACGAGAAAAGGAACCAGGTTCTGGCCAAGAAGTATGCAAAAAATGCGACACTATGAGGTAGATGATTGCAAATATCGGACGAAACGCAGACCTAACCGGTGTTATCCTCTAAAATATTGGTCGGAAACAGGTTGAATTGACTATTTCAGTGTTGCACCACATAAGTACGTTATCCTAACGAGAAAAGAAACCAGGATCTGGCCAAGAAGTATGCAAAAAATACGAAAGTATGAGGCAGGTGACATTGCAAATACCAGACCTAACCCAGATCTATCTGGTGTTATCGTCTAAAATATTGATAGAAACCAAGTTTAATTGATTGTCTCAGTGAGGTACCACTTTACTACGTCATCCAAACCCGAAAAAGCCCAGGATCTGTCCATTCAAGTATGTGAAAAATGCGAAAGTATAAGCCAGATGATTGCAAATATCAGACGTAACCCAGACCTAACCGGTGTTATCCTCCAAAATATTGATCGAATCCAGGTTGAATTGACTATTTCAATGTGGTACCACATTAATACGTGATCCTAAGCAGAAAAAACCCAGGATCTATCCAAGAAGTATGCGAAAAATGCGAAAGTAGGAGCCAGGTGATTGCAAATATCAGACGAAACCCAGACCTAACCGGTGTTATCCTCTAAAATATTCATCGAATCCAGGTTGAATTGGCTATTTCAGTGTTGCACCACATTAGTACGTTATCCTAACGAGAAAAGGAACCAGGTTCTGGCCAAGAAGTATGCAAAAAATGCGACACTATGAGGTAGATGATTGCAAATATCGGACGAAACGCAGACCTAACCGGTGTTATCCTCTAAAATATTGGTCGGAAACAGGTTGAATTGACTATTTCAGTGTTGCACCACATAAGTACGTTATCCTAACGAGAAAAGAAACCAGGATCTGGCCAAGAAGTATGCAAAAAATACGAAAGTATGAGGCAGGTGACATTGCAAATACCAGACCTAACCCAGATCTATCTGGTGTTATCGTCTAAAATATTGATAGAAACCAAGTTTAATTGATTGTCTCAGTGAGGTACCACTTTACTACGTCATCCAAACCCGAAAAAGCCCAGGATCTGTCCATTCAAGTATGTGAAAAATGCGAAAGTATAAGCCAGATGATTGCAAATATCAGACGTAACCCAGACCTAACCGGTGTTATCCTCCAAAATATTGATCGAATCCAGGTTGAATTGACTATTTCAATGTGGTACCACATTAATACGTGATCCTAAGCAGAAAAAACCCAGGATCTATCCAAGAAGTATGCGAAAAATGCGAAAGTAGGAGCCAGGTGATTGCAAATATCAGACGAAACCCAGACCTAACCGGTGTTATCCTCTAAAATATTCATCGAATCCAGGTTGAATTGGCTATTTCAGTGTTGCACCACATTAGTACGTTATCCTAACGAGAAAAGGAACCAGGTTCTGGCCAAGAAGTATGCAAAAAATGCGACACTATGAGGCAGATGATTGCAAATATCGGACGAAACGCAGACCTAACCGGTGTTATCCTCTAAAATATTGGTCGGAAACAGGTTGAATTGACTATTTCAGTGTGGCACCACATTAGTACGTTATCCTAACGAGAATAGAAACCGGGATCTGGCCAAGAAGTATGCAAGAAGTGCGAAAGTATGAGGCAGATGATTGCAAATACCAGACGTAACCCAGACCTAACCGGTGTTATCCTCGAAAATATTCATCAAATCCAGGTTGAATTCACTATTTCAGTGTTGCACCACATAAGTACGTTATCCTAACGAGAAAAGAAATCAGGATCTGGCCAAGAAGTATGCAACAAATGCAAAAGTATGAGGCAGATGATGGCAAATACCAGACCTAACTCAGACCTAACCGGTGTTATCGTCTAAAATATTGATAGAAACCAAGTTTAATTAATTGTTTTAGTGTGGTACCACTTTACTACGTCATCCAAACCTGAAAAAGCCCAGGATCTGTCCATTCATGTATGCGGAAATTGCGGAAGTATGAGCTAGGTGATGGCAAGTAGTAGACCTAACCCAGGCATAACCGGCGTTATCCTCTAAAATATTAATCGCAACCAGGTTTAATTGACTGCTTCGGTGTGGTACCACATTACTACGTGATCCAAACCACAAAAAGGCCAGGATCTGGCCAACAAGTATGCGAAAAATGCGAAAGTATAAGCCAGATGATTGCAAATATCAGACGTAACCCAGACCTAACCGGTGTTATCCTGTAAAATATTGCTCGAAAACAGGCTTAATTGACTGTTTCATTGTGGTACCACTTTACTACGTGAATCAATCCCGAAAAAGCCGTGGATCTGCCCATTCAAGTATGCGAAAAATGCGGAAGTACGAGCCAGATGATTGCAAATATCAGACTTAACCCAGACATAGCCGGTGTTATCCTCTAAAATATTGCTCGTAAAACAGGCCTAATTGACTGTTCAATTGTGGTACCACATTACTACGTGAATCAAACCAGAAAAAGCCCTGGGTCTGCCCATTCAAGTATGCGAATAATACGAAAGTATGAGCTAGATGATGGCAAATACCAGACGTAACCCAGACCTAACCGGCGTTATCCTCTAAAATGTTAATCGCAACCAGGTTTAATTGACTGTTTCGGTGTGGTACCACATTACTAGTTGATCCAAAACAGACAAAACCGGGATCTGGCCAAGAAGTATGCAAGAAATGCGAAAGTAAGAGGCAGATGATTGCAAATACCAGACGTAACCCAGACCTAACCGGTGTTATCCTTTAAAACATTCATCGAATCCAGGCAGAATTGACTATTTCAATGTGGCACCACATTAATACGTGATCCTAAGCAGAAAAAACCCAGGATCTATCCAAGAAGTATGCGAGAAATGCGAAAGTAGGAGCCAGGTGATTGCAAATACCAGACCTAACTCAGACCTAACCGGTGTTATCCTGTAAAATATTCATCGAATCCAGGTTGAATTGACTATTTCAATGTGGCACCACATTAATACGTGATCCTAAGCAGAAAAAGCCCTGGATCTATCCAAGAAGTATGCGAGAAATGCGAAAGTAGGAGCCAGGTGATTGCAAATATCAGACGAAACCCAGACCTAACCGGTGATATCCTCTAAAATATTCATCGAATCCAGGTTGAATTGACTATTTCAGTGAGGCACCACATTAGTACGTTATCCTAACGAGAAAGAAACCGTGGTCTGGCCAAGAAGTATGCGAAAAATGCGAAAGTATGAGGCAGGTGATTGCAAATACCAGACCTAACCCAGACCTATCCGGTGTTATCGCCTAAAATATTGATAGAAACCAAGTCTAATTAATTGTTTTAGTGTGGTACCACTTTACTACGTCATCCAAACCTGAAAAAGCCCAGGATCTGTCCATTCATGTATGCGGAAATTGCGAAAGTATAAGCCAGATGATTGCAAATATCAGACGTAACCCAGACCGAACCGGTGTTATCCTCCAGAATATTGTTCGAAAACAGGTTTAATTGACTGCTTCAGTGTGGCACCACATTACTACGTGATCCAAACCACAAAAAGGCCAGGATCTGGCCAACAAGTATGCGAAAAATGCGGAAGTATGAGCTAGGTGATGGCAAGTAGTAGACCTAACCCAGGCATAACCGGCGTTATCCTCTAAAATATTAATCGCAACCAGGTTTAATTGACTGCTTCGGTGTGGTACCACATTACTACGTGATCCAAACCACAAAAAGGCCAGGATCTGGCCAACAAGTATGCGAAAAATGCGGAAGTATGGGCTAGGTGATGGCAAGTAGTAGACCTAACCCAGGCATAACCAGCGTTATCCTCTAAAATATTAATCGCAACCAGGTTTAATTGACTGCTTCGGTGTGGTACCACATTACTACGTGATCCAAACCACAAAAAGGCCAGGATCTGGCAATTCAAGTATGCGAAAAATGCGAAAGTATGAGCTAGATAGTGGCAAATACCAGACCTAACCCAGACATAACCGGCATTATCCTCTAAAATTTTAATTAAAGGTTTAATTGACTGTTTCGATGTGGTACCACATTACTGCGTGATCCAAACCGGAAAAGGGCCAGGATCTGGCCATTCAAGTATGCGGAATGTGCGAAAGTATGAGCTAGATAGTGGCAAATACCAGACCTAACCCAGACATAACCGGCGTTATCCTCTAAAATGTTAATCGCAACCAGGCTTAATTGACAGTTTCGGTGTGGTACCACATTACTAGTTGATCCAAACCAGACAAAACCGGGATCTGGCCAAGAAGTATGCAAGGAATGCGAAAGTAAGAGGCAGATGATTGCAAATACCAGACGTAACCCAGACCTAACCGGTGTTATCCTTTAAAACATTTATCGAATCCAGGCAGAATTGACTATTTCAGTGTGGCACCACATCAGTACGTTATCCTATCGGGAAAAGAAACCAATATCTGGCCTAGAAGTATGCAGAAAATGCGAAAGTATGAGGCAGATGATTACAAATACCAGACGTAACCCAGACCTAACCGGTGTTATCCTCTGAAATATTCATTGAATCCAGGTTGAATTGACTATTTCAGTGTGGCACCACATTAGTACGTAATCCTAACGAGAAAGAAACCGTGGTCTGGCCAAGAAGTATGCGAAAAATTCGAAAGTAGGAGCCAGGTGATTGCAAATATCAGACGAAACCCAGACCTAACCGGTGTTATCCTCTAAAATATTGATCGAAAACACGCTTAGTTGACTGTTTCAGTGTGGTACCACTTTTCTACGTGAACCAAACAAGAAAATACCTAGGATCTGGCAATTCAAGTATGCGAAAAATGCGGAAGTATGAGCTAGATGATGGCAAATACCAGACCTAACCTAGACCTAACCGGTGTTATCCTCTAAAATATTGATCGAATCCAGGTTGAATTGACCATTTCAGTGTTGCCCCACATAAGTACGTTATCCTGTCGAGAAAAGAAACCAGGATCTGGCCAAGAAGTATGCAACAAATGCAAAAGTATGAGGCAGATGATGGCAAATACCAGACCTAACTCAGACCTAACCGGTGTTATCGTCTAAAATATTGATAGAAACCAAGTTTAATTAATTGTTTTAGTGTGGTACCACTTTACTACGTCATCCAAACCTGAAAAAGCCCAGGATCTGTCCATTCATGTATGCGGAAATTGCGAAAGTATAAGCCAGATGATTGCAAATATCAGACGTAACCCAGACCGAACCGGTGTTATCCTCCAGAATATTGTTCGAAAACAGGTTTAATTGACTGCTTCAGTGTGGCACCACATTACTACGTGATCCAAACCACAAAAAGGCCAGGATCTGGCCAACAAGTATGCGAAAAATGCGGAAGTATGAGCTAGGTGATGGCAAGTAGTAGACCTAACCCAGGCATAACCGGCGTTATCCTCTAAAATATTAATCGCAACCAGGTTTAATTGACTGTTTCGGTGTGGTACCACATTACTACGTGATCCAAACCACAAAAAGGCCAGGATCTGGCCAACAAGTATGCGAAAAATGCGAAAGTATAAGCCAGATGATTGCAAATATCAGACGTAACCCAGACCTAACCGGTGTTATCCTGTAAAATATTGCTCGAAAACAGGCTTAATTGACTGTTTCATTGTGGTACCACTTTACTACGTGAATCAATCCCGAAAAAGCCGTGGATCTGCCCATTCAAGTATGCGAAAAATGCGGAAGTACGAGCCAGATGATTGCAAATATCAGACTTAACCCAGACATAGCCGGTGTTATCCTCTAAAATATTGCTCGTAAAACAGGCCTAATTGACTGTTCAATTGTGGTACCACATTACTACGTGAATCAAACCAGAAAAAGCCCTGGGTCTGCCCATTCAAGTATGCGAATAATACGAAAGTATGAGCTAGATGATGGCAAATACCAGACGTAACCCAGACCTAACCGGTGTTATACTCTAAAATATTCATGGAATCCAGGTTGAATTGACTATTTCGGTGTGGCGCCACATTAGTACGTTATCCTAACGAGATAAGAAACCGGGATCTGGCCTAGAAGTATGCAAAATATGCGAAAGTATGAGGCAGATGATTGCAAATACCAGACGTAACCCAGACCTAACGGGTGTTATCCTCTAAAAGATTCATTGAATCCAGGTTGAATTGACTATTTCAGTGTTGCACCACATAAGAACGTTATCCTAACGAGAAAAGAAACCAGGATCTGGCCAAGAAGTATGCAAAAAATGCGAAAGTATGAGGCAGGTGACATTGCAAATACCAGACCTAACCCAGACCTATCTGGTGTTATCGTCTAAAATATTGATAGAAACCAAGTTTAATTGACTGTCTCAGTGTGGTACCACTTTACTACGTCATCCAAACCTGAAAAAGCCCAGGATCTGTCCATTCAAGTATGCGAAAAATGCGAAAGTATAAGCCAGATGATTGCAAATATCAGACGTAACCCAGACCTAAGCGGTGTTATCCTCCAAAATATTGACCGAAAACAGGCTTAATTGTCTGTTTCAGTGTGGTACCACTTTTCAACGTGAACCAAACCAGCAAAAACCCAGGATCTGGCAATTCAAGTATGCGAAAAATGCGAAAGTATGAGCTAGATGATGGCAAATACCAGACCTAACCCAGACCTAACCGTTGATATCCTCTAAAATATTCATCGAATCCAGGTTGAATTGACTATTTCAGGGTGGCAATACATTAGTACGTCAACCTAACGAGAAGGAAACCGGGATCTGGCCAAGAAGTATGCAAAAAATGCGAAAGTATGAGGCAGATGATTGCAAATACCACACGTAACCCAGACCTATCCGGTGTTATCCTCTAAAATATTCATCGAATCCAGTTTGAATTGACTATTTCAGTGTTGCACCACATAAGTACGTTATCCTAACGAGAAAAGAAACCAGGATCTGGACAAGAAGTATGCAAAAAATGCGAAAGTATGAGGCAGGTTCCCTCAGGGGCTGCCAGCCTTTCAGCTGCAGTACGGGCTTAACGAACCCGGGGTACCCGAGTCATACACACACCGTAAGCCTCCTGTTGGTCGTCACAACGACCCATTCACAATTCCGTATTGGTTTTGTGAATGGTACGTGACGGCAGGAGGAACGGGGGTCTTGGCTTAACCGCCTGGGCCACGAGTATGGCGACTCTATAAAATCGCCCTCCAATCCTAAGCTATGGTGCGCGGCGATGGGATGCATGGTTGGGGGAGAAGGCCCAATCCCAAGCGACCACCTCCGGGGAACCTGCCGAACCCCCGGAGTATTAGGCTTACCCGGGTAAGGCGGCTCTGCCCGGGTGGACCTTTATTTCCGACCATCTCGTGGGACTATTATGGACACAGAAAATAAAATGGGGATGGGCCGGGTTTTGTCGGTTGGGGAGGACGGAGACGGGGTTGGGGTTAGGGTGGCGGCGCTCGCGCCCCACTCAGCGCCAGGTCCGGCTTCGTGGAGGGTGGAGGAGGACGACGAGACGGCGTCGGTCTCGTCCTTCTCCTCCAGCACGAGCCACATAGGCTCTAAGAGGAAGAGGACGGGGCAGGCCGTCGTCGAGGTGGGCGGGGCGATGAGCCCGTCGGTGAGGCTGAGTTGCCTCAGGGACGAGGTGACCGAGGAGATATCGGAGAGGATCTCCTCGTCCCTGAGGCGGGTGGAGAAAGTCGCCGCTGCCTGCGCCTTTAAGGGGCAGACAAGCGGTGGCGCGGAGGCCCTGAAGGCCGCGGCGGAGGAAATGAGGGAGGCGGCGCGGGAGCTCAGAGGGCGGAACGCCCGTCTGCAGCTCCTGTTGGAGGAGGAGCGACAGGGGCGGAGGAGGGCAGAGGCGCTGTGGAACAGCGCGGCCCTCCCTCCCATCCTCCCTCCTCCTACACCGCCGCGTCCCTCGGCGGAGGTAAATAAACGGGGTGCGGCGGCAGTGGTGCGGGGCACCGCGGGCCCCTCCACCCGCACTCCGCCCGTGAAGAAGTCCCCGTCCTCCTCAGAAGACGATCTTCTGAGGAGGATTGGGGACATGATTGATGGGAAGCTGGCCGCCTTCCGGGAGGAGCTCCTCGCCGGAAGAGCGGTCAGCAGGAAGGCGGTGCCTCCCCGACCTGTTCCGGTACAGTCGGGGAAGGCAAAGAAGGGCGGAGTGAAGGCTCCGCCCAGCGTTGCGGCACCAGGGCCCCGGGTCGCGACCCCCAAGGGGGGTGGTGTACCCGTGGTCGCGGTGGTCGCGTCCTCCACAGCACCCTCCCAAGGGGGGGTGGCGTGGAGTGAGGTGGTGGGGCGGAAGGCGAAGCGGGCGGCGAGGAAGGCCTCGCAACCGCAGCCTCCGCCTCCGCCGCCGGCGGCCAAGGTAAAGGCCGCGAAGGTCGGGAAGGCACGACCAGGTCGTCCCCCAAAAACGGCAGCGGTGACGCTGACCGTTGCGCAGGGGGGCGACCTGACCCTCGCGGAGGCGATGCGGCTCGCCAGGGAGAATATCTCCCTGGAAGAGCTGGGCATCGCCTCCGTGAGGGCGAAGAGGGCCGTGACCGGGGGTCTCTTGCTGGAGATCCCCGGTGCAGAAGGCGGCGCGAAGGCGGATCGTCTCGCCCAGAGGCTCCGGGAGCAGCTGGGCGAGCGAGGTGTCCGGGTCGCCCGGCCCACGAAGCGCACGGAGATGCGCGTTTGTGGGCTGGACGACTCGGTCAGCGCACAGGATGTGTCCCGTGCCCTTGCGAGGGCGGGGGACTGTCCTGTGGAGGACAGTGTCACCGCTGCCTCGAATTGGGGCACGTGAGGCAGTGGTGCACCTCGCCGGTGGACCGCAGCGGTCAGTGTTACCGCTGCGGTGCCAAAGAGCACCGTGCGAGCCAGTGCTCGGCGGCCCCCCACTGCCCGCTGTGTGCGGACATGGGGAGGCCAGCCGATCACAGGGTGGGGAGCAAGAAGTGCTCGCCCCCCTCCCGGAAGGAGAGGAAGAGGCGGGCTGCACCGGCTCCGGTGCCGAGGGCGGTGGCATCGTCCTGTATGGAGGTGGACGGTGCTACGGGGACGGACGGCCGGGAGGAGGCTGGCGCGGCCATTAATTAATGCCGCCCCGCCTCCTCCTCCAGGCCAACCTCAACCATTGCCGCGCGGCACAGGACTTGATGTCCCAAGTCCTCGCGGAGTGGGGGCTCGGCCTGGCGGTCGCCGCCGAGCCGTACCGCGTCCCTGATCACCCTCATTGGGTGGGCGACGCGGACGGCTTGGTGGCGACGGTATGGGGAGGGGGCGACGGGTCCCCACCGTTCTCCTTGTTGGAGCGCGGTCGGGGATTCGTCGCCGTGGACTGGGGGGGAGTCGCTGTGGTGGGGTGCTACATTTCGCCCCGTAGCGGTCACGCTGCGTTCGAGCTGTACCTGGCCGAGGTCGCGGCATGCGTGCAGCGCTACGCGGCCCGGCCGGTGCTGGTCCTGGGGGATTTTAATGCCAAGTCGGTGGCTTGGGGATCCCCCAGGACCTCCGTTCGCGGCGGGATCCTGGGCGATTGGGCGGCGGGGCTCGACCTCCGGGTATTGAACCGGGGGTCGGAGCACACATGCGTGCGGCGATATGGGGGGTCCATCGTGGATGTTGGATTCGCGACCCCCAACGCCGTGCGCATGGTGTCGGGTTGGCACGTGGTCGCGGGGGCTGAGACACTCTCCGATCACCGGTACATCCGGATGGAGGTCTCTGCCGGCGCGAGTGCATCCCGACACGGCCGCCTGCGTGGCACCCCACCACGCCGCTGGGCGCTTCGGCGCCTGGACAAGGACGCCCTGATGGCAGCTGCCCTCGCTGCAACTTGGCCGCAGGGAGCGGCCGAGTTGCCGAGCATAGAGGAGGAGGTCGCCCGGCTCGGAGCATTGGTCGCGGGTATTTGCGACGCGGCGATGCCTCGGGTCGGGCGGGCTTCTCCTCGCCGGGCGGTGTACTGGTGGTCGGACGCGATCGCGGAGTTGCGAGTCGCGACTGTCCGCGCCCGACGCCAGTACACCCGCGCGCGCCGTCGTCAACGTACAGACGACGGCGTGGCGCGAGCGACGGCAGCTGATGACCTGTATGGAGCATACCGCGTGGCGCGGGTTGCTCTGCAGGTCGCCATCAAACGGGCCAAGACCCAGGCATGGAAGGAACTCCTCCAGACCCTTGATGACGATCCATGGGGGCGCCCATATAAGGTGGTGCTGAATAAGCTCCGCCCGTGGGCGCCCCCCGTCACCGAGGGTCTTGACCCCCGGCTGCTGGAGGACGTGGTCAATACACTCTTCCCAATTGGGGAGAGGGGACCGCGTCCTCCGGCGGCGGCGGCTGTCCCAGTGGAGTGGACGGCCGAGCTGGGGGTCACGCAGGAGGAGCTGGCAGCGGCCATCAGACGGCTCGGGGTTCGTAACACGGCCCCGGGTCCGGATGGTGTGCCCGGCCGGGTTTGGGTCTTGACCCAGGGCGTCCTTGGGGCCAACCTCAGGCGGTTGTTCGACCGCTGCCTGAGGGACGGGCGATTCCCCCCCAGTTGGAAGGTGGCGAGGATGGTCCTCCTCCGGAAGGAGGGTCGGCCCGCGGAGTCTCCCTCCGCATACCGGCCCATTTGTCTCCTCGACGAGGTGGGTAAGCTCTTCGAGCGTGTGATTGCTGCCCGCCTCGTCGAGCACCTGTCGCGGGGTGATCCCGGTCTGGCCGACTGCCAGTTCGGTTTCCGGGGGGGCCGATCGACTATCGACGCGATACGTCGTGTGAGGGCCCTCTCGGAGGCGGCCGTCTCCCGGGGAGGGGTGGCATTGGCAATATCCTTGGATATTGCCAATGCCTTTAACACCCTCCCCTGGGAAGAGATAAGGAGGGGACTCGAATATCATCGAGTCCCCCCTTGTCTCAGGGCGGACGTCGGGGATTATCTCCGCGGCAGGTGGATCGAGTATCCGGGCCGGGATGGTGATACGCGGAGGGAGGTGTACTGCGGTGTTCCGCAGAGGTCGGTCCTCGGGCCACTCCTGTGGAACATCGCGTACGACTCGGTGTTGCGGGCCGGCCTCCCCGACGGTGTCAGCACGGTGTGTTATGCGGATGACACACTGGTGCTGGCCGTCGGGGCGCACTGGGGGAGGGCCATGCGTCGCGCGGAGGAGGGGTCGCAACGCGTCGTCGACCGGATCAGGGGGATGGGGATGACGGTGGCGGTCCATAAGACCGAGGTGATTGCGTTTCATTCACGTCGGCAGGATCCGCCACCCCCTCTGATCCGGGTGGGTGGGGCTGACATCGAGGTGAAGCCCCAGATCAGGTATCTAGGGCTGATCCTCGATAGCCACTGGCGTTTCGAGGAGCATTTCCGCTGCCTGGTCCCCCGGTTGGAAAGGATGGTTGCGGCTCTGGGCCGGATCCTGCCCAACCTGGGGGGCCCGGCGGGCCGAGTTCGTCGCCTCTATGTGGCAATGGTCCAGTCGGTGGCCCTATACGAGGCCCCCGTCTGGGCGGACGACCTGGCTGCCTCCCGGCGCAGCATGACTATGCTGCGTCGGGTGCAGAGGCGCATGGCGCTCAGGGTCGTCCGCGGGTATCGGACCATGTCACATGAGGCGGCGACGGTTCTAGCGGGGATGCCGCCCATGAACCTGCTCGCGCAGTCGCACGCGGTAATGTACCGGCACCGCGTCGACCGTCGCGCGGGGGTGGGGGCGGTTCCGGGCGGGCAGGAACCTGCTTGGGGCGATTTGAAGCGCCAGGCCCAGCAGTCAGTGTTGCTCGCGTGGCAGGAGCGGCTGGCTCTGCCAACCGCGGGGCACCGGACTGTCGGGGCTGTTCGGCCACTCCTGAAGGAGTGGCAGGACAGAGGCCATGGCAGCCTCACCTACCGGCTGGCACAGGTATTTTCCGGGCATGGCAGCTTCGGAAGATACCTGTGCCGGATAGGGAAGGAGCCGACGGCGCGTTGCTGCCACTGCGACGCTGAGCAGGACGCGGCGGATCATACCCTGGAGGTATGCCCCGCGTGGGAGGGGGAGTGCCGTGTCCTGGTCGGCGTCGTCTGGCGGGATGTCTCGCTGCCGGGCGTGGTGCGCGCCATGCTCGGCAGCGAGGAGAAGTGGAGGGCCGTGGCCTCCTTCTGCGAGAACGTAATGTTGCAGAAGGAGGCCGCGGGGAGGGAGCGCGAGCTTCAGCGGCGCGCTGAAGCTCGCGCTCGTGCGGTGGCCCGAGGTCGTCGCCCGGTCGCGAGGCGTCGCGGGCGGCCGCCTGGGCGTGGCGGATGACCTAGGCTGGGAGGGGGGTCCTGAGGGGACCCTCCTCCCGCCAGGCGGCGCCGGGTCGGACCGGTTGGTGGTAGGAGTGCCTCCCCCTACCGGTCCGACGCAAGGGGAGGCACCCTCGGCTGTCTGGTGCGGCCATGAACGCCCGGCCGCCGAGGGGTGGAAACGGGGTCGCGGGCGGTTGCGAGTTGGGGCTCGCAACCGCCACTAAACGCGGCCCCGGGACGGATAGCGGCGGGATGGAGTGGCCCCGTCCCGCCGCTATGAGGCAGTGTGTCTACTAGGGGGACCGATTGTCCCCCCAGGGGATGGGCGCGAAAGCGCGGGCACGGGGAGGATACCGGAAGAATGCTTCGAGCGATTCCCGGTATCCTCCCAAAGCGTGCCGAAGGGTCACCGTGGGGTTTTTAGTGGGTAGGTCCCGCGCCTGTCGTTGTACGGGCGCGGGGAATCCCACACACCCCTCCCACCTCTCCCCAAGGAGGTGGGAGGGAGTCTTTCGAAGATTTTCCCCACGACAAAAAAAAAAAAAAAAAAAAAAAGCAAGCAAGCAGTAAGCTAGTAAGCGAGGAGGAAGCTTGTAAGGATGCAGTATGCAAGTAAGCATGCAGTAAGCTAGAAAGCAACCTGTTAACTAGTATGCAAGCCGCGAGCTAGTAAGCGAGGTGAAAGCTAGTAAAGATGGAGTATGTTAGTAAGGGAGCAGTAAGCTAGTAAGCAAGCAGTGAGCTAGTAAGCATGCAGTAAGTTAGTAAGCAAGCAGTGAGCTAGTAAGCGAGCAGGAATCTAGTAAGGAAGCAGTATGCTAGTAAGCAAGCTGTAAGCAAGTCAGCAAGCAGTAAGCTAGTAATCAAGCTGTACGCTAGTAAGGAAGCATTCGCCTGGTAAGGCAGCAGTAAGTTAGTAAGATCGCATTAAGTTAGGAAGAAAGCAGGAATCTGGCAAGCAAGCAGTAAGCTAGTAGGCAAGTAGTAAGCTAGTATGCAAGAAGTAACCCAGTAGGCAAGCAGTAAGTTTGTAAGCAAGCATTGAGCTAGGATGCGAGCAAGAAGCTAGTAAGGAAGCAGTATGCTAGTAAAAAAGCAGTAAGCTAGTGAGCCGGCTATGAGCTACTAAGCCAGGTGGAAGGTAGTAAGGACGCAGTATGCTAATTAGCAAGCAGTATGCTAGTAAGCAAGCAGTAGGCTAGAAAGCAAGCAGCAAGCGAGTAAACTAGCAGTAAGCTAGAAAGCAACCAGCAGGCTATTAAGAAAGCAGTTAGCTATTGAGCAGGCAGTAAGTTAGTCCACGCACCCGTTTGGCTGTCCAGGCGGCAGAGGAGGTGAACCCCTACTTGGCGCGTCCGCAGGTGGCGGATAGGTGTAGCCGCTGGGATGGGTTGCGGGGATGGGGTCACCAACCTGAGGAGGCTGGTGACCACATCCTCGCATGTGATCCCGGATGTTGGTGCGAAAGCTACCGCGGACCAATCACCTGTATAAATGCTTCGCGTGGTTGAATGTGTGTATGAGTGGCCCGGGGCATGGGATATTTGCCGCGGGTGTTACCTAAGGCTGCAGGTTGGCCCGTTGGCTGCGGATGAGTCCAGCGCCAACGTGGCCACCCAGTCGGCGACTTAGTCCTATGTCACGGGGCCGTGGGCGCTGGTGACCAGGCGTCTGCGGTTGAGTGGGAATGCTGTGGGAGGAGTGCCACCCACCGAGAGGGGCCTGAAAAGGCACGACGTGGCGGGGGACTCTGTGATGTCTCACCAGAGTTCCCGGTCCCTCGCCAGGCGTCTGAGGATGGTCACCGTGGGGTTTTAGTCGGTAAGAGTCCGACACTACCCGCCGGCCGCCCTCTGGGTGGGCCCGCGGGTGTCCATGAGGATTTCCCCACGTACAAAAAAAAAAAAAAAGAAGGCAGTTAGTAAGCAAGCAATAAGCTAGAGAGCAAGCAGTAAGTTAGTAACGAAGTAGTAAGCTAGTAAGAAAGCAGTATACTATTAAGCAAGCAGTAAGCTAGTAAGCAAGCAGTAAGCTAGTAAGCAAGCAGTTAGCTAGAAAGCAGGCAATAAGCTAGTAAGCAGGCAGTAAGCTAGTAAGCAAGCTGTGAGATAGTAAGACAGGAGGAAGCTTGTAGGCAAGCAGTAAGCAAGTAAGCAAGCAGTATGCTAGTACGCAAGCTGTGAGCTAGTAAGCGAGGTGTGAGCTAGTATGCCAGGAGGAAGCTTGTAAGGAAGCAGTATGCTAGTAAGCACGCAGTAAGCTAGTAAGAAGCATGTAAGCTAGTAAACAAGCACCAGGCTAGTAAGGAAGCAGTAAGCTATTAACAAAGTTGTAAGTTGTAAGAAATCGGCAAGCTCGTAAGCAAGCAGGATGCATCCGGATAGTAAGAGTGCAGAAAGTTAGTAAGATAGCATTTAGTTAGGAAGAAAGCAGAAATGTAGTAAGAAAGCAGAAAGCTCGTAAGCAAGCAGTACGCTAGTAAGCGAGCAGGAAGCTAGTAATGTAGCAGTATGCTAGTAAGCAAGCAGTGAACTAGTAAGCAACCGGTAAGCTAGTAACAATGCAGTCAGCTAATAACAAAGCAGTAAGCTATTAAGCCAGCTGGAAGCAGGTAATCAAGCTGCAATCTAGTAAGGAAGCATTCGCCTTGTAAGAGAGCTGTTAGTTAGTAGGAAAGCAGAATGGTGGGAAGAAAGCAGGAATCTAGTAAGCAAGCAATATGCTAATAAGCAAGCAGTAAGCTAGTAAGCAAACAGTAAGCTAGCAGGCAAGTAGTGAGCCAGTAAGCAAGCAGTAAGTCAGTAAGCATGCAGTAAGCTAGTAAGCGAGCATGGACCCAGTAAGATAGCAGAATGCTAGTAAGCTGGCAGTATGCTACTAAGTAACAAGTTATCTAGTATGCAAGCAGGAAGCTAGTAAGGTTGTAGAATGCTAGAAAGGAAGCAGTATGCTAGTAAGCAAGCAGTATGCTAGTAAGCAACCAGTAAGCTAGTAAGCAAGCATCAGGCTAGTCAAGAAGCTGGTTGCTAGTAGGAAAGCTGTGGGCTAGTAAGGAAGCAGTATGCTAGTAAGCATGTAGTCGGCTAGTAAGTAACTGGTAAGCTACTAAGGAAGAATTATGCTGGAGAGCAAGCAGCAGGCTAGCAAGAAAGCAGCTGGACATTCAGCAAGCAAAAAACTAGACATCAAGCAGTAAGCTAGTGAGCAAGCAGTAAACTAGTAAGCATGCAGTAAGCCAGTAAGCGAGCATGAAGCTAGTAAGGAAGCAGCATGCTAGTAAGCAAGAAGTAAGCTAGCAAGAAACAAGTAAGCAAGTAAGCAAGCATCGGGCTACTCAGAAAGCAGTAAGCTAGTAATCAAGCTGTAAGCTTGTAAGCATGCAGTAAGCTGGAAATAAAGCAGTTGGCTAGTAAGGAAGCAGTTAGCTAGTAAGCAAGCAGTAAGCTAGTAATCAAGCAGTAAGCTAGTAAGCATGCAGTGAGATAGCAAGCAGGCAGTATGCAAGTAAGCATGCAGTAAGCTTGTAAGCAAGAAGCAGCCTAGTCAGAAAGCAGTTAGCTAGTAAGCTAGCAGCGGTCTAGTCAGAAAGCAGTGAGCTGGTGAGAAACAAGTAAGCTAGTAAACAAGCAGTATGCTAGTAAGCAAGCAATAAGCTAGTAAGGAAGCACTAAGCTAGAAAGCAAGCAGCTGGCTAGTAAGAAAACAGTATGCACGTCAGCAAGCTGTAAGTTAGTAGGCATCAGGTAGGCTAGTAAGCAGGCTGCTGGCTTGAAAGAAAGCATGTAGCTGGTAAGGAAGCAGTATGCTAGTAAGCCAGCAGTAAGCTCGAAAGAAAGCGCAAGGTAGCAAGCAAACAGGAAGCCTGTAAGCCAGCAGTAAGCTAGTAAGCAAGCATTAGACTAGTAAGCAATCAGTGAGATAATAGTCCAGCAGGAAGCTAGTAAGGAAGCACTAAGCTACAAAGCATGCAGTGTGCTGGTAGGAGAGCAGGAAGTTAGTAAGGAAGCAGTGTGCGAGTAAGCAGGCAGTGAGCTGGTAAGAAAAAGTAAGCGAGTAAGGTTGCAGTGAGCCGGTAAGCGAGGATGAAGCTAGTAATGACGCAGTTTGGTAGCAAGCAACCAGTAAGAAAGTAAGCAAGCAGTAAGCTGGAAAGGAAGCAGTAAGCTAGTAAGCAAGTAGGAAGCTAGTAAGCACGCAGTAAGGTAGTAAGCAAGCAGTGAGCCAGTAAGCCTGTGTGAAGCTAGTAAGAAAGCAGTATGCTAGTAAGCAAGTAGTAAGCTAAGAAAGCAAACAGCAAGCTAGTAAGCGTGCAGTGAGCTAGGAAGCGAGCAGTTAGCTAGTAAAGAAGTAGTAAGCTAGTAAGCAAGCAGTATGCTAGTAAGCAAGCAGTAAGCTAGAGAGCAAGCAGTATGCTAGAAACCGAGCAGTAAGCTAGAAAGCATGCATTGAGCTGGTAAGAGAGCAGGATGCTAGTAAGGAAGCAGTGTGCTAGTATGCAAGCAGTGAGCTGGTAAGAAAAATTAATCTACTAATCTAGCAGCAGGCTAGTAAGACAAGAATTAGCTAGTATGAAAGCAGTATGCTAGTAAGCAAGCAGTAAGCTGGTAAGAAAGCAGTTATCTAGTGAGCACGCAGTAAGCCAGAAAGCAAGCAGCAGGCTAGTAAGCAAGCAGTAAGCGAGTAAGATAGCAGAATGCTAGTAAGCAAGTTGGGAGCGGGTAAGGGTGGTGGAAGCTAGTAAGAATGCTGTGAGCTCGTAAACAAGCAGGATGCTAGTAAGGAAGCAGTATGATTGAAGGCAAGCAGTAAGCTAGAAGGCAAGCAGCAAGCTAGTAAGCGAGCAGTGAGCACGTAAGCGAGCTGGAAGCTGGTAAGATAGCAGTTATCTAGTGAGCACGCAGTAAGCTAGTAAGGAACGAGTAAGCTACTACGCAAGTAGTGAGCTGATAAGCGAGGAGGAAGCTATCAAGGAAGCAGTATGCTAGTAAGCAAGCAGTATGTTTGGAGGGAACAGGTAAGCTAGTAAGCAAGCAAATGGCTAGTAAGGGTGCAATTAGCTACTAAGAAAGCGGTATGCTAGGAAGCAAGCTTCAAGCGAGTAAGCTAGCAGGAAGCTAGAAGGAAAGCAGTTTGCTATTTAGCATGCAGTGAGATAGTAAGCAAGCAGCAAGCTAGTAAGCTAGTAAGCAACAAGTAAGATAGTAAGCAACCAGTAAGCTAGTATGCAAGCAGTAAGCTGGTAAGAGTGCAGTATGCTAGTATGGAAGCAGTAAGCAAGTCAGCTACCAGTAACCTAGTGTGTATGCAGTGAGCTAGTTAGCGAGGGGGAAGCTAGTAAGGAAGATAGTATGCTAGTAAGCAACCAGTACGCTAGAAAGCATGCAGTAAGCTAGTAAGCTACCAGTAACCTAGTAAGCATGCAGTGTGCTAGTAAGCGAGGGGGAAGCTAGTAAGGATACAGTATTCTACTAAGCAAACTGCAAGCTAGAAAGCACGCAGTGAGCTAGTTAGCGAGGAGGAAGCTAGGAAGGAAGCTGTATGCTAGTAAGCAAGCAGTTAGCTAGTATGCAACTAGTAAACTAGTAAGCATGCAGCAGGCTAGGATGAAAGCAATTAACCAGTAAGTATGCAGTATGCTGGTAAGCAAGCAATATGCTAGTAAGTAAGCAGTAAGCTAGAAAGCAAGCTTCAAGCGAGTAAGCTAGCAGTTAGCTAGTAAGCACGCATTGAGCTAGTAAGCGAGGGGGAAGCTAGTATGGAAGTAGTATAAGAGTAAGCAACCAGTAAGTTGGTAAGGAGGCAGCATGCTAGTAAGCAAGCAGTAAGCTAGAAGCAAGCAGCAAGCTAGTAAGCAAGCATTATGCTGGAAAGCAAGCAGCAGGCTGGCATGAAATCAGCCAGCTATTCAGCAAGCAGTAAACTAGTAAGCAAGCAGTATGCTAGTAAGCATGCAGTAAGATAGTATGAAAGCAGTAAGCTAGTAAGCAATCAGTAAGCTAGTAAGCAAGAGTGTAGGATAAAATCAGCGCACACACTCGCTACGCATTCCACACTGGCTCACAACGCTCTGTTTTTCCCCCGGTCACTCTTTCCTAATCTCTCATACTCACACACACACGCGCACACACACACACGCGCGCCTTAAGACAAAACCTGCACGCATTCTGCATTCATCTTCGCAACCAGGCAATCGATAAAACCTGTACACATTCTGCACTTGTTCTCGCAACCGTGCAATCGATTAGTTTGTTTTCCCGGTCCGATCAGCTGACTCCAGTCACTCACCTCACGCATTTACATACCAATGCACTCACATTCTCACTCCACAGTCGGCCATCCTGCATGATATCTGCCCTCAGATATCCATTGTTCATTCTTCACCTGCTGAGACATCACTAGCTTCATTAACCCACGGTTTCATTTGTTCCGCCGAAGTCGATGTTTGCTGCGGACCTTCGTGCTCGCCCACCTTATGTACAATGAAACGATCATTCTTTAGAATCCTCTCATCCCGATATGGACCTAAGTATTTGGACGCTAATTTTAACCCCGGGCCACACTGAGTTCTTTTTATGGCATCCAACTCTCCCTCCTTGTATTGTCGAGCTTCCTTCCGACGTTTATCGCATCCGCGACGATTCTCACTCTGAATCTTCAAAATATTTTCCTTAGCTTGATTCCGCAGCTCTTCCCTGCTAGTCTGAAACATATCAATCCATTCCCTCTCTATTAACTTACGAATGTCCGGATTATCTGTCATTCTTGAGCATGTCCCAAAAAGTAACTTAAACGGCGTTGTCCCGATGCTCTTATGAGGCGTTGCATTTAAATACCTCTGCGTAATATCCAAATATCGATACCACTCTTCCGGCTTTGGTGCCGCTAACTTTGTTACCACCGGTATAAGCGTCCTGTTTACGCGCTCTACTTGACCGTTTGCTCTCGGCATTCCCGCAGTTATCAAAATCTGTTGAATCCCTTCCGATCTACAATATTCCCGAAAATCATGCGAAGTGAAAGCTGTACCCCGATCAGAGATAATTCTCCGAGGATTTCCAAAAACTGACGATTGCTTTCTCAAACGTTCCATCACTTCGGAGGTAGCTGTAGTCTTCGTGGCATACAGCCACACAAACTTCGAAAATGCGTCCACAACTACAAAAATGTGTTTATAAGTTTTTCGCGTAGATGGAAGTGGTCCGAGATGGTCAATATGATATGTATCTAATGGCACACTACCCTTGTCAATAGAATGTAAAAATCCCTCCTGTCTCCCATGTTTCCTTTCAGCAAGAATACATGGAACACAATTACGCACAACCTTTTCTACCTTTGATTTTAAGTCCGTGAACCAATAGTCCTTTCTAACCAGCGTTTCCGTTTTCGCACTCCCGATATGACCGTTTTCGTGTATACGTCGAATGATTTGTGACTGCATAATACGCGGTACTATCAATTTTACGTCACTCTCAATTTCCTTAAACAAAAGACCATTCCGCACCACAAACCCTCTTAACTGTTTTTCATTCATCGCTTCGACAATCGGTTTCAAACTCTCATCCTCACACTGCGCTTTACGTAATCTCACAATCATACTATCCTCACACTCGTCTATTAACATACACTCCGGAAGCGGATTGCGGCTTAACGCGTCTACATGCCTTAAACTATTTCCCGAACGGTGCTCTATTTTATAATCGAACTCCTCTAACAAAAGAGCCCATCTCGCAACTCGCACACACAAATCTCTCTTACGCATCGTTAATGTAAACGCTTGACAATCTGTAACTATTTTAAACGATATACCTAACAAATATATTCTAAATTTTTTTAGGGCTTTAACTATTGCTAACACTTCCAGCTCATAACTAATATATCTCGATTCTGCTGGTGTTGTTTTTCCGCTTGCAAAGTATACTGGATAAAATTTATTATCATTACTATCACGCTGTAAAAGAATTGCACCATAACCATACATTGAAGCATCCGTATGTAATCCCGTTTCCGCTTTTAACCTACATAACCTCAAAACTGGACCACTGCTCAAAATAGTTTTTAACCTCGTAAATGCTAATTTTTCTTCTTCCCCAAAATGAAAGTTAACGTTTGTTTTCAATAAATTTGTTAACGGCCGCGCAATCACGGAATAATTTCGGATAAATTTTCTAAAGTAACCAGCCCAACCCAAAAAACTTTGATTCTGCTTGAAATTTTGTGGCTGGGGAAATCTCATAACTGCCTCTGCTTTCTTTTCCGACGGACGAATGCTTCCGTCTTCAACTATGTGCCCTAAAAACTCTATTTTTGTCTGCAGAAAGCTACACTTTTTCCAATTAATGTTCAAACCAAATTCTTCTGCCACGCGCAACACCATCTTTAGGTTTTCTATAACATCTTCGTAATCCAATGAAGGAATAATTAAATCATCCATATAAATTATAACTTTTTTCTTATTAACTAAATCTTTAAAAACAGCATTTATAAATTTTTGAAACACCGCCGGTGAGTTACATAAACCGAATGGAACATACAAAAATTCATATTGGCCGTTTGGAACTATAAAAGCAGTATATTTCCTACTATCCTCATCTATAAGCACGTGGAAAAATCCATTTTTTAAATCTAAAGTACTAAAAATATGTGAACCTTGTAGAGCATCCAATTGATCTTCAATTAGCGGCAACGGGTATCGATCTTTAATTATTTTTGTATTAAGTTTTCTATAATCTACACAGAGCCTGGTCGTATTGTCTTTTTTCTTTACAAGTACTACTGGACTGACATAATCAGAAAGAGACGGCTGTACAATACCGTCAGCAAGCCACTGCTTTATATGTTTGTCAACTTCTTCTTTTTCAAGAGGAGATAATCGTCCAGCCCTCTGATACACTGGTTCATCATCTTTAACCGTTATGGACATTTTTACCCCCGTTTCTCGTGTTTTGACCGGCTTATAATTTTTTATCGAATCGCGAATGATGCTCCTATGTTTGGTACTGGCAATATTCGACAAATCGATCTCATTTATTTCATCTATACAATCTATTTTGTAAATTTCGGGTATATTACTTTCTAACTGGTCTTCTTTTTCAACACTACGAATAGAAATCTCACCTCTCTTAATATTCATTTCAACTGTATTTGAAAAATCGGTGCCCATTATCAAATCATGTTGCATTAACGTATCAGATATTACCCAAATGTTAATTGGATATTGATTACTATCGATTTCTATTTGCGCATTGAACTCGCCTATTGTTTTGTTACTTTGAGATCCAATTCCGCGAAACGTAATTTCTCGTCGTAATAACGGTGGTGACCCCATCTTCACATACTGCTCTGCACGCATTACCGACAAATCGCTACCAGTATCAACCAACGCTGTTAAATTCTCTCCATTTATCCTTACTTCCTTATAATATTTCTCGCGCGTATGCCGCGAAATATCACAAACGTTTCTTACATCGTCCTTCTTTGAACAATTCGCTGCTACATGACCAAATGCTTGACATTTAAAACATTTCGCGCCGCGATTTTTTAAATGACAGTTCGCACTGTAGTGACCTTCCATACCGCAATTAAAACAACGATTAACATTTCTGGATACTTCCCTTCTCTCGACTCTCGGTGATGCAATTCTTCCGTTTTCCCACGCTGGTCGCAACGGCCTCTCTTCCAGTCGCAGCGGTCCATACGCTCTATCGTCAGGTCTCGGTTGACGGTACATCCTTTCCTCTATTCTCAACGGTTGAAACGCCCTCTCTTCTGCCCTCCATTGCCGAAATGTTCTCTTCTCTGTCCTCCATGGTCGAAACATATTTTCTTCCCTCCTTGCGTATGGATCCATCGCCGGTAAGGATTCCCCATACAACGATACCTTCCCGAACGCCTCCAATAACGATGTTTCGTGTTCAGCCTCTGAGCACGAGCAATATTCCGCAACGTGAAATCCGGAATTCCCTCATTAATGTAGTCCACAGTCACCCCGTCACTCAAGCCAATACGATTCGCCATAATCACTTTTTCGTGCATATACTGATTAAATGCTTCCTCCTGTTTCCATATACGCCGCTCAAATTCTTGCCGCAAATTAATCTTACTTGGCTCGTGAAAAAACATTTCTCGTAAGCCTCCCAGAAGCTCTTCAACCGTCATTACAATGCACTCGGGTTTTGAGTGGAACCACCCGAACGCCTTCCCTTTTAACCGTGACGAAATGGCCAGTTTTACTATTCCATCTGTCACTCGATATGTTGCTCTTAGCAACCGCACTTGTTTTCCCCATGTTTCATACGTCTCGCTGTTGCCATCAAAATAATTTAACATGTCCGCCACCATCGGTGCAGTCAAATGAGGTGTTGCCTCGTATTGCATTGAACGAGATGCATGAATTGCCTGATTATTGTCGCCAATTGTAAATCGCTGCACACTTTTCAAAAATTCAATTTCTCTACGTGCCAGGTCAAGTTCGTCCTCTTTCAATTTCTTCTCTCCCCGGCAAAGTTGAATCTCCCGCTGCATACTGGCCCGTTCCTGCTCGCCCATAGAAGAGATGCTCGCCTCCCCTAACTGCTCCGCCAAATCTTCCTGATGATCCGTCAATTCCATTGCACACTCTCCTGCCCAGCTATCCGATGGATCAGCTTCCATCAGCCGGTTTATTAACTCCGACTTCACCCCCGACGAATTCAGACCCATCATTCGTAATTTCTCCTTTAATTGCACCACAGAAAATTCGTTGGCAGCTTTACTCATTGTAAAAAAAAATAACTTATAACATTAACCGTCACTATTTCAATCTCGACAATTAATCCTCGCACACTCACTTCTCCGTAGGCACAGACGAGCCCACAAATTTGTAGGATAAAATCAGCGCACACACTCGCTCCGCATTCCACAATGGCTCGCAACACTCTGCTTTTTCCCCGGTCACTCTTTCCTAATCTCTCATACTCACACACACACACACACACACACACACACACCCACACACACACACACACACGCACGCACGCACACGCGCGCGCGCGCCTTAAGACAAAACCTGCACGCATTCTGCATTCGTCTTCGCAACCGGGCAATCGATAAAACCTGTACACATTCTGCACTCGTCCTCGCAACCAGGCAATCGATTAGTTTGTTTTCCCGGTCCGATCAGCTGACTCCAGTCACTCACCTCACGCATTTACATACCAACGCACTCACATTCTCACTCCACAAGAGTTAAGCTAGTAAGCAAGCTGGGAGCTAGACGGGACGCAGTATGCTAGCAAGCATGCAGTAAGGCAGTAAGCAAGCAGTGAGCTAGTAAGCGAGGAGGAAGCTAGAAAGAAAGCAGCCTGCTAGTGTGCAAGCGGTAAGTTAGTAAGCAACCAGTAAGATAGTAAGGAAGGATTCGGCCAGTAAGGGATCAGTAGCTTAGTATGAAAGCAGTAAGTTATGAAGGAAGCAGGAATGTAGTATGAACGCAGTTATGTAAAAGCAAGCAGTAAGCTAGTAAGCAAGCAGTAAGATAGTAAGCAAGCATTAAGCTTGTAAGCAAGCAGCAGGCAAGTAAGAAAGCAGTTAGCTACTGAGCAAGCAGCAAACTAGTAAGCAACCAGTAGTATTGTAAGTAAGCAGTGGGCTAGTAAGCGAGCAGGGAGCTAGTAAACGAGGAAGAAGCTACAAAGGAAGCAGCATGATAGTAAGCTAGCAGTAAGCTTAAGAAACCAGTAAGCTAGTAAGCAAGCAGTAATCTGGTAGCGAAGCAGTTAGCCAGTAAGCGAGCAGGGATCTAGTAAGGAAGCATTATGCTAGTAAACAAGCAGTAAGCTTGGAAGCAACCAGTAAGGTAGTAAGGAAGCAGTAAACTAGTAAGAAAGCAGTTAGCTAGTATGCAACCAGTGAGCTAGCAAGCACGCAGTAAGATGGTAAGGATGCAGTTAGCTAGTAAGGAGGTAGTAAGCTAGTAAACAAGTAGTAAGCTACTAAGCAAGCCGTAAGTTTGAAACCCAGCAGGAAGGTGGAAAGTATGCAGTGATCTAGTAAGCGTGCAGGGAGTTACTAACAAAGCAGTAATCTAGTAAGCAAGCTGTATGCTTGTGAGAAAGCAGTAAGCTAGTATGCAAGCAGTGAGCTGGTATGCAAGCAGTGAGCTAGTAAGCAAGCAGTAAGCTTGTAAGCAAGCATTATGCTAGTAAGCAAGCAGTGCGCAAGTAAGCGCGTTGGTAGCTTGTAGCAAAGTAGTAATCTAGTAAGCAAGCAGTACGCTAGTAAACACGCAGTGAGATAGTAAGCGAGCAGGAAGCTAGTAAGCAAGCAGTAAGCGAGTTGGAAACTAGCAAGCAAGGAGTAAGCTAGTACGCAAGCAGTAGGTTAGAAACCGTGCAGCAAGCTTGTCAGCAAGCAGCAAGCTTGTGAGGAAGCTGCAAGCGACTAGGAAACCACTAAGCAAGGAGTAAGCTAGTAAGCAAGCAGTAAGATTGTAAGCAAGCAGTAAGATAGTAACAAAGCAGGAGGCTAGTAAGCAAGCAGTAAGCTAGAACGCAAGCACCAAGTCAGTAAGCAAGCAGTAAGCGAGTAAGCTAGCAGTAAGATCGAAATCAAGCAGCAAGATAGTAAGTAAGCAGGATGCGAGTAAGCTAGTAGTAAGCTAGTAAGCAAGCAGTACGCTAATAAGTAAGCAGTAAGCTTGTAAGGAAACAGCAGGCTAGCCAGATAGCAGTTAGCTAGTACGAAAGCTGTGTGCTACTAAGCAAGCAGTAAGCTAGTAAGCTAGCAGTTAGTTAGTAAGGAAGCAGTAAGCTAGTAAGCTAGCAGCAAGTTTGTAAGCAAGCAGTAAGCTGCTAAGAAATCAGGTAGATAGCAAGGAGCTAGTAAGCTATTAAGGAAGCAATAAGCTAGTATGCAAGCAGTAAGCCAGTAAGCAAGCAGAACGCTAGTAAGCAAGCGGCAAGCTGAAAAGCATGTAGCAATCTAGTAAGCATGCAGTAAGCTTGTATGCAAGCACTAAGCAGGCTAGTAAGAACGCAGTTAGTTTGTAAGGAAGCAGTAAGCTAGTAGGCGAGCAGCAAGCTAGTGAGCAAGCTAGAAGCTAGTAAGCAAGCAGTAAGCTAGCAAGCAACCAGTAAGCTAGTAAGCAAGGAGCTGGCTAGTAAGAAAGCAGCAAGTTAAGAAGTATGCAGGAATGCAGTAAGAATGCAGTGAGGTAGTAAGAAAGCAGTAAGCAAGTAAGCAAGCAATACGCTAGTAAGCAAGCCGCAAGCTAGAAAACATGTAGCAGTCTATTAAGCAAGCAGTAAGCTAGTAAGCAAGCAGCAAGCTTGTTAGGAAGCAGTAAGCTGGTAAGATAGCAGGTAGCTACTAAGGAGGTAGTGAGCTAGTAAGCAAGTAGTAAGATAGTAAGCAAGCAGTGAGCTAGTAAGCGAGCAGGAAGCTAGTAAGGTAGCAGTATGCTAGTAAGCACGCAGTAAGCTAGTAAGCAAGCAGCCGACTAGTAAGAAAGTAGTTAGTTAGTAAGGAAGCTGTAAGGTAGTAGCAAAGCAGTAAGTTAGTAACAAGCCAGTAAGCTATTAAGCAAGCAGTAAGCTAGTAAGGAAGTAGTGGGCAAGTGAGCAAGAAGTAAGTTGGTAAGCCAGCAGTAAGCTCGAAAGCAAGCAGCCAGATAGTAAGCAAGCAGGATGCGTGTAAGCTAGCAGTAAACTAGTAAGCAAGCAGTAATCTAGTAAGCAGGCAGTGATCTAGTTAGGAAGCAGTAAGCTAGTAAGCGAGCAGCTAGCTACTAGGCAAGCATGAAGCTAGTAAGCAAGCAGTAAGCTAGCAAGCGAGCACGGAGTTCGTAACGAGGCAGTAAGCTAGAAAGCAAGCTGTGTGCTAGTAAGCGAGCAGGGAGCTCGCAAGGAAGCATTAAGCTAGTGAGCAAGCTGTGCGCTAGTAAGCCAACAGTAAGCTAGTAAGAAAGCAGTATGTTAGTAACAAAGCAGTAAGCTAGTAAGAAAGCAGTATGTTAGTAACAAAGCAGTAAGCTAGTAAGCAAGCAGGAAGCTAGTAATGAAGCATTCGTCTAGTAAGATTGCAGTAAGTTAGTAAGAAAGCAGTATGTTAGAAAGCAAGTAGTGATCTAGTGAGAAAGCATTTAGTTAGTAGCAAACCAGCAAGCTAGTGGCAAGCAGTAAGCAGGTAAGCAATCAGTAAGCTAGTAAGCAAGTAGTAAGCTAGTCATCAAGCGGTATGATTGTAAGCAAGCAATAAGTTAGTAAGCAAGCAGAGAGCTAGTAATCAAGCGGTATGTTTGTAGGTGTTAAAATAGGTACGAGTTCGTGCTAAGGTTATGATAAAACCTTATCGCGTACCCTTTAACGAAATATGGTCCGGATCACGAGGGATTGGGAATTTGGGGGAAAGTGAATCTATAGTTTATAATTTTCTTTCGCCTAGTCCAACGGACTGGCCGTTTATTAAGAGGAAAATTCAAGTGAAATAAACAAAAATAAAGAGACTTTATAAGCAAAAATTAGCAGGAAATGCTACAGTTGGGCTGAGCCGGCTTGCCTTCAAGGCTCTCGCCTCGGTCTTCTGTAACAAAAAGAGTCCGAAATCCAGCTGTTAATGAAGGACAACGCTCATCGCGTTGTCGGACTCGCTTTAATCCACTCGCTCCTTACTCCGTTTATTTGTAAACTGGAGCGGGAATTATCACCACAGCGATACGCAGCCGTGTTCGTGGACTGTAAGATATTTCAACGTTTCAGATTTTGGAAACGTTGAATTGCAGATGGGGAAGACGAGATTCTAATCTCGATCTTCCTAATGTTGCAGGTTTGGTTTTTGCAGGAGAGGACAACAAATGGAGGTTGTAAGGCTCCAAGGGTTGTCAACTCCGCGATCCCTCGCCGTTCCCTGGTCCGTACGGGACCGGTGTGATGCAGAGCCTTAACTGCGCAGAAGCGACTGATTATTAAGGTTCTAACACCACGGTGCCCTTTGAACGTAGTTCTACGTCGAGTGTCCGTACCCACTGACGATCTGGAACCCACGCTCGAGCAGGTCGAAACCAGCCGAGATATTTACCCAGGGAATGCCAATAAGGCCCCTATCGGGTGTTATCTCAAACTTTTGTTTCGACCCTGGAAAACGACGAACCCAACCCAGGGATTTTGCAACGAAGGCTCCCTATAGGTTGGGGTTCTGAACCGTGCAATAGCCAAACAGAGAATCAAGAAATTCTCTCGGTTCTCAAACACGACCACTGATTTCAGCAATACGTGTTTGTCCGTCACAACGGTGGCGATAATCAAGCACTGTTTAAGTGTAATCTGATTATATTCAGCCACCGATGGCGGGTTGTGAAAATTACTCAAATTATCGAGTAAATTTTCCCTTTCCTATGGTTCATTTACCGCGTAAATCGAGATATTCTCACAAACCGTAGGGTACGAAATTCGACTTGGCGTGATTCTTTCGAATCCGCAGCAGTCTCTGTTTTATACCGTTTCGGTTAAGTGGATCCACGATCGTATTAGACGAATCTAATTAATCGTATGTATCGGTTCCGATAGATTGACGAGGTCGGCTCAGGAGATCCGCACTCGTCGAGAACCAGGTAGCAAGTGTTCCCGAGACATACCTGCTTAACCGTGGCCACGAGACAGGGGAAAATTTTCGTCTCGTGGCGCTGTCTGGTCTAAGCTGTCTGTCTCTTATTAATTATGTATCCTCTCTGTAATTGCGGCGTAGTAACACCTGTTCTCTGGGAACCGTTACTAGGCCGATCGCGTGATTTGTATCGAAAGTAAATTAGTAGTTTTTCTACACGGTATTGCTCGAAACATATTACGACGCAGAGAAGGCTCTGGAATGTCGCGTAAACAGAGAATAACCGTATAAGAAATGTCCTGCTTTTTCTATCGATCACGCGACGGCATAACCGACGTTTTTCAATTAACGAATAAACGCGTTATTTAAACAGTAGGAAAGCCGTAAGCCGGTAAGCAAGCTGGAAGCTAGTAAGGAAACATTCGGCTGGTAAGAGAGCAGTAAGTTAGTAAGAAAGCTGTATGTTAGGAAGAAACCAGGAATGTAGTAAGCAAGCAGTAAGTTAGTAAACAAGCTGTAAGCTAGTAAGCGTGGAGAAATCTAGTAAGGATGCGGTATGCTGGTAAGTAAGCAGTAAGCCAGTAAGCAACCAGCACTAAGCAAGCAGCAGGCTAGTCAGAAAGCAGTTGGCTAGTAAGAACGCAGTATGCTAGTAAGTAATCAGTAAGCAGGTAATCAAGCAGTAAGCAAGTAAGCAAGTAGTAAGTTAGTAAGCAAGCAGTGAGCCAGTAAGCGAGCAGGAAGCTAGTAAGAATGCAGTATGCTAGTAAGCATGCAGTGAGCTAGTTGGAAACAAGTAAGCGTGTAAGCAAGCAGCAGGCTAGTAAGCGAGCAGCAGGCTAGTAAGAAAGCTGATAGCTACTAAGAAAGCAGGAAGCTAGTAAGAAAGCAGTATGCTAGTAAGCAAGCAGTAAACTAGAAGCATGCAGCAAGTTTGTAAGTAAGCAGTAAGATGCAAAGAAAGCAGCAGGGTAGCAAGAAAGCAGGTAGCTAGTAAGCAAGCAGTAAGGTAGTAAGAAAACAGGCAGCTAATAAGAAGAGAGTGTGTTAGTAAGCAAGCAGTAAGCTAGAAAGCAAGCAGCCAGCTAGTAAGCAAGCAGTAACCTAGAAAGCAAGGAGCAGGCTAGGAAGAAAGCAGTCATCTAGTAACCAAGCAGTAAGCGAGTAAGGAAGCACTAAGCTAGAGAGCAAGCAGCAGACCAGTAAGCAAGCAGTAACCTAGTGTGCAAGCAGTTAGCTTGTAAGCGAGGATGAAGATACTAAGGAAGCAGTATGCTAGAAAGCAAGCAGTAAGCTAGAAGCAAGCAGCAAGTTTGTAAGTAAGCAGTAAGATGCAAAGCAAGCAGCAGGGTAGAAAGAAAACATGTAGCTAGGAAGCAAGCAGTAAGGTAGTAAGCAAGTAGAAAGCTAGTAAGCATGCAGTAAGCTTTTAAGCGACCAGGAAGCTTGTAAACAAGCAGTGAGCTAGTAAGCGAGCAGGGAGCTAGTAAGGAAGTATTATGCTAGAAAGCAAGCTGCGGGCTAGTAAGGAAGCAGTAAGCTGGTAAGCAGGCAGTGATCAAGTAGGCGAGGAGGAAGCTGGTAAGCAAGCACAATGCTAGTAAGCAACCAGTAACCTAATGAGCTAGCAGTATGACAGTAAGCAAGCTGTAAACTAATAACCAAGCAGTAAGCTAGTAAGCAAGCAGGAAGCTAGTAAGGAAGCAGTAAGCTTGAAAACAAGCAGCAAGCTAGTATGCAAGCAGTGAGATACTAAGCGAGTGGTGAGCTAGTAAGCTGGCTGTAAGCCAGTAAGCAAGCAGTAAGCTAGTAAGCAACCAGTAAGCTTGTAAGCAAGTAGTAAGCTAGTAAGCAGGCAGCAAGCTAGTAAGCATGTAGTGAGCCAGTAAGCTAGCAGTATGCCATTAAGGAACCAGTAATCCAGTAAGCAAGCAATAAGCTAGTAAGGAAGCAATAAGCTACAATGCAAGGAGCAGGCTGGTTACAAAGCAGTTATATAGAAAGCTAGCAGTAAGCCAGTAAGGGAGCGCTAACCTAGAAAGCAAGAAGCAGGCTAGTAAGGAAGCAGTAAGCTAGAATGTAAGCGGCAGGATATTAAGCGAGCAGTAAGCGAGTAAGCTAGCTATAAGCTAGTAAGCAAGCAGTAAGCTAGCAGGCAAACAGTGAGCTAGTAAGAAAGCAGTATGCTAGTAAGCAACCAGTAAGATATTAAGCAAGCAAGAAGCTAGTAAGCGAGCAGTCAGTGAGCTAGTAGGCGAGAAGGAGGCTAGTAAGCAAGCAGGAAGCTAGTAAGCGAGCAGGAAGCTAGAAAGCGTGCGGGGACCTAGTAAGGGAGCAGAATGCTAGTAGGCTAGCAGTAAGCTATTAAGGAACCAGTAAGCTAGTATGCAAACAGGAAGCTAGTAAAGGAGCAGTATGCTAGAAAGCCAGCAACGAGCTAATAAGCAAGCAGTAAGCTTGTAAGGAAGCAGCAGTCTAGTCAGATAGCAGTTAGCTAGTAAGAAAGCTGTGTGCTAGTAAGCAAGCAGAAAGCTAGAAAGCAAGCAGCACACTGTGAGGCAAGCTGTTAGCTAGAAAGCAAGCAGCAGGCTAGTATGCAAGCAGTAAGCTAGTAAGCAAGTATTAAGCTAGTAATCAAGCGGTAAGCTTATAAGCAAGCAGTAAGTTAGTAAGCTAGCAGAGAGCTAGTATGAAAGCAGTAAGTTAGTAACAAAGCACTTAGCTAGTAAGTGAGGTGTAAGCTAGTAAGCTAGCAGTAAGCTAGTAAGCAAGCGGTAAGCTAGCATGCAAGCAGCAAGCTAGTAAGGAAGCAGAAACTTAGTAAGCGTGCAGGCAGCTAGTAAGGATGTGGTGTGCTAGTAACCAAGCAGTAAACTGGTAAGATAGCAGTTAGCTAGTAAGCAAGTAGTAAGCTAGTAAACAAGCAGTAAGCTAGTAACAAAGCAGTAAGTTAGTAACAAAACAGTAAGATTGTACGCAAGCAGGCAGCTTCTAAGGAAGCATTCGGCTAGCAAGAAAGCAGAAAGTTAGGATGAAAGCAGTATGTTAGTAAGCAAGCAGTGAGCTACTGTGAAAGCATTTAATTAGTAACAAAACAGCAAGCTAGTAGGCAAGCTGTTAGCAGGTAAGCAAGCAGTAAGCTAGTAAGCAAGAAGTATTGTTTAGAATAATGTATAAGAATTAGGCTAAGATGTAGATATACGTTTATTGTACCGTCTTCGTGTTTATATTAAGGTGCGTGCGGTGTGGATTGCGTGAGAGCGAGAGTGAGTGAGTGTTGTGAGAGCGTGTCATGTGTGCCGACGGTTGGAGCGACCGCCACCGGTCTATGGACGAGATTTGAAAGATCAACGGTTTGTCGTGCGCGATCCTGTAACGGCAGAACGATCCAAGCTGTCGATTCGATTGTAAGTGATATCGAGAGCGGACCTTCGTCGCCCTGGCGCATTCTCCCAGGCAGTTGCCCTTGAAACTGTTATCGGACACGTGGCCACCGCGTCCCAGTTACGCTTGCCGCAGTGTGAACGTTGTGCAATCTTACAATAAATTTGCGACTGTGTGAATTACTCCGCCATTCTTCGCGTCCCTGTTCCTCGTCCGCGCCTCTTTTCGTCTGCGCATTAACACTAGCTAACCGCTTTCTTACTAGCCCCCTGCTGGCTCTCTAGTTTACTGCTGTCTTACTAGTTCACTGCTTGCCTGCCAGCTTACTGCTTGCTTACATGCTTCCTGCTTGCTTACTAGCCTACTGGTTGCTTACCAACTTACTGCTTGCTTACTGGCATTCTGGTCTCTTACTAGCTCGCTGCTTGCTTACTAGCTAACTACTAGCTTACTCGATTACTGCTTGCTTACTAGCTAACAGCTTGCCAACTCGCCAGCTGCTTTCTTACTAGCCTCCTGCTTGCGTTCAAGCTCACTGCTTGCCTACCATCTTACTGCTTTCTTACTAGCTCACTCCTGGCCTACAATCTTACAGCTTGCTTACTAGCTTACAGCTAGCTTACACGCTTACTGCTTGCTTACATGCTTCCTGCTTGCTTACCAACTTACTGCTTGCTTACTGGCATTCTGGCCTCTTACTAGCTCGCTGCTTGCTTACTAGCTGACTACTAGCTTACTCGATTACTGCTTGCTTACTAGCTAACTGTTTGCCAACTCGCTAGCTGCTATCTTACTAGCCTCCTGCTTGCGTTCAAGCTCACTGCTTGCCTACTATCTTACTGCTTTCTTACTAGCTCCCTGCTCGCTTACCAGCTGGCAGCTTACTTACTAGCTTACTGCTAGCTTACTCGCTTACTGTTTGCTTACTAGCCTGCAGCTTGCTTTCTAACTTACTGCCTGTTTACTAGCTTGCTGCTTACTTCCAACCTCACTTCTTGCCTACCAGCTTACAGCATGCTTACATGCTTACTGCATGCTTACTAGCTTACTGCTTGCTTATTAGATTGTTGCCAGCTTACTGGCCACCTGCTTGCTTTCTAGCGTTCTGCTTGCATACTAGCATACTGCTCTCTTACTAGCTCACTGCCTACCTACCAGCTTACTGCCTGCTTACATGCTTCCTGCTTGCCTACTAGCCTACAGGTTGCTTACCAGCTTACTGCTTGCTTACTGGCATACTGCTTCCTTACTAGCTCGCTGCTTCCTTACAAGCTTAATGCTAGCTTACTCGCTTACTGCTAGCTTTCTAGCTAACTGCTTCCTTACAAGCTTACTGCTAGCTTACTCGCTTACTGCTAGCTTACTCGCTTACTGCTAGCTTTCTGGCTAACTGCTTGCTTAATAGCTCGCTGCTTTCTTACTTGCCACCTGCTTGCATTCTAGCATACTGCTTCCTTAATAGTTTCCTGCATGCTTACTAGATTACTGGTTCCTTAATAGCTTACTGCTAGCTTACTAGAATTCTGCTCTCTTACTGGGTCCATGCTAGCTTACTAGCTTACTGCTTCCTTACTAGCTTACTGCTTGGTTATTATCTGACAGCTTGCTTACTGGCATACTACTTTCTTACGAGCCAGCTGCTTGCCTACTACCTTACTGCTTGCTTACTAGCTTACAACTCGCTTACTCACTCACTGCTTGCACCTTGCTTTCTAGCTTTCTGCTTCCTTACTAGCTTCCTGCTTGCTTGCTAGCTTGTTGCTTGCCTTCTATCTTACTGCTTGCTTACTAACATACTGCTAGCTTACACCCTTACTGCTTGCTTACTGGCCTTCTGCTTGCTTTCTAACTTAGTGCTGCCTTACCAGCTTCCTGCTTGTATACTAGCTAACTGCTTGCCCACTAGGTTACTGCTTGCTTCTAGCTTACTGCTTGCTTACTAGCATAGTGCTTCCTTACTGGATTCCTCCTCGCTTACTAGCTAACTGCTTGCACACAAGGTTACTGCTTGCTTACTAGCTTACTGTTTGCTTACTTGCTTGTTGCTTGCGTTCTATCTTACTGCTTGCTTACTAGCTTACTGTAGCTTACTCGCCTATTGCTTGATTACTAGCCTTATGCTTTCTTGCTAGCTCAGATGATGCAGGGATAAAAGTCTGCTGGACCGTCCAAAAATTGTAAATACATTACATATTTTAATTGTGTACACGCCTACTCTCACTCGGATCTTGGCCGATCGGTACTATCGCTCCCTGGTTCATTGCACGAGCCGTGCAAGGGTGGCGGTATGTTTAAAGGTTTGCATAATGCCGAGCGATTGTCCTCGGCCACGATTACCGTTAATCCTGTTAGCGTACAATAATCGGGAGATTATCTCTAAGAGAATTTGTACAGCGAGCTGTGATAGAAAAACGCGTTTATTACTTGTTTTTCTGGCATCGGTAACGGCTCATTACCTTCGATTCGAGTGTGCTATCGGTGTTGATGGCGTGAGTACCGTGAGAGAGTAGTGCGCTATGAATCAGACGGAGAAAGACCGCCGAAATTTAGACAGCGCCGCGTAACGACTAATTAGAGTAACGCGGCCGCGTCTTCTGCTGTCAATCCGCGCAGTCTTACGTAGACTTCCAACTAGAGCGGATCGGCTCCCGATTGCACTCGAACGGAAAAATTTACAAAAGGAAAGTTCGAATTGTTTAATATTCAGAACGATTCTGCCTGTAGTTAAAGGGTGTAAAGAGTAGATGTTCAGTCTGGTGCGGGTCCACTGATTGACCTTGCACAGCTGAGAATTCGATAAAACTCGAGAAAAGTGTGAAAATATTCTGCCTTTTCCTTGACAAGCGGATCGGTTTAGATTCGGTCAAGTACGCCCCGGAATCTTTTATGGGATTTCCCAAATCGAGATTCCACGAAATCAGTCCTGCGACAGGAGACCGAGAAAATACACCAATAAGGTGTTCGATATCCTGTGGAGTGATCGAGAATATACTCCAGTAAGGTGTTCGATCCCTCCGTGCAGAATTGAGCGGTCGTCTCGATCGTATAAACGATCGTATAAACGATCGAGACAAAAGAAAGTTGGCAAAATTACGCTTCAATTTTCTTCTGATTACCGCCAGGCTGAGGAGACACCAAAGGGAGACACCTACGTGGTGAACCATCCAGGTGGGTCTATTGTAGTCGGGTCGACGTCCAAAAAGAAGGTATGACTTTTCCGGTCTGCGAGTCCTTACTCCTACAGATCCCGCCGGTGTAACGTTTAGAGGAGCACCTGTGCGGAGGAGTAACGGAGTCGTGGGTCAGATCTCCACGTGGTTCAAATACTGCTAAGTGCAACGAATAGATGTGCAAGGTTCAGTGAACCACGTGCACTCGGGCTTCGTAGTGCAACCCCTGACCAATAAGTCGCCTGTTGAAGCAGCCAAGAGCAGCCAAAGTCCGACGGTTGGGCTGTTGCACTGCACTGCGTTTCGACGCATAGACTCAGTGGACAGACTCACGGGAAAAGTGCATTTGGAGCCTTACAACCTCCACTTGCAATCCCGTCCACAAGGTAATCTACTGCAAACGGCGTAGATAAGGAATTGATTCTTTAACAAAAGCCAAAATTAAAAATACAGTCCACTAGCGAGCTCGTATATTACGAGCGAGCGTAATTCTCCGCTCCTATACATTCGAATCCCGAAGACAGGAGACTATGTGTCTAACACATAGCCGTGTTTTTCTGATTATAGGAACCTTGGCCTACCGCAACCCGGCGAGTTCGGCGACCGGCAGAGACGAGGCAGGCAACGTCCCAGCACAATTATAGATAATTTACAATTCTTTTTGGTTTTCGGTTGTTATTTTTTATTTCAATTTTACTTTGTAATAAAAGGTCGGCGCAGATGGCCGACGAAAAGAAAACCTGACGCCCGTAATAATTTTCCCTGAAAACTCCTGTACCTCTATCCGGACCTCGTCGTTAGAAGCATCAGCTTTTTAACAATACTGCTTTCTTACTAGCCTGTTCCTTGCTTTCTAGCTTACTGCTGGCTCACTAACTTGCAGCTTGCTTTCTAGCATACTGCTTGCTGACTGGCATACGGCTTTCTAACTAGCCAACTGCTTTCTTACAAGCTTACTGCTTGCTTAATAGCATCCTGCTTCCATACTAGCATCCTCCTCGCTTACTAGCTCACTGCTAGCATACTCGCTTATTCCTTGCTTACAACCTAGTTGCTTTCATGCCAGCTTACTGCTTGCTTACTAGCTTACTGGTGGCTTACTAGCTTATTGGTTGCTTACTAGCTTACTGCTAGCTTACTCGCTTACTAGCTTACTGCTAGCTTACTCGCTTACTGCTTGCATACTAGCCTCCTGCTTGCTTTCTAGCTTCGTCCAGCCCACAAACACGAATCTCCGTGCGCTTCGTGGGCCTGGCGACCCGGACTCGCCGCTCGCCCAGCTGTTCCCGGAGCCTCTGTGCGAGTCGGTCCGCCATCTCCCCGCCCTCCGGTCCGGGGATCTCCAGCAGGAGACCCCCGGTCACCGCACGCTTCGCCGTCACGGAAGCGATGCCAAGCTCCGCTAGGGAGATGTTCTTCCTGGCGAGCTGCATCGCCGCCGCGTGGGTCAGGTCGCCACCCTGCGCGACGGTCAGCACCACCGCTGCCGTTTTGGGGGGGCGCACAGGTCGCGTCTTCGCGGCCCTTACTTTGGCCGCGTGCGGCGATGGCGGAGGTTGCCGCTGCGAGGCCTTCCTCGCCTTCCGCCCACCCACCTCGCTCCAGGACACCTCCCCTTGGGACGGTGCCATGGGTGGCGTCCGATCCGGGACCGCGGGTAGTCTGGTCCCTTGGAGGCCGCGACCTGAGGCCCCGGAGTGACCACGGTGGGCGGAGCCTTCGCTCCCCCACCCTCGGCTTCCCCGATTGTAGCGGTTTTGGTCGGCGAGCACCGCCTTCCTGCTGACCGCTCTACCGCAGAGAAGCTCATCCCGGAAGGCGGCTAGCTTCCGGTCAATCATTTCCCCAATCCTCCTCAGAAGTTCGTCCACTGAGGAGAACGAGGAATTCTGCGCGGACGGTGTGCGGGCGGAAGGGACCGTAGAGCCTCGCACCACCGCCGCCGCACTCCCCTTATTTGCCGCCGCCGGGGCATGCGACGTAGGAGGCGCCGCGCCATTCCAGCACGCCTCTGCCCTCCTCCTCCCCCGTCACTCCTCCTCCAACAGGAGCTGCAAACGGGCGTTCCGTCCGCTCAGTTCCTGCTCCGCCTCCCCCACCTTTTGCGCAGCCTCTCTCAGGGCCTCTGCGCCGCCGCTCTTCTGCCTCTTTAAGGAGCAGGATGTGGCCACCTTCTCCACCAGCCTCAGAGACGAGGATATCCTCTCGGAAATCTCCTCGATTACATCGTCCCTGAGGCAACTCACCATTACCACCGGGCTCATTGCCCTACCCACTCCGGAGACGGCCTGCCCCGTCCGCTGCCTCTTAGAGCCTATGCGGCCCCTGGCGGAGGAGAAGGATGAGACTGACGCAGACTCCACGTCCTCCTCCGCCCTCCACGAAGCCGGGCCAGGCGCTGAGTGAGGCGCGAGCGCCGTCACCCCAGCCCCAACACCGTCTGCGACCTCCCTCCCCGCAATAACCCGCCCCAACCCCGTTTCGTTATGAAAATCCATTTAGTTCCCACGCGTAGGTCGGAGAAAAGGTCCACCCGGGCAGAGCCGCCTTACCCGGGCAAGCCTAATAATCCGGGGGTTCAGCAGGTGTCCCCGGAGGTGGTCGCTTGGGATTGGGCCTTCTCCCCCAACCATGCATCCCATCGCCGCGCACCATAGCTTACGATTCGAGGGCGATTTTATAGAGTCGCCATACTCGCTGCCTGGGCGGCTAAGCCAAGGCCCCCGTTCCTCCTGCCGTCACGTAGCATTCACAAAACCAAGGAAGGAATAGTGGATGGGTCGTTGTGACGACAAACAGGAGTCTTACGGTGTGATTAGCATCAGGGACTTCGGGGTCGCTACGCCCCGTACTGCGGCCGACGATTGCCGGACACAGACACAGAGGGTTGCACACTAGGTTGCTGTTTTCTTCCTAGCCTACTGCTTCCTTACTAGCTTACTGATTGCCTACTAGCTTACTGCTACTTTACAAGCTTACTGCCTGCGTACTAGCTTTCAACTTGCTTACAAGCTTACTGGTTGCTTACTAGCTTACTGATTGCTTACTAGCTTACTGCTTCCCTACTAGCTTCCCGCTTGCTTACTAGTTCACTGCTTGCTTACTAGCTTACTGCTTGCTTACTAGCTTACTGCTTGCTAAATAGCTAACTGCTTTCTTACTAGCCTGCTGCTTTCTCCCTAGCTTACTGGTTGCCTACTGGCATGCTGCTTCCTTACTAGCCTCCTGCTTGCTTACTAGCCTTCTGCTTTCTGGCTAGTTTACTGCTAGCTTACTAGCTCACTGCTTGCGTACTAGATTACTGCATGCTTACCAGCTTATTGCTTGCTCACTAGCATACTGTCTCGTTACTAACATACTGCTTTGTTACTATGTTACTGCTTGCTTGCTAGTTTACTGCTTCCTTACTAGCTTCTCGCTCGCTTACCAGCTCACTGCTAGTTTAATAGCTTACTGCTTGCTTACTAGCTTACTACTTCCTTACTAGATAACTGCTTTCTCACTAGCTAACTGCTTCCTTACTAGCCTGCTGCTTGCTTACTAGCTTACTGGTTGCTTAGTAGCTTACTGGTGGCGTACTAGCTTACTGCTTGCATACAAGCTTACTGCTTGTTTACCAGCTTATTGCGTGCTGACTATCTTACTGGTTGCTTACTAGCTTACTGCTTGCTTACTAACATACCGCTTCCTTACTAGCTTCCTTCTCGCTTACTAACTCACTGCTTGCTTACTAGCATACTTGTACAGACGAAAAGAGGCGCGGACGAGGAAAAGGAATGCGAAGAATGGCGGAGCAATTTGGACAGTCATAAATTTATTGTAAGATAGCACAACGTTCACACTGCGGCAAGCGTAACTGGGACGCGGTGGGCACGTGTCCGATAACAGTTGCAAGAGCAACTCCCTAGGAGAATGCGCCAGGGCGACGAAGGTCCGTTCTCGATATCACGTACAATCGGATCGACAGCTTGGATCGTTCAGCCGTCACAGGATCGCGCACGACAAACCGTTGATCTTTCAAATCTCGTCCATAGATCGGTACGGGCGCGCCAACTGTCGGCACACATGACACGCTCTCACAACACTCATTCACTCTCTCTCACGCAATCCACACCGCTCGCACATTAATCTAAACACGAAGACGGTACAATAAACGTATTTCTACATCTTATCCTAATTCTTGTACCTTATTCTAAACAGCTAGTAAGCAAGCTGTAATCTAGGAAGCAAGCAGCAAGCTAGTAAGCAAGCAGTAAGCTAGTAGGGAAGCCGTGAGCTAGTAAGAGAGCAGTATGCTAGTAAGTAAGCAGTAGGCTAGAAAGCAAGTAGCAAGCTAGAAAGCAACCAGTATGCCAGTAAGCAAGCAGTATGTCAGTAAGCAAGCAGCAATCTAATAAGCAAGCAGGAAGCTAGTAAGCATGCAGTAAGCATGTAAGCAAGCAGTAAGCTGGTAGGCATGTTCTGAGCCAATAAGAAAGCAGGATGCTAGTAAGCAAGTAGTAAGTTAGAAAGGAACCAGCTAGCTAGCAAGCAGGCAGTAATCTAGTAAGCGAGCATGGACCACGTAAGAGAGCAGAATGCTAGTAAGCTTGCAGTATGCTATTAAGGAACCAGTATGCTAGTAAGCAAGCAATAAGCTAGTAAGCAACCAGTAAGCTAGTAAGCAAGTAGTAAGCTAGTAAGCAGGCAGCAAGTTTTAAGCCAGCAGTAAGCTAGAAAGCAAGCAGTGAGCAAGTAGGCGAGCAGGGAGCTAGTAAGAAAGCAGTATGCTCGTAAGGGATCAGTAAGCTAGTAAGCAAGGAGCAAGCTAGTAAGCAAGTAGTAAGCTAGTAAGCAAGCAGGAAGCTAGTAAGCAAGCAGGAGGCTAAAAAGCAAGCAGGAGGCTAGTAAAAAAGCAGTTAACTATTAAGCAAGCTGTAAGTTTGATAGCAAGCAGCAAGCTAGTAAGCTAGCAGTGAGCTAGTAAGAAAGCAGTAAGTTAGTAACAAAGCACTAAGCTAGTAAGCAACCAGTAAGCCTGAAAGCAAGCAGTAAACTAGTAACAAAGCAGTAAGCTTGTAGCGAAGCAGTAACCTGGTATACAAGCTGGAAACTTGTAAGCATTTGTCAGGTAAGAGAGCGGCATGTTAGTAAGAATGCAGTAAGTTAGGAAAAAAGCAGGAATGTTGTAAACAAGCAGTTAGGTAGTAAGCAAGCAGTACGATAGTAAGCTAGCAGTAAGATTGTAAGCAAGCAGCAGGATAGTAAGAAAGTAGATAGCTAGTAAGAATGCAGTATGCTAGCAAGCAAGCAGTAATCTGGAAAGGAAGCAGCAAGCAATTAAGGAAGCAGTATGCTAGTAAACAAGCAGTGAGCTAGTAAGCAAGCCGGAAGCTAGTCAGGAAGCTGTATGCTAGAAAGCAAGCATTAAGCTAGCAGGCAAGCAATAAGCTGGTAACAAAGCAGTATGTTATCTACAAAGCAGTAAGCTAGTAAGCAAGCTGTAAGCTGGTAAGAAAGCTGTTATCGAGTGAGCAAGCAGTATGCTCGTAAGCAAGCTGCATGCTGGTAAGCTAACGGCAAGCTACTAAGCAACCAGTAAGCTGGTGAGCAAGCAGCAGGCTAGTAAGAAAGCAGTATGCTAGTTGTAAATCAGAACGCTAGTCAGCAAGCAGCAAGATTGAAAGCAACAAGTAAGCTAGTAAGCAAGCAGCAGGCTAGTGAGAAAGCAGGTGGCTACTAAGATACCAGTATGATAGGAACAAAGCAGGAAGGTAGTAAGCAACTAGTAAGCTAGTAATAAACCAGTAAGCTACTAAGCAAGCAGTAAGCTGGTAAGAATGCAGTATGCTAGTAAGCAAGCAGTGAACTAGTAAGCAAGCGGGAAGCTAGTAGGGAAGCAGTAAGCTAGTAAGCAAGGAGTTAGCTAGGAAGGGAGCACAGAGCTCGTGAGGAAGCAGTAAGCTAGAAAGCAAGCAGTGAGCTAGTAAGCGAGAAGGAAGCTAGTATGGAAGCAGTATGCTAGTACGCAAGCAGTAAGCTTGAAAACAAGCAGCAAGTTATGAAGCGTGCTGTAATCTACAAAGCAAGCAGCAGGCTAGTTGGAAAGCATTTAGCTAGTAAGAAAGCAGTATATGTCTAAGCAAGCAGTAAGCTAGTAAGCAAGCGGTAATCTAGTAAGCAAGCAGTGAGCTAGTAAGCGATCAGGAAGCTAGTAAGGAAGCAGTATGCTACTAAGCGAGCAGTAAGCTGGTAAGTAACAGGAAAGCTGTAACGGGAACTCCGGATGAGTTCCCCGGTTTTTGCCGGCTCCGTCGGTACGCCGGGTTCGCTCGCTCCGATGCTAGGGGTATAAAGGTCCCTATTGTGGGGGCCAGCCGGGGCTGGCCACTCGCTCGTGCTCGTTCACCGCTACAGTGGTTCGCTGGGGTAGGAGGATGTCTGGAGGCGGAGTTGGAATCGCCGACTAGTGGGGTCGGATGGCAGCGGACGCACCTCCACCCTTCACTCGGCTGAGAGGCCGTGAATCCGGAGGGGCTTTGCGGACGCACTAGTCCCTACCGGTGGCCGGATGTCCGCGTTTCGTGGCCTCAAACGCCACGACGTCGGGACGGTGGGCTAAACGGTGATGTGGGCGTCAAAGTCAGCTGCGGACGCACTCTGCTTTGACCCGCTGCGTTGGCGGAATACCAGGTTGACAAAAATGTGAGAATCGCTCCGTATCGGTTCGGGTGCTATGTGCTCTTATCGGCGGAAGAGGCCAGGCTAACGGACTCCAGCGATCTCTCCGACAACGCGCCGCGCTCGCGATTTATACCCGCGGCGGGTTGTTCGCGTTGCGGGAGCGCGCGTCGTGTCGTAGGCCACCTGGCGGCCTTATCGTGGAGTCGGGCGGCGCGTCATGCCGGCGGCCAACTGGCGGTAGTCGGTGGCGTGCGCGAGAACGCGGGAGAAGGCGAGTGAGTGAGAGGGAGAGAGATCGGAGAGGGACAGAGAGGGAGAGAGTGGGTAGCGACACACGGTCGGCGAGTTTGCCGCTAGAAAGCTAGTAATCAAGCATCGGGGTAGTAAGAGGGCAATTATCTATTATGAAAGCAGTATTCTCGTATGCAAGCAGTAAGCTAGAAAGGAAGCAGTTAGCAATTATTCATCAGTAAGTTAGTAAAACACCAGGAAGTTACTAAGCATGCTGTAAGCTAGGAAGCAAGCAGTAAGTTAGTAAGAGAGCAGCAAGTTGGTAACCAAACAACAAACTAGTAAGCAAGCTGTAAGCTAGTAAGCGAGCAGCAAGTTGGTATCCAAACAACAAGCTAGTAACCAAGCAGTGAGCTTGTAAGCAAGCTGCAAGCTAGTAAGCATGCGGTAAGCTAGAAAGCAAGCAGTAAACAAGCAAGCAAGCAGTGAGCTAGTAACAAAGCAGTATGTTTGTAACGAGGCAGTATGCTAGTAAGCAAACAATAAGCTGGTAAGCCTGCTGCAGGGTAGTCAGAAAGCTGTTAACTAGTAAGAAAGCTGTATGCTAGTACGCAAGCAGAATGCTAGAAAGCAAGCAGCAAGCTAGTAAGAAAGCTGAAGCTAGAAAGGAAGCAGCAGGCTAGTAAGGAGGCTGTTAGATGTTATGCAAGCAGTAAGCTAGTAAGCAAGCTGTAAGCTAGTAAGCAAGCAATAAGCTAGTAAGCAAGCAGTAAGCTAGTAACAAAGCAGCAAGTTACTAACGAAGCAGTAAGCTAGTAAGCAAGCAGGAAGCTAGTAAGGAAGCACTCGGCTAGTAAGAGAGCAGTACGCTAGAAAGCAAGCAGCAGGCTAGTAAGCATGCGGTCAGCTCTCAAGCCAGCAGAAATATAGTAACATAGCAGTGAGCTAGTAAGCGCGCAGGGAGCTAGTAAAGAAGTAGTATGCTAGTAAGCAAGCTGTAAGCTAGTAAGTTAGCAGCAGGCTAGTAAGAGAGCAGTTAGCTAGTAAGAAAGCAGTAGGCTAGTGAGCAAGCAGCGAGCTAGTAAGCAAGGAGTAGGCTTCTAAGCATGCAGTGAGCTAGTAAGCGTGCTGGAAGCAAGTAAGGATGCAGTGTGCCAGTAAGCAAGCAGTAACCTAGTAAGCAACCGCTAAGGCAGTAAGCATGCGGTAAGCTAGTAAGCGAGGAGGAAGCCAGTAAGGAAGCAGTTTGATAGTATGCAAGCAGTAAGCTAGTATGGAAGCTGTGAGCTAGTAAGAGAACAAGAAGCTAGTATGGAAGCCGTATACGCGAAAGCAAGCAGTAAGCTAATAAGCTAGCAGTAAGCTAGTAAGCAAGCAGTATGCTAGAATGCAAGCAGTAAGCTGCCAAACAAGCAGGGCGCTTGTAAGGAAACAGCATGCTAGTAACCAAGGATTAAGCTAGAGGGCAAGCAGTAAGCTAGAATGATAGGAGAGGCTAGTAAGAAAGCAGGAGCTAGTTGCAAACAGAAAGCTAGTAAGCAAGCAGCAGGCAAGTATGAAAGCAATAAGCTAATAAGAAAGCAGTGAGCTAGTAAGTAGGCAGTATGCTGGAAAGCAAGCAGCAAGCTATTAAAAAAGCAGTAAGCTCGTAAGCGAGCAGAAACCTAGTAAGGAAGCAGTGTGTTAGTATGCAAGCAGTAACCTAGTAAGCAACCAGTAAGACAGTAAGCAAGCAGTGATCTAGTAAGCAAGCAGGAACCTAGTAAGGAAGCAGTGTGCTAGTAAGCAAGTAGTAAGCTAGTAAGCAACCAGTAAGGCAGTAAGGAAGCAGTATGCTAGAAAGCAAGCAGCGGGCTAGTATGCAAGCAGTAAGCGTGTAAGCAACCAGTAAGCTAGTAAGCAAGCAGCATGCTGGTATGCGAACAGTAAGGTAGAAAGCATGCAGCGGGCTAGTAAGCATGCAGTAAGCGAAAATGCTAGGAGTAAGCTGGTACGAAAACAGTAAGCTAGTAAGCAAGCAGTACGCTAGCGAGCAAGCAGTAAGATAGTATGCAAGCAGTATGGTATTAAGCAGTAAGAATGCTAGTAATCAAGCAGTGATCTAGTAAGCGGGTCGGGAACCAGTAAGGAATCTGTATGGCTAGCAAGCATGCAGTAAGCTAGAAAGCAAGTAGCAAGCTAATACGCTAGCACTAAGCTAAAAAGCAAGCAGAAGGCTACTCAAAAAGCAGTTAGTTCTAAAGCAAGCAGTAGGCAAGTAAGCATGCAATAAGCGAGTAAGCAAGTAGTAAGCTTGTAAGCAAGCAGGAATCTAGTATGCAAGCAGTGAACTATTAAGCGAGATGTGTGACAGAAAGCATGCATCTAGATAGTAGGCTAGCAGTAATCTAGTAA
Source organism: Colletes latitarsis (assembly GCF_051014445.1). Lineage (NCBI taxonomy): Eukaryota > Metazoa > Arthropoda > Insecta > Hymenoptera > Colletidae > Colletes > Colletes latitarsis. The sequence goes on from NC_135137.1 coordinate 16,860,953, forward strand.
GCAAGCAGGAAGCTAGTAACCCAACAGTGAGCTAGTAAGCGTGCAGGAAGCTAGGAAGCAAGCAGGAAGCTATTAAGGAAGCACTAAGCTAGATAGCAAGCAGTAGGGTAGTAAGCAACCAGTAGGCAAGTAAACTAGCTGTAAGCTAATAAGCAAGCAGTACGCTAGTAAGCAAGCAGTAATCGAGTAAGCTAGCAGTAAGCTAGTAAGCATGCAGTAAGCTAGTAAGCAAGCAGTAAGCTACTAAGCCAGCAGTAAGCTAGCAAGCAAGCAGTGAGTTAGTAAGGATACATGAAGCTAGTAAGGAAGCACTAAACTTGAAAGCAAGCAGTAGGCGAGTAAGCTAGCAGTAAGCTAGTAAGCAAGCAGTAGACTTGTAGACAATCAGTGATCTAATCAGAAAGCAGTATGCTAGTGAGCAAGCATTATGCTAGTAAGCAAGCAGTAAGCTAGAAAGCAAGCAGCAATCTAGTAAGCAAGCAGTAGTCTTGTAAGCAAGCAGTGGGCTAGTAAGTGAGCAGGGAGCTAGAATGGAAGAAGTATGCTAGAAAGCAGTCAGCGGGCTAGTAAGAAATCTGTTAGCTATTGAGCAAGCTGCAAACTAGTAAGCAAGCAGTAGTCTTGTAAGTAAACAGTGGGCTTGTATGCGTGCAGGGATCTAGTAAGGAAGCAGTATGATAGTAAACAAGCAGTAAGCTAGAAAGCTAGCAGTAAGCTGGTAAGTAAGCATCGAGCTACTAAGGAGGCAGTATACCAGTATACCAGCAGCAAACTCGAAAGCAAGCTGCAAGCTAGCAAGCCAGCAGGAAGCGAGAAAGCAAGCTGCAAGCTAGCAAGCCAGCAGGAAGCGAGAAAGCTACCAGTAAGCTAGCAAGCCAGCATTAATGTAGTAAGCAAGCAGTGAGCTAGTAAGCAAGAGGGAAGCTGGTATGAGGCACTAAGTTAGTAAGCAAGCAGAAGGCATGTAATCAAGCAGTAAGCGAGTAAGCTAGCAGTAAGCTAGTAAACAAGCAGGAAGATTGAAGGCAAGCAACAAGCTAGTAAGCAAACCGTAAGCTAGTAACATAGCAGTAAGTTGGTAACAAAGCAGCAAGTTAGTAACAAAGCAGTACGCTGGTAAGCAAGCAGTAAGCTAGCAAACAAGCTGTGAGCGAGTAAGAAAGCAATTAGCTAGTCAACAAGCGATGAGCTAGTAAGAAAGCAATCAGCTAGTAAGCAAGGAGTAACCTAGTGTGCAAGCAGTTAGCGACTAAGCGAGGAGGAATCCAGTAAGGAAGCAGTATGGTAGTAAGCAAGCAGTAAGCTAGAAGCAAGCAGTAAGCTAGTAAGCAAGCAGTAAGCTAGTAAACAAGCAGCGGGCTAGTAAGGGACCACAATGGTAGTAAGCAAGCTGCAAGATTGTAAGAAAGCAGTTATCCAGTGAGGAAGTAGTAAGCTAGTAAGCAAGCAGAAAGCTAGTAGCCAAGAGGTGTGCTGATAGGCGATAAGGAAGCTAGTAAACTAGCAGTAAGCTAGTAAGCAAGCAGGAAGCTGGTAAGGAAGCACTAAGTTAGAAAGCAAGCAGTAAGTGAGTAAGCTAGCAGTTAGGTAGTAAGCAAGCAGTGAGATAGAAGGCAAGCAACTAGCTAGTAAGCAAGCAGTAAGCTTGTAAGGAAGCAGCAGGCTAGTCAGAAAGCTGCTAGCTAGTAAGGGAGCAGTTTGCTAGTAAGCCAGGCGTAAGCTAGAAAGCAAGCAGCAAGCTAGTATGCATGCAGTAAGCTAGTAAGCGAGGAGGAAGCTAGTAAGGAAGCAGTATGCTAGTAAGCGAGCAGTCAGCTAGAAGCAAGCTGCGAGTTTGTAAGTAATCAGTTAGATGCAAAGCGAGCAGCCGTGTAGCAAGGAAGGAGGTAGCTTGTAAGCAAGCAGTAATGTAATATGAGAGCAGTAAGCTAGTAAACAACCAGTAAGCTTGAAAGCAAGTAGTAAGCTATTAAGCAGGCAGTAAGATAGAAAGCAACCTCTGATCCGGGTGGGTGGGGCTGATATCGAGGTGAAGCCCCGGATGAGGTATCTGGGGCTGATCCTCGATTGCCACTGGCGCTTCGAGGAGCATTTCCGCTGCCTGGTTCCCCGGTTGGAGAGGATGGTCTCGGCTTTAGGCCGGATCCTCCCCAACCTGGGGGGCCCGGCCGGGACGAGTTCGCCGCCTCTATGTGGCAATGGTTCAGTCGGTGGCCCTATACGGGGCCCCCGTCTGGGCGGACGACCTGGCGGCCTCCCGGCGCAGCATGACGATGCTGCGTCGGGTGCAGAGGCGGATGGCGCTGAGGGTCGTCCGCGGCTACCGGACCGTGTCGCATGAGGCGGCGACGGTTCTTGCGGGGATGCCGCCCATGGATCTCCTCGCGCGGTCGCACGCGATGATGTATCGTCATCGTGTCGACCGTCGCGCGGGAGTGGGGACGGTCCCGGGAGAGCAGGAACCTGCTTGGGGCGATTTGAAGCGCCAGGCCCGGCAGTTCGTGGTGCTCGCGTGGCAGGAGCGGTTGGCCCTGCCAACTGCGGGGCACCGGACAGTCGGGGCTGTTCGGCCACTCCTGTGTGAGTGTCTAGACAGAGGCCATGGAAGCCTTACTTACCGGATGGCACAGGTATTTTCCGGGCATGGTAGCTTCGGAAGATACCTGTGCCGGATAGGGAAGGAGCCGACGGCGCGTTGCTGCCACTGCGACGCTGAGCAGGACACGGCGGATCATACCCTCCAGGTATGCCCAGCTTGAGAGGGGGAGCGACGTGTCCTGGTCGGCGTCATAGGGCGGGATGTCTCGCTGCCGGGTGTGGTGCGCGCCATCCTCGGCAGCGAGAAGAAGTGGAGGGCCGTGGCCTCCTTCTGCGAGGCCGTAATGCTGCAAAAGGAGGCCGCGGGAAGGGAGCGCGAGCTTCAGCGGCGCGCTGAAGCTCGCGCTCGTATGGTGGCGCGAGGGCGTCGCCCGGGCGCTAGGCGTCGCGGGCGGCGGCCTTTGCGCGGCGGATGACCCTGGCTGGGAGGGGGGCCCTGAGGGGAGCCTCCTCCCGCCAGGCGGCGATGGGTCGGTCCGTGTGGGTCCGGCCCACGGGGAGGCACCCTCGGTGGCCTGGAGCGGCCATCAGCTCCCGGCCGCCGAGGGGTAGAAACGGGGTCGCAGGCGGTTGCGAGTTGGGGCTCGCAGACCGCCACTAAATGCGGCCCCGGGACGGATGGCGGCGGGATGGAGAGGCCACGTCCTGCCGCTATGAGACAGTGTGTCTACATGGGGGACCGTTTGTCCCCCCCGGGGATGGGCGCAAAGCGCGGGCACGGGGAGGATACCGGAAGAATGCTTCGAGCGATTCCCGGCATCCTCCCAAATCGTGCGGAAGGGTCACCGTGGGGTTTTTAGTGGGAAGGTCCCGCGCCCGTCATTCTACGGGCGCGGGGAATCCCACACAACCCTCCCGCCTCTCCCCAAAGATGTGGGAGGGAGTCTTTCGAAGATTTTCCCCACAACAAAAAAAAAAAAAAAAAAAAAAAAGCAGCTAGTTAGTAACCATGCAGTAAGCAGGAAAGCAAGCAGCAGGCTAGTAAGAGAGCAGTTAGTTATAAAGCAAGCAGCAACCCAGTAAGCAAGCAGTAAACTAGAAAGCAAGCAGCAGGCTAGGAAGCATGCAGTAAGTGGGTAAGCTAGCAATAATCTCGTAAGCAAGTAGAGAACTAGAAGGCGAGGTGGAAGCATGTAAGGAAACAGTATGATAGTAAGCAACCAGTAAGCGAGTATGCAAGCTGTAAGCTGGTTAGAGCGCAGTATGCTAGTAACCAAGCAGTAAGGAAGTAAGCGCGAAGTAAGCTAGTAACCAAGCTGTGTGCTAGTAAATGAGCAGGGAGATCGTAAGGAAGCAGTATTCTAGTAAGCAAGCAGTAAGCTTGTAAGCAAGCAGGAAGCTAGTATGCAAGCAGTAAGCTTGTAAGCAAGCACTAAGCTAGTAAGTAAGCACTAAGCGCGTATGCAAGCAGTAGGCTAGCAAGCGGGTAGTGAGTTAGTAAGAGAGCAGTAATCTAGTAAGCAAGCAGTATGCTGGTAGGAATGCAGTTTGCTGGTAAGCAGCTAGTGTGCTAGTAAGCAAGCAGTGAGCCAGTAAGCGAGCAGGAAGGTAGTAAGGAAGCAGTATGCTAGTAAACAGCAAGTGAGCTTGTTGAAAACAAGCAAGATGGTTAGCAAGCAGCATGCAAGTAAGCAAGCAGTGAGCTAGTAAGCGAGGAGGTATTTAGAAAGCAAGCAGGAAGCTAGTAAGCAAGCAGAGAGCTAGTAAGCAAGCAGTGAGCTAATAAGCGAGGAGGAAGCTTGTGAGGAAGCAGTAAGTTAGTAACAAAGCAGTAAGCTAGTTAGCAAGCAGGAAGCTTGTAAGGAAGCATTCGGCTAGTGAGAAAGCAGTAGGTTAGTAAGAAAGCAGTAAGTTGGTAAGCAAGCAGTGAGCTAGTGAGGAAGCGTTTAGTTAGTAACGAAGCAGCAAGCTAGTAAGCATCCAGTAAGCCAGTAAGCAAGCAGTAAGCTGGTAACAAAGCAGTGAGCTAGTAAGAAAGCAGTATACTAGTAAGGAAGCAGTAAGCTAGAAGGCAAGCAGCAAACTAGTAAGCAAATAGTAATCTAGTAAGGGAGCAGGGAGCTAGTATGGGAGCAGAATTCTAATAAGCAAGCAGTAAGCTAGTAAGCAAGTAGTAAGCTAGTAAACAACCGGTAAGCTTGTAAGCAAGTTGAAAGCTAGTACGCAGGCAGTAAGCTTGTAAAGTAGCAGTAAGCTAGTAGGCAATCAGTAAGCTAGTAAGGAAGCAGTAGGCTAGGAAGAAAACAGCAACCTAGTGTGCAACCCTCTGAGTCTGTGTCCGGCAATCGTCGGCCGCAGTACGGGGCGTAGCGACCCCGAAGTCCCTGATGCTAATCACACCGTAAGACTCCTGTTTGTCGTCACAACGACCCATCCACAATTCCTTCTTTGGTTTTGTGAATGCTGCGTGACGGCAGGAGGAACGGGGGCCTTGGCTTAGCCGCCCGGGCAGCGAGTATGGCGACTCTATAAAATCGCCCTCGAATCGTAAGCTATGGTGCGCGGCGATGGGATGCATGGTTGGGGGAGAAGGCCCAATCCCAAGCGACCACCTCCGGGGACACCTGCTGAACCCCCGGATTATTAGGCTTGCCCGGGTAAGGCGGCTCTGCCCGGGTGGAGCTTTTCTCCGACCTACGCGTGGGAACTAAATGGATTTTCATAACAAAACGGGGTTGGGGCGGGTTATTGCGGGGAGGGAGGTCGCAGACGGTGTTGGGGCTGGGGTGACGGCGTTCGCGCCTCACTCAGCGCCTGGCCCGGCTTCGTGGAGGACGGAGGAGGACGTCGAGTCTGCGTCAGTCTCATCCTTCTCCTCCGCCAGGGGCCGCATAGGCTCTAAGAGGCAGCGGACGGGGCAGGCCGTCTCCGGAGTGGGTAGGGCAATGAGCCCGGTGGTAATGGTGAGTTGCCTCAGGGACGATGTAATCGAGGAGATTTCCGAGAGGATATCCTCGTCTCTGAGGCTGGTGGAGAAGGTGGCCACATCCTGCTCCTTAAAGGGGCAGAAGAGCGGCGGCGCAGAGGCCCTGAGAGAGGCTGCGCAAAAGGTGGGGGAGGCGGAGCAGGAACTGAGCGGACGGAGCGCCCGTTTGCAGCTCCTGTTGGAGGAGGAGTGACGGGGGGAGGAGGGCAGAGGCGTGCTGGAATGGCGCGGCGCCTCCTACGCCGCATGCCCCGGCGGCGGCAAATAAGCGGAGTGCGGCGGCGGTGGTGCGAGGCTCTACGGGCCCTTCCGCCCGCACACCGTCCGCGCAGAATTCCCCGTTCTCCTCAGTGGACGAACTTCTGAGGAGGATTGGGGAAATGATTGACCGGAAGCTGGCCGCCTTCCGGGATGAGCTTCTCTGCGGTAGAGCGGTCAGCAGGAAGGCGGTGCCCCCCTCCCGTCCAATACCGGTACAATCGGGGAAGGCGAGTGTGGTGGGAGCGAAGGCTCCGTCGACCGTGGTCACTCCGGGGTCTCGGGTCGCGGCCTCCAAGGGGGCCAGACTACCCGCGGTTCCGGATCGGACGCCATCCATGGCACCGTCCCAAGGGGGGGTGTCCTGGAGCGAGGTGGTTGGGCGGAAGGCGAGGAGAGCGGCGAGGAAGGCATCGCAGCCGCAACCTCCGACCTCGCAGCACGCGGCCAATATAAAGGCCGCGAAGACGCGACTTGTGCCCCCCCCCCCCAAAACGGCAGCGGTGGTGCTGACCGTCGCGCAGGGTGGCGACCTGACCCTCGCGGCGGCGATGCAGCTCGCCAGGAAGAACATCTCCCTGGAGGAACTTGGCATCGCTTCCGTGAGGGCGAAGAGGGCGGTGACCGGGGGTATCCTGCTGGAGATCGCCGGACCGGAGGGCGGGGAAATGGCGGACCGACTCGCACAGAGGCTCCGGGAGCAGCGCACGAAGATGCACGTTTGTGGGCTGGACGACTCGGTCACAGCGCAGGAGGTTTCTCATGCCCTAGCGAGGGCGGGGGCTGCCCCGAAGGAGACGTGAGGGTCGGAGAGATCCGCAGGTCTCCTTCCGGCCTGGGGTCGGTGTGGGCCCGGTGCCCCCTCTCCGCTGCCCGCAAAGTAGTGGAATCCGGGCCCCTCAGGGGCTGCCAGCCTTTCAGCTGCAGTACGGGCTTAACGAACCCGGGGTACCCGAGTCATACACACACCGTAAGCCTCCTGTTGGTCGTCACAACGACCCATTCACAATTCCCTATTGGTTTTGTGAATGGTACGTGACGGCAGGAGGAACGGGAGTCTTGGCTTAACCGCCTGGGCCACGAGTATGGCGACTCTATAAAATCGCCCTCCAATCCTAAGCTATGGTGCGCGGCGATGGGATGCATGGTTGGGGGAGAAGGCCCAATCCCAAGCGACCACCTCCGGGGAACCTGCCGAACCCCCGGAGTATTAGGCTTACCCGGGTAAGGCGGCTCTGCCCGGGTGGACCTTTATTTCCGACCATCTCGTGGGATTGTTATGGACACAGAAAATAAAATGGGGATGGGGCGGGTTTTGTCGGTTGGGGAGGACGGTGACGGGGTTGGGGTTAGGGTGGCGGCGCTCGCGCCCCACTCAGCGCCAGGTCCGGCTTCGTGGAGGGTGGAGGAGGACGACGAGACGGCGTCGGTCTCGTCCTTCTCCTCCAGCACGAGCCACATAGGCTCTAAGAGGAAGAGGACGGGGCAGGCCGTCGTCGAGGTGGGCGGGGCGATGAGCCCGTCGGTGAGGCTGAGTTGCCTCAGGGACGAGGTGACCGAGGAGATATCGGAGAGGATCTCCTCGTCCCTGAGGCGGGTGGAGAAAGTCGCCGCTGCCTGCGCCTTTAAGGGGCAGAAAAGCGGTGGCGCGGAGGCCCTGAAGGCCGCGGCGGAGGAAATGAGGGAGGCGGCGCGGGAGCTCAGAGGGCGGAACGCCCGTCTGCAGCTCCTGTTGGAGGAGGAGCGACAGGGGAGGAGGAGGGCAGAGGCGCTGTGGAACAGCGCGGCCCTCCCTCCCATCCTCCCTCCTCCTCCACCGCCGGGTCCCTCGGCGGAGGTAAATAAGCGGAGTGCGGCGGCAGTGGTGCGGGGCACCGCGGGCCCCTCCACCCGCACTCCGCCCGTGAAGAAGTCCCCGTCCTCCTCAGAAGACGATCTTCTGAGGAGGATTGGGGACATGATTGATGGCAAGCTGGCCGCCTTCCGGGAGGAGCTCCTCGCCGAAAGAGCGGTCAGCAGGAAGGCGGTGCCTCCCCGACCTGTTCCGGTACAGTCGGGGAAGGCAAAGAAGGGCGGAGTGAAGGCTCCGCCCAGCGTTGCGGCACCAGGGCCCCGGGTCGCGACCCCCAAGGGGGGTGGTGTACCCGTGGTCGCGGTGGTCGCGTCCTCCACAGCACCCTCCCAAGGGGGGGTGGCGTGGAGTGAGGTGGTGGGGCGGAAGGCGAAGCGGGCGGCGAGGAAGGCCTCGCAACCGCGGCCTCCGCCTCCGCCGCCGGCGGCGAAGGTAAAGGCCGCGAAGGTCGGGAAGGCACGACCAGGTCGTCCCCCAAAAACGGCAGCGGTGACGCTGACCGTTGCGCAGGGGGGCGACCTGACCCTCGCGGAGGCGATGCGGCTCGCCAGGGAGAATATCTCCCTGGAAGAGCTGGGCATCGCCTCCGTGAGGGCGAAGAGGGCCGTGACCGGGGGTCTCTTGCTGGAGATCCCCGGTGCAGAAGGCGGCGCGAAGGCGGATCGTCTCGCCCAGAGGCTCCGGGAGCAGCTGGGCGAGCGAGGTGTCCGGGTCGCCCGGCCCACAAAGCGCACGGAGATGCGCGTTTGTGGGCTGGACGACTCGGTCAGCGCACAGGATGTGTCCCGTGCCCTTGCGAGGGCGGGGGACTGTCCTGTGGAGGACCTGCGGATCGGAGAGATCCGCAGGTCGCCCTCCGGCCTCAGGTCGGTGTGGGCCCGGTGCCCCCTCTCCGCCGCCCGTAAGGTGGCGGAATCCGGGAGGGTGTTGGTGGGGTGGGTTTCGGCGCGAGTGGAAATCCTCGCGCCGCGCCCGCTCCAGTGTCACCGCTGCCTCGAATTGGGGCACGTGAGGCAGTGGTGCACCTCGCCGGTGGACCGCAGCGGTCAGTGTTACCGCTGCGGTGCCGAAGAGCACCGTGCGAGCCAGTGCTCGGCGGCCCCCCACTGCCCGCTGTGTGCGGACATGGGGAGGCCAGCCGATCACAGGGTGGGGAGCAAGAAGTGCTCCCCCCCCCCCTCCCGGAAGGAGAGGAAGAGGCGGGCTGCACCGGCTCCAGTGCCGAGGGCGGTGGCATCGTCCTCCATGGAGGTGGACGGTGCTACGGGGTCGGACGGCCGGGAGGAGGCTGGCGCGGCCATTAATTAATGCCGCCCCGCCTCCTCCTCCAGGCCAACCTCAACCACTGCCGCGCGGCACAGGACTTGATGTCCCAAGTCCTCGCGGAGTGGGGGGTTGGCCTGGCGGTCGCCGCCGAGCCGTACCGCGTCCCTGATCACCCTCATTGGGTGGGCGACGCGGACGGCTTGGTGGCGACGGTATGGGGAGGGGGCGACGGGTCCCCACCGTTCTCCTTGTTGGAGCGCGGTCGGGGATTCGTCGCCGTGGACTGGGGGGGGAGTCGCTGTGGTGGGGTGCTACATTTCGCCCCGTAGCGGTCACGCTGCGTTCGAGCTGTACTTGGCCGAGGTCGCGGCATGCGTGCAGCGCTACGCGGCCCGGCCGGTGCTGGTCCTGGGGGATTTTAATGCCAAGTCGGTGGCTTGGGGATCCCCCAGGACCTCCGTTCGCGGCGGGATCCTGGGCGATTGGGCGGCGGGGCTCGACCTCCGGGTATTGAACCGGGGGTCGGAGCACACATGCGTGCGGCGATATGGGGGGTCCATCGTGGATGTTGGATTCGCGACCCCCAACGCCGTGCGCATGGTGTCGGGTTGGCACGTGGTCGCGGGGGCAGAGACACTCTCCGATCACCGGTACATCCGGATGGAGGTCTCTGCCGCCGCGAGTGCATCCCGACACGGCCGCCTGCGTGGCACCCCACCACGCCGCTGGGCGCTTCGGCGCCTGGACAAGGACGCCCTGATGGCAGCTGCCCTCGCTGCAACTTGGCCGCAGGGAGCGGCCGAGTTGCCGAGCATAGAGGAGGAGGTCGCCCGGCTCGGAGCATTGGTCGCGGGTATTTGCGACGCGGCGATGCCTCGGGTCGGGCGGGCTTCTCCTCGCCGGGCGGTGTACTGGTGGTCGGACGCGATCGCGGAGTTGCGAGTCGCGACTGTCCGCGCCCGACGCCAGTACACCCGCGCGCGCCGTCGTCAACGTACAGGCGACGGCGTGGCGCGAGCGAGGGCAGCTGATGACCTGTATGGAGCATACCGCGTGGCGCGGGTTGCTCTGTAGGTCGCCATCAAACGGGCCAAGACCCAGGCATGGAAGGAGCTCCTCCAGACCCTTGATGACGATCCATGGGGCCGCCCATATAAGGTGGTGCTGAATAAGCTCCGCCCGTGGGCGACCCCCGTCACCGAGGGTCTTGACCCCCGGCTGCTGGAGGACGTGGTCAATACACTCTTCCCAATTGGGGAGAGGGGACCGCGTCCTCCGGCGGCGGCGGCTGTCCCAGTGGAGTGGACGGCCGAGCTGGGGGTCACGCAGGAGGAGCTGGCAGCGGCCATCAGACGGCTCGGGGTTCGTAACACGGCCCCGGGTCCGGATGGTGTGCCCGGCCGGGTTTGGGTCTTGACCCAGGGCGTCCTTGGGGCCGACCTCAGGCGGTTGTTCGACCGCTGCCTGAGGGACGGGCGATTCCCCCCCAGTTGGAAGGTGGCGAGGATGGTCCTCCTCCGGAAGGAGGGTCGGCCCGCGGAGTCTCCCTCCGCATACCGGCCCATTTGTCTCCTCGACGAGGTGGGCAAGCTCTTCGAGCGTGTGATTGCTGCCCGCCTCGTCGAGCACCTGTCGCGGGGTGATCCCGGTCTGGCCGACTGTCAGTTCGGTTTCCGGGGGGGCCGATCGACTATCGACGCGATAGGTCGTGTGAGGGCCCTCTCGGAGGCGGCCGTCTCCCGGGGAGGGGTGGCATTGGCAATATCCTTGGATATTGCAAATGCCTTTAACACCCTCCCCTGGGAAGAGATAAGGAGGGGGCTCGAATATCATCGAGTCCCCCCTTGTCTCAGGGCGGTCGTCGGGGATTATCTCCGCGGCAGGTGGATCGAGTATCCGGGCCGGGATGGTGATATGCGGAGGGAGGTGTACTGCGGTGTTCCGCAGGGGTCGGTCCTCGGGCCACTCCTGTGGAACATCGCGTACGACTCGGTTTTGCGGGCTGGCCTCCCCGACGGCGTCAGCACGGTGTGTTATGCGGATGACACACTGGTGCTGGCCGTCGGGGCGCACTGGGGGAGGGCCATGCGTCGCGCGGAGGAGGGGTCGCAACGCGTCGTCGACCGGATCAGGGGGATGGGGATGACGGTGGCGGTCCATAAGACCGAGGTGATTGCGTTTCATTCACCTCGGCAGGATCCGCCACCCCCTCTGATTCGGGTGGGTGGGGCTGACATCGAGGTGAAGCCCCAGATCAGGTATCTGGGGCTGATCCTCGATAGCCACTGGCGTTTCGAGAAGCATTTCCGCTGCCTGGTCCCCCGCTTGGAAAGGATGGTTGCGGCTCTGGGCCGGATCCTGCCCAACCTGGGGGGCCCGGCGGGCCGAGTTCGTCGCCTCTATGTGGCAATGGTCCAGTCGGTGGCCCTATACGGGGCCCCCGTCTGGGCGGACGACCTGGCTGCCTCCCGGCGCAGCATGACTATGCTGCGTCGGGTGCAGAGGCGCATGGCGCTCAGGGTCGTCCGCGGGTATCGGACCATGTCACATGGGGCGGCGACGGTTCTAGCGGGGATGCCGCCCATGGACCTGTTCGCGCGGTCGCACGCGGTGATGTACCGGCACCGCGTCGACCGTCGCGCGGGGGTGGGGGCGGTCCCGGGCGGGCAGGAACCTGCTTGGGGCGATTTGAAGCGCCAGGCCCGGCAGTCCGTGTTGCTCGCGTGGCAGGAGCGGCTGGCTCTGCCAACCGCGGGGCACCGGACTGTCGGGGCTGTTCGGCCGCTCCTGAAGGAGTGGCTGGACAGAGGCCATGGCAGCCTCACCTACCGGCTGGCACAGGTATTTTCCGGGCATGGCAGCTTCGGAAGATACCTGTGCCGGATAGGGAAGGAGCCGACGGCGCGTTGCTGCCACTGCGACGCTGAGCAGGACACGGCGGATCATACCCTGGAGGTATGCCCCGCGTGGGAGGGGGAGCGCCGTGTCCTGGTCGGCGTTGTCGGGCGGGATGTCTCGCTGCCGGGCGTGGTGCGCGCCATGCTCGGCAGCGAGGAGAAGTGGAGGGCCGTGGCCTCCTTCTGCGAGAACGTAATGTTGCAGAAGGAGGCCGCGGGGAGGGAGCGCGAGCTTCAGCGGCGCGCTGAAGCTCGCGCTCGTGCGGTGGCCCGAGGTCGTCGCCCGGTCGCGAGGCGTCGCGGGCGGCCGCCTCGGCGTGGCGGATGACCTAGGCTGGGAGGGGGGTCCTGAGGGGACCCTCCTCCCACCAGGCGGCGCCGGGTCGGACCGATTGGGGGTAGGAGTGCCTCCCCCTACCGGCCCAACGCAAGGGGAGGCACCCTCGGCGGTCTGGTGCGGCCATGAACGCCCGGCCGCCGAGGGGTGGAAACGGGGTCGCGGGCGGTTGCGAGTTGGGGCTCGCAGCCGCCACTAAACGCGGCCCCGGGACGGATAGCGGCGGGATGGAGTGGCCCCGTCCCGCCGCTATGAGGCAGTGTGTCTACTGGGGGGACCGATTGTCCCCCCGGGGGATGGGCGCGAAAGCGCGGGCATTGGGAGGATACCGGAAGAATGCTTCGAGCGATTCCCGGTATCCTCCCAAAGCGTGCCGAAGGGTCACCGTGGGGTTTTTAGTGGGTAGGTCCCGCGCCTGTCGTTGTACGGGCGCGGGGAATCCCACACACCCCTCCCATCTCTCCCCAAGGAGGTGGGAGGGAGTCTTTCGAAGATTTTCCCCACGACAAAAAAAAAAAAAAAAAAAAAAAAAAAAAAAAGTAGTGGAATCCGGGAGGGTTTTGGTGGGGTGGGTTTCGGCGCGAGTGGTGATACTTGCGCTGCGCCAACTGCAGTGTCGCCGCTGCCTCGAGTTGGGGCACGTGAAGCAGTGGTCCACCTCGCCGGTGGACCGCAGCGGTCAGTGTTACCGCTGCGGAGCGAAAGACCACCGCGCGAGCCAGTGCTCGGCGGCCCCCCACTACCCGCTATATGCGGACATGGGGAGGCCGGCAGATCACAGGGTGGGGAGCAAAAAGTGCTCTCCCTCCTCCCGGAAGAAGAGGGAGAATCGGCCCTCCCCAGTTCAGGCTCCGCGGATGCTGGCATCGTCCACAATGGAGGTGGACGGTACCACGAGGACGGACAGCCGGCAGGAGGCTGGGGCGGCCGCTAAGTAATGCCGTCCCGTCTCCTCCTCCAGGCCAACCACAACCACTACCGCGCAGCACAGGACATGATGTCATAGATCCTCGCGGAGTGGGGGGTTGGCCTGGCGGTCGCCGTCGAGCCGTACCGCGTCCTGGATCACCCTCATTGGGTGGGGGACGCGGACGGCTTGGTGGCGGCGGTATGGGTAGGAGGCGACGGGTCTCCCGCCTTTCTCCATCCTGGAACGCGGTCGGCGAGGGTCTTGATCACCTGCTGCTGGAGGCCGTGGTCAATACTCTCTTTCGTAGGAGTATCACGTCCTCCGGCGCCGTCGGCTGTCCCAATTGAGTGGTTGGCCGAGCTGGGGGTCACGCAGGGGGAGCTGGCCACGGCCATCAAACGGCTCGAGGCGCGTAACACGGCCCCGGTGCCGGATGGTGTGCCTGGCCGGGTTGGGGTTTTGACCCAGGGCGTCCTTGGGGCCGACCGCAGGCGGTTGTTTGACCGATGCCTAAGGGACGGCCGACTACCCCCTAGTTGGAAAGTGGCGAGGATGGTCATCCTTCGGGAGGCGGGTCGGTCCTCAGAGTCTCTCTCTGGCATACCGGACCATCTGTCTCCTCGACGAGGTGGGCAAGATCTTCGAGCGCGTGATTGCCGCCCACCTCGTTGAGCACCTGTCGCGGAGTGCCCCCGACCTGGCCGACTGCCGGGAGGGTCGATCGACGATCGACGCGATAGCTCGCGTGAGGGCCCTCTCGGAGTCGGCCGTCTCCCAGGGAGGGGTGGCTTTGGCAGTATCCTTGGATATTGCCAAAGCCTATAACACCCTTCCCTGGAAAGAGATAAGGAGGGAGCTCGAAGATCATCGGGCCGCTCCTTATCTCAGGGCAGTCGTGGAGAATTATCTCCGTGGCAGGTGGATCGAGTATCCGGGCCGGGATGGAGATATGCGGAGGGAGGTGTACTGCGGCGTTCCGCAGGGATCGGTCCTCGGGCCACTTCTGTGGAACGTCGCATACGATAAGGTGTTGGGGGCCGACCTCCCCGACGGCGTCAGCACCGTGTGTTATGCAGATGACACACTGGTGCTGGCCGTCGTGGCGCACTGGGGGAGGGCCAAACGTCACCTCGGCAGGATCCGCCACCCCCCCTGTTCCGGGTAGGCGAGGCTGATATCGAGGTGAAACCCCTGATGAGGTATCTGGAGCTGATCCTCGATAGCCACTGGCGATTCGAGGAGCATTTCCGTTGCCTGGTCCCCCGGTTGGAGGGGATGGTCGCGGCTTTAGGCCGAATACTACCCAACTTGGGGGGCCCGGCTGGCAGAGTTCGCCGCCTCTATGTGGCAATGGTACAGTCGCTGGACCTTTACGGGGCCCCTGTCAGGGCGGGCGACCTGGCGGCCTCCCGGCGCAGCATGACGATGCTGCGTCGGGTGCAGAATCGGCGGGCGTTGCGGGTCGTCCGCGGGTACCGGGCCGTGACGCATGAGGCGGCGACGGTTCTTGCGGGGATGCCGCCCATGGACCTCCACACGCGATCGCACGCGGTGCTGTATCGTCACTGCGCCGACCGTCGCGCGGGGGTGGGAGCGGTCCCGGGAGTGCCGGAACCTGCATGGGGCGATTTGAAGCGCCAGGCCCGGCAGTTCGTGATGCTCGCGTGGCACAAGCGATTGGCCCTGCCAACCGCGGGGCACCGGACAAGTCGGTGTTGTTCGGCCACTCCTGAGTGAGCGGCTGAGGCTAGTGAGCATGCAGTAGGCTAGTAAGAAATCCGTTAGCTATAAGAGCATGCAGCAAACTAGTAAGCAAGCAGTAAGCTAGTAAGCAACCAGTGAGCTAGAAAGCAGGCAATAACCTGGTAAGATAGCAGTTAGCTAGTAAGGAAGTACTAAGCTAGTAAGCAAGCAGTGAGCTAGCAAGCGAGCGGGAAGCAAGTAAGGAAGCGAGAAAGCTAGCAGTAAGCAAGTAAGCAAGCAGGAAGCTGGTAAGGAAGCACTATGTTAGGAAGCAAGCAGAAAGCTAGTAGGCAAGCAGTAAGCTAGTAAGCAAGCAGTAAGATAGTAAGAAAGCAGTTAGCTAGTAAGAAAGCAGTATGCTATTAAGCAAGTAATAAGCTAGTAAGCAAGCATTAAGCTAGTAAACAAGGAGGGAGCTAGTAAGAAAGCAATTAACTAGTAAGCAAGCAGTAACGTAGTGTGCAGGCAGTTAGCGAGTAAGCTAGCAGTAAGCTAGTAAGCATGAAGTGAGCTAGTATGCAAGCAGTGAGCTAGTAAGCGAGCAGGGAGCTAGTAATGAAGCATTATCCTAGAAAGCAAGCAGTGTGCTAGTAAGCAAACAGTAAGCTTGTATGCGCGCAGCAGGCTAGTCAGAAAGCTGCTAGCTAGTAAGAAGTCAGTATGCTAGTAAGCAAGCAGTAAGCTAGAATGCAAGTAACAAGCTAGTAAAGAAGCAGTTCGCGTGAAAGAAAGCAGTAAGCTAGCAAAAAGCAGTGAGCCAGTAACCGAGCAGAAAGCTAGTATGGAGGCAGCATGTCTGTAAGCAAGCATGAAGCTAGTAGGCATGCAGTGAGCTAGTAAGCGAGCATCGAGCTGGTAAGGAAGCAGTGAGCTAGTAAGCCAGGAGGAAGCTAGTGAGGAAGCAGTAGACTAGTAGGCAAGCGGTAAGCTAGAAAGCAAGCAACAGGCTTGTAAAAAAGCAGTTTGCTAGTAAGTAACCGCTAAGCTATTAAGCAAGCAGTAAGCTGGTAAGAAAGCTGTTAGCTAGTAAGCAAGCGGTAAGCTAGTAAGAAAGCAATTAACTAGTAAGCAAGCAGTAACGTAGTGTGCAGGCAGTTAGCGAGTAAGCTAGCAGTAAGCTAGTAAGCAT
The DNA here is from genome assembly GCF_051014445.1 of Colletes latitarsis. Classification (NCBI taxonomy): domain Eukaryota; kingdom Metazoa; phylum Arthropoda; class Insecta; order Hymenoptera; family Colletidae; genus Colletes; species Colletes latitarsis. The sequence continues at coordinate 16,876,869 of NC_135137.1, forward strand.
GAAGTGAGCTAGTTTCGCAAGCAGTGAGCTAGTAAGCGAGCAGGGAGCTAGTAATGAAGCAGTATGCTAGAAAGCAAGCAGTAATCTAGTGAGGGCGCTGTAAGGTAGTAAACAAGCTGGATGCTACTAAGGAAGCATTACACTTGTAAGAAAGCAGTTAGCTAGTAAGAATGCAGTATGCTAGTATGCAAGCAACAAGGTAGTAAGCAAGCAGTAAGCTTGTAAGATACCAGAGTGCTAATAAGAAACCCTTACGCAAGTCGGAAAGCAGTTAGCTAGTAAGCAACAAGTAATCTAGTAAGCAAGCAGCAGGCTAGTAAGAGAGCAATTAGCTGGCAAGCAACCAGTAAGCAAGTAAGCAAGCAGTAGGCTGGTAAGATAGCAGTAAGCTAGTATGCAAGTATGAAGCTAGTAAGCACGTAGTAAGGTAGTAAGCAAGCAATAATCTAGTAAGCTAGCAGTGAGCTAGTAAGCAAGCTGTGTGCTAGTAACCTAGCAGTGAGCTAGTAAGCGAGCAGGAAGCTAGTAAGGGAGCAGTATGCTTGTAAGCAAGCAGTAACCAAGTAAGCTAGTAAGCAGGAAGTAAGCTAGTAAGCAGGCAGCAAGCTAGTAAGCGAGCACTGAGCTAGGGAGCGAGCATTTAGCTAGTAAGGAAGTAGTAAGCTAGTAAGCAAGCAGTATGCTAGTAAGCAAGCAGTAACCTAGTAAGCAACAAGTAAGCTAGTGAGCAAACAGTAAGCTAGTAAGCAAGCAGTAATTTAGGAGCAAAGCAGTAAGTTAGTATCAAAGCAGTGAGCTAGTAAGCAAGCGGTAATCTGGTAAGCAAACAGTAATCTTGTAAGCAAGCAGCAGCCTATTGAGATAGCAGTTAGCTAGTAAGAATGCTGTGTGCTAGTAAGTAAGCAGGAATTTAGTAGGCATGCAGTGAGCTAGTAAGCGAGCATCGAGCTAGTAAGGAAGCAGTGAGCTAGTAACCCAGGAGGAGGCTAGTGAGGAAGCAGTAGGCTAGTAGGCAAGCGGTAAGCTAGAAAGCAAGCAGCAGGCTAGTAAGGAAGCAGTTAGCTAGTAAGCAAGCAGTAACTTAGTAAGCGTCCAGTATGCTAGTAAGCAATCGAACAACTGGTAAGCGAGCAGCTTGTTGGTAAGCAAATCGTAAGCTAGTAAGCATGCAGTAAGCTAGAAAGCAAGGAGCAGGCTAGATTGAATGCAGTAATCTTGCAAGCAAGCAGTAAGGTAGTAAAATGCATCTATGATAGAAGGCAATCAGGAGGCTAGTAAGCAAGCAGTTAGCTAGAAAGCAATCAGCAAGCTAGTAAGCAAGCAGGACGCTTGAATGCAATCAACAGGCTAGTAAGCAAGCAGTAAGCTAGTAACCAATTAGTAAGCTAGTAAGCAAGCAGCTGGCTAGTAAGAAAGCCGTTAGCTAGTAAGAAAGCTGGTAGTTAGTAAGGAAGTAGTAAGCTAATAAGCAGGCTGTCAGTTAGTAAGCAAGCAGTGAGCCAGTAAGCGAGCACGGAGCTGGTAAGGAAGCAGTAATCTAGTAAGTAAGCTATGAGCTAGTAAGCGTGGAGGAAGTTAGTAAGCAAGATGTAAGCGAGTCAGCTAGCTGTAAGATATTAAGGAAGCAGTGAGCTGGTAAGCGAGCAGGAAGCTTATAGCAACGCAGTAATCTAGTATGCAAGCAGTAACCCTAACAAGAAAGCAGTATGCTAGTATGCAAGCAGGAAGCTAGTAAGCAAGCAGCAGGCTAGTAAGAAAGCAGTGTGCTGGTAAGCGAGCAGGGAACTAGTAACAAGCAGTAGTGTTGTAAGCAAGCAGTTTGCTGGTAAAAACACAGTTACCTAGTGTAGCGGTTAAGAATCGCTGCGATTTATCGCGACGATCGCGATCTCTCGCGCCGTTTTTGGTCACCACGTGGCTGACCACGCGGTGCGCTCGGCAGTTCGTGCTCACTTGCGATTCG